>NC_085858.1:1807500-1904735 GCF_034702125.1 Engraulis encrasicolus
ACACCTCCACTCTCAAGGGCACATTGGAACACACACCCGGACCTAGCCCCAGACTCGCACCTGCACTCAGGGGAAGGCGGGCACACACCCTCGGACACACACCCACTCGGAAACACACAAAGAGGCAAAGCCCAGATGAAGCAAAGGATGCTTTTGTGCTCTACCTTGGTAGCAAGAACGTGAGTGAACTGCTAATAATAATAATGATAATAATAATAATAATAACACACACACACACTGTGCATGCCCAAAGAATATGCATCTCTAACAAGAAGCGACAGTCAGGTCTTTTATGGGAAACGGTCAATAGGGTGCGTTTTGAGTCAGTTTTGAGTCAAATCCACCATTCTGGAATGAACAGGTAGTTGCGTACGCCACTCTGTTATAACCAGTAGCCATAGCAACGTTCTTTTGCCATAGGAAAGACCGCAGATATAATGCTAAAGTTAGCATAATATGGCTAGCTACTTTGGCAACTTTAGTTAAATAGATAACTAAGTTCTGCACTCATTGTGCTGAAAAAAACACATGAGATGGTAAGCATTCATAACTGAAGAATTTCCGATAGCTACATAAATGTATTTTTACCATATTATGTAGAAATCCTGTGCACATTCCTAACGCATTCCAATGTAATTTGTCCGATAGTCATTCTAGAATGGCGGCCACGGCCGAAAATCATGGGGCAGAGTGTTGCTATGGGATATGTACTAGCTGTCGCTTCTTGTTAGCTCCACCTTCTTTGGCATACCTCTAGCCTCTATTTCCTGTTCCTGCATGTACACACACACACACACACACACACACACACACTATTTAATAATAATAATAATAATAATAATAATAATAATAATAATAATAATAATAATAATACTAGTAATAATAATAATCTTTTTTATCTATCATTTTATATATGTTTCTTCTTTATTATGCTGACTGCCATGTGTGTTTGCCTTATGTGTCTTTGTGCCACGCCCACTACCAAATCAAATTTTCCATTTTATAAGTTTAATGGACAATGAAGAAGTCTAAGTCTAATGATAACACACACACACACACACACACACACACATACACACACACACACACACACACACACACACACACACACATACACACACACCCATCTTGTTTCCTGTTGCTGTAGGCGACAGGTGACTTCATAGGCCTGGTGTTGAGGGATGGTGTGCTGCACAGCATGTACCGGCTGGGTGGCGACTTCCAGGAGATGAAGATCAGCAACGTGACGCGATCCGACAACGCCGCAGCCAGATACGACCGCCTAGACTTCCAGAGGTGAGTTTCCGCAACGTAATGACTTGCCCAGGAGAGGTCAGGAACGTGACGTGATAAGTGAGGTCAGTAACGATCATTGGATGGAAAGATGAGCCTGTATAGACTTCTACAGGTGAAGTCCACAATGGATAGACATCCACATACTTCCATAGGTGAAGTCCACAACGTAATGACTTTCACAGGTGAGGTCAGAAACATAACGACTTGTCCTGGTAAGGTCAGAAACGTGTGACGCAATCTGAAAGAGCGCAGCCAGTTGAGGTTACAAGTGAGGTCCACAACATACGGTAATGACTTTCCAGGTGAGGTCAGCAATGTGACCGCCTAGATTTCCACAGGTGAGGTCCGCAACCAAATGCCTTCCACAGGTAGGGTACACAACGTCATTACTTGCCCAGGTGAAGTCTCCCACCTAGTTGAGATCCAACCGCTTTTGTATTGTCGACGGGAAACAGACAAGAAATAGAGTCTGGACTCTAATGAGGATTGTACATCCATCGAAACGTTCTAGTCCTAGTCCCTTTGTTGTGAACTTAACCCATTTTAGCCTAAGGCACCTGCAAAAACCGCCCGCTGCATGATGAAAAGGTGAAAAGGTGTTCTCTGCCTGTTAAAAACGAAATATCTCAGCCTCCGAAGCACATAAAAACATGAAGTAAGTTACATTTAAAAGCTAGGGCCCTCATATTGCACAAGAATGTGTTCATTTAGCTCTACCATACCCACATATTTAATTTTTTAAAAAGCCCTCAAATCTCAAGAGCCTTAATGCAGCGTATATGTCTCCCTAGGCGCCAAAGGTCAAACAGCGTATACACAGCATCAGGCTAAAATGGGTTATTTCAAAGAAGAAAAAAAAAATGCATCAGTGCTGCTCCGATGTCTTCTCTCCAGTTAAGATTTCTTGTTCATTGCTGTGAAATGTACTATGTGTATGTGTGTGCATTCTGGTCTACCAGGATATGGAGGTAAAGTACAGGCAAGACTTCACCTCCAATCATCCACAAGTGTTTATTGCTGTGATATGTACAGTATGTGTGCCTTAGTGCCTATCAAGACCTCAAATCACCCTAAATTTTCTTCAAAGCATTCATTGCTGTGGTATGTGTATGCTGCCTTAGGATCTACCAGGATATGGAGGTAAAGTATACGCAGGGCTTCTCTTCCAAAAGCCCTGTGGATCTCTCCCCCATCACCCTGCGGCCTGATTCCTCACACGGTCTCTTCCACCTGGACCTAGACCCAAACGCCACCGTCCTCTACCTGGGTGGACACCCACTCGACTTCACTGTGAGTCGCCACACTTCACTATTGCAATATAATATAATATAATATAATATAATATAATATAATATAATATAATATAATATAATATAATATAATATAATATAATATAATATAATATAATATAATATAATATAATATAATATAATATATGTGTTGTCTGCAGCCTCCACTGGACATGGGTAACGGCTTGGTCCCCTATCACGGCTGCATGGAGATCTCCACCCTCAACCACAGGGTCATCGGCCTCTACAACTTCCGTCAGGCGGTCAATGTCAACGTGGAGAAGCCTTGTCATAGGTAGATATGCTGCTGAGTCATGGTTATCTTGTCAGAGGTAGATATGCTGCTGAGTCGTGCCTTCCTTCCATGAGGTAGACATATTGATTAGTCAAGGTTTCCTTATATGAGGCACTACATGTAGATATACCAGTGGTGGTTTCCCAGTTTCCTAGTCCTAGTGTGAAGTACTAGCCATATCGCTGAGTCGTGATTTCTTTGTCTGAGGCACATGTACTGTAGTTATGTGGCTGGTTCATGGTTTCCTTGTGTGACATGACATACGTGTATATGTCGCTATTTCGCCGAGTCGTGATTTCCTTGTGTGAGGTAGCCATACTGATTAGTTGTGGTTTCCGTGTGTGAGGTCCATGTCACTATTTCGCTGAGTCATATTATCCTTGTGTGAGGTAGCCATATTGCTGAGTCGTGGTTTCCTTGTTTGAGGTAAATGTAGTTATACAGCTGAATCATGGGTTCCTTGCATGAGGTAGCCATATTGGTGAGTTCGGGTTTCCTCATGTGATATTTCTTTATGTAAAATAGATGTGGCTAAACTGCCGAGTCACATTTTCCTTGTGTGAAGTAGGCCAGAGTTGGGGCCTGTGGTGACAAAGGAACCAATTGCTGTCATTTTGTTACTGTTGTCATCAGTGGTGTAGTGGGGATTTTTAAAGTGAGGGTGTGCGATTTGTGAGGCCATCAATTAATTAGGCAACTTATCATATCACCCAAACAACCCCACTCCCCCCGCCCCCCGACCAACTGTCATTTCTTTGCCGTTTTCATCTGTTTTATCGGTCCATCACCTGCAATACTGCTGTGTGCTCATTCTATCCTTTTTGTATTTAAACACGGACAGAAGTTTTTTATTTTACCTCAGAAGTGGGTGGACTGCGTACCCCCGCATACCACACCCACCACACCCCTGGGTGTCATGAACAATGGGAGCATAATGCATAACTTTCTCTGTCTCAGGCAGGTGATCCGTGACAAGGGTCAGAACCTGTACTTCGACGGCACTGGCTACGGCAAGGTGAACATCAAGAACTTCAGAAAAAAAATCCAGCTCAGGGTCAAGAGCTTGCTGAAGCATTTCCTGCTCTTCTTCATTGGAAATGAGGTATCCGTAGTGACGCATGAGACCTCTACTCCTCTTATGTAGAAAAAGTATTTGTTGACTTGTCTTTGGGGCCAAGGCTGGATTAATGCACGACTGCAGCCTCCAAAGAAAAATCAACATTATTGGAGAAATGTACTGTTAGATGCGGTATTGATAAATTAGTCTGCCATGTGAGAGTTTTAAATTATTAATACTACTTTTGGGTTGGAATTAGGACACCATCTATGTAATTTTGTTGTGAAATTTGCCTTCCGTGTGGGCCGACAGCAACCTGTAGGCTAGGTGCCCCGGGCTTTGTTAATCTGGCCCTGTTTGGGGCAGTCAGAGCCTAATGGTTAGGGAGGTGGACTTAAGGTCAGAGGGAACTTGCAGATTCGAATCTCACCCTACACTTCCATCCATGGCCTGAGTGCCCTTGAATAAGGCACCTAACCCCACATTTCTTCAGTGTCTGTAACCAATACTGTGTAAATAATTGTAAGTTGCTTTGGATAAAAGTATCAGCAAAATGTAATAATGTAATGTAATCTAGAGGTTGCCCTCTGCTGTTTCCATGGTGACAAGGTGGTGTCCGCTGACATGCCTGTCTGGAAAGCTACACTTCCTCATAGTTGTTTCTTCCTCCCCTCACGGTTTGAGTGTTTGTCATCCCAGTAACAAACCGAGGGAGGGGGGTCAACCATGCCCTTTGGGAAACGTTATTCATTGTCCTCTTGGTCAGACCAAGATCTCGGTAAGAGATTTAAAAGTCGACAATAATCAAACTATCCCAGAGCAGGGAAGCCGACAAGGGGGGCAAAGAGGTCAGCTGTCCCGGGCCCAGGGATATGGGGGGCCCATAAATGGGTCCTCATTACATTTACTGTATTGGGTGGGGGGGCCTTTCAGAGGATTTTACCCTGGGCCCAGCCAAAGCTGTCAGTGGCCCTGTCCCAGAGTAACCAACAGTTGATACAAATGTCACTATATTTACTGCGGGAAAAACAATGGCACAAGCATTCATGTTACGTCAACTAGTCTTTCTTTCCTTCTTTTTGCTTGTACAGTAACTGTGTGGTTTATTCTGCAGCGATCCTATTATACTGTCACAGTGGAGAATGGACACATGGTGTTGAAGGGGATGCTGGATGGAAAGCTCCATTCCAACACCTCCGCCAAGCAGCTCTTCCCAACGGTATTGACACGGTTACTCCACTACATGGCCTTCCTACCTCTCTTGCTTACTTTGCACAATGTAACTGTTTTCTATACAAACAATGCACTTTCAATGTTTCCATTGCACTTGTCAATGTCTTCTATGTTTTTAATGTGTCACTCCCTGTATTTATGAAGCTCCCCCCCAGTTTTGTGTTTTGTAGTTGTATTGTTGAATGTGTTTGCTCACCAAAGTATATTCCTAGAGACTGTATTTTTATACTGTTGATATGGCTAAATAAACTTAAAAATGATGATGATGATGATGGTGATGATGATGACAATGATTACAAAGCTCTTCTCTAACACTACAGTGTAGCAGCTCTTTCAAATACTACTACTACTACTACTACTACTACAACTACTACTACTACTACGACTAATAAGAATAACAATTATCATAACTAGATAACTCGTTCAAATACTACTAATACTACTACTACTACTACTACTACTACTACTACTACTAGTAGTGACATGGCAGCTAAGGGGCAATGCATCCAGTGTTGGCCAAGGTGCCATTTTACAATTTCTGTTTGCTCTTGTTGGTTTTATTAATGCAGAGCGATGACCCCATTGCCATTGACCTTTCGTTCGAACAACAAGAACTGAAACTCCGCCACACCACAGGAGTGATAACCATCAAGTACAAGAAAGACAGCTTCAACTCCTTCTACATCGGTGGCATTCCCGACACTTATAGATGGAGGTGAGAAAAGCACATTCTACAGAATGGTAAGAAAAGCACATTCTACAGTGATGAGTAAGACCATCACATTCTACAGAGAGGTAAGAATAGCTCATTCTATAGGGACAGGTAAGAACATCACATTCTACAGGGAGGTAAGAATAGCTCATTCTATAGGGACAGGTAAGAACATCACATTCTACAGGGAGGGGTGAGAACATCACATTCTACAGGGAGGGGTGAGAACATCACATTCTACAGAGAGGGGTGAGAACATCACATTCTACAGAGAGGGGTGAGAACATCACAATCTGACTTGATGGCTTTATTTTCAGTTTTCATGTGACTTGGCTAGTCCTGCACCCAAAACTTTTTGAGAAGGATGTGCAGGTTTTTTTCTTTGTTAAACGTCTTTTCCTCTGTGTGTCCAGGAGTGGCATTAGGGACCCCGCTATGAAGGGGTTTGTGACACTGCTGAAGGTCGACAACGAGCACAAGAGTTTCACAGAGAGACTGGGCGTCATCAGAGACCACAGGAAAGAGCTGCTGGTAATGATTATCACTCTTAACCATGACTGTTGTGCGTATCAGTCCTGCAGCTTTCAATACTTTGAGTGCTTTCATTTAATGTAAAGTTCATTTGCTCTGGAAATGCCCACGGAAGTAATTGAAGCTTGAAAAAATATGCCGCATCGATTATGGCATTTGCCGACTGTCCTGCCTCGCGATGCTATGCATTGCCGAATCGATTATTGTTCACACAACTAGTTGATTGTGAGCCTCATACGTGTTGTGTGTCCTCCAGGATATCCGGCATGTGGACCTCCAGGCGGGTAGCTCCCTATCCGAGCCCCTTGTCCCACTGGAGGACCTCATCGGCCTGGGATTCAAGACCACCCACCCTGGGGGCACCCTGCTGAGGACCACCAAAGAGGTACAGCAGTGATCATTTCATTATTTCATTTATTTAAACTCAGGATAAGTGAAGTGGTCAGTGGTCACCGCTCATCTAGAAGGTGCAGGATTCAATAGAAATATCTATTAAAAAACGAGACAATCCCCACACTTCAAGTCTTTTTTTGTGTGCAATGCTTTACTGGACTTGAACATTTTAAAATAATCCATCCAATGCCATCTACTTTGTGGGCACCCTGCTGCAGACCACCAGAGAGGTCAAGCAGGGATGTTTACACGCCTTTTTTTCCAGTGCCTAACGTGTGTTTCTTATTGCACACAGGTGTTTCAGCGTGTGCCTTCTTCGGCACACTAAAGAGGGCACATGCCGAAACACCTCTGTGCAATAAAAAAATACACGTTATGCAAGGTGCGGCCTCTTTTCTAAAAAACAGTTCCACATTTAATTTAGCAGAGTTAACAGAGTTCAACATTTCATTTAGCCGAAATACAGTATGTAAGAGTGAAGCCTGCTTCAAGTTGAACAATATTTACACGCATTACATTTATTTACACTTAGCAGACATTCTCTCTGGTAACACTTTACCTGAAGGTACCGTATGCCAGAAGACATGGCATGACTGAATATGCATGAGAGTACTGTCAGGATACAATCATGTCATTATGACAAACTGGCTTCTCCTAACTTTATAACGATGTTCTGCTAACTGGGTTCTTCTAACGTTCTACGTAAAGATGTTTTGTCAAAGTTCTGCTTTCTGCTAAAGTTCTAAGGATGTTTTGCCGAATGGGTTCTTCTACCATTCTAAAGATATTCTGCTGACGTTATAATGATGTTCTGCTATTGACTGTCTGCAGGCCCAGGGGCTGGCGTTGGCGCTGTCTGGCGGCCATGTCGAGTTCAGGGCTGGGCGGCAGGCCGTGATGTCACATGGCAAATACAACGATGGCAAATGGCATTATGTAACCGCCGTTATAAAGCCAGGGTAAAGAACCCCCCCCTCTCTGTGTCTGTATCTTTCTTTCTCTGTCCCTTTGTTTTTTCATTCCATCTCTCTCTCTCTCTCTCTCTCTCTCTCTCTCTCTCTCTCTCTCTCTCTCTCTCTCTCTCTCTCTCTCTCTCTCTCTCTGACTCCACTTCTACAGAATTACATGTGGGTTAAGACTCCCCTCTCTCTGTCTATATATTTCTTTCCCTCTCTCTCTCTGTTTTTCATTCTGTGTGTGTCTTTATTTTTCTGTCTTTACATATGACCCTACTGAACCCTTGTAATCATTGTTCCAGGCTACAGCTCACAGTGGATGACAGTGACACAGGAACCAACCAACCGGCTTCCTCCGCGACCGTAACCAGTGGAAACAACCTGACTCTGGGGGGCGATGCTTTCCTAGGCTGCCTAGGAGATGTCTACCTCAGAAGGTTCACATTGTTCTCCACTTAATGTTGTTTTCCACTTAACTTTACTTTGGCCTAACCCTAGTGTGAGAAATGTTTATAGTCTTATTCGGGCTTAATGGCTTATCCGTCTATTTATAATCACCTATGTTATATATCTCAATATAGATTTGCAGTCATACTCTGCATAGAGGAAGCAATAGTGATCTGAAAAGATGTTGTTGCATATAAAGTTTCGTTACAGTAAATACAGTAAAACTCAATTGTTCCCGCATTTAAACACAAATGTAATGTGTGTTTATGTGTGTGTGCGTGTGTGTGCGTATATGTTTGTTACCTTGTTGCTTGGTTGTTTGCTTGGGTGTGTGTTTGTGTGCCTGCATGCATGCATGTGTGCGTGTGCGTGTGCATGGGTGCATTTGTGCATGTGTGCCTATGTGTGTGTGCTTGTGTGTGTGTGTAGGAATGGGGGGCGCTATGCACCAGCTGACCTGTCCCAGTTCTCAGCCCGTGGAGACGTGATCCCGGGGGAGTGTAGAGTGGAACCCCCACCTCAGGCCCTCACACACAAACCCAAACACAAAGACAACAACAAAAACAAACGGGTAGGTCTCCACGTCACGTGTGTTGTGTGTGATGCGATGCTTGCAATGCTTCTAGGGAGAGAACGTTCGGTAACACTTTACATTACGGATCTCTAATAAGCTGGTAATTTCATGGTATTTCAAAGTAATTCCAATGTAATTTCATAGTAAAAACTGTTTGTTTTTAGTAGTGGTGTCAACAATAATCGATTCGGCGATGCAATGCAATGCAGGGCATGGATGATCAAATTCAATGCGACAAGTTCCAGAATCGATGCAGCATTTTTTTAAAGTTTCAATTACTTCAGTTGATATTTCAGGAGAAAATGAATGTTAAATTACTGCAAATAAAAGCACTTCAAAGCATTGAAAACTGATAGACTAATACAGAAAACAGCCAATAAAATGTTGGTCAGTATCTAACTACTTGTTTTGTCTCATCATGACTGATTAAACATTTGCTTTGCTTTCAGTAGAAATGTAATGCATTGCTATGCATCGTAGAATTGAATCGAATCGAATCGCTACCTCCCGAATTGGAATCGAATCGAATTGTGAGGGCAGTGCCAATGCACACCACTAGTTTTTAGTAACAACAGCGAAATAGCCATACGATTTCCAGTGCAATTATGCTATAGTTTCTAGTTAATAACAGAAAAATATTTTTGGTGAGAGCCCGCACACCTCGAATGTTTCTTTTTTAGCAGGTGCAGCTTTTCAAGGTACTCCAGTCTTCATCTAACTCAAGGAAGAGCGCAACACTGCTTCTTCACAGTTCACCACTTTTTTTCTTTTTTTCTTTGGTGCTGCGCAGTGTCTCGCTCTTCCTTGAGTTAGATGAATAACAGAAAAATAACCATAGAGTTTCCAGTGCAATTACGCTGTAGTTTCCAGTTAATAGCAATAGAAACAGCGACTGTCTCATCGTAGTTAGGTGGTAGCTATGCCAGTAGGCCTAACTAAACTGCAGCAGCTAAGTAATTTCATGGAAACTATGTGTTATCAGTGCCATAAAGGGAAAGAAAATCGAGCATCCAAGCATCCTAATAAGGCCTACCTTGGAAACAATGGAGTAATTTTATGGAAATGACATACAACCAGGGCCGTAAAATGCATTATCACTTATTCCACTCAATTTCATGGAAATAACATAGTTTCTACTCAATTACTTAGTTATTATCATGTTTAATACAATATAGACTAGCCTACTATAAAATTATTCAAGTAAACAAACATTTTGTGCAAAATTGTATTTATTTTTCCATTCAGTAGTTTGTAGTAGTAGTAGATTGATGCCCACTGATGTCGTCAATCTGCCATCCGAAGGAAGTCCTGTGAACACAGAAAAACAAACTGAGAAGTCAACTGCAACTGTTTCATTTTAGGCAATTCACCATCGCTAAATCTACTACTACATACACTGAAATACAGTACCATAAATGCACATCACCTTATTAGCGATCCGTAATGTAAAGTGTAACTGAACGTTCAACCGATTATAATGAGGGGGGTGTAACAAGGGGGAGTAGAGTTGCCCCGCTGGGACTCAAACCCGTACCTTCTGGGGTACCAAACTGGGGCTCTGGGTGCTACACCAAAGAACCAGGCTTGATACTGCTTCCATTCCAGGATGCCCCACAATCCATGCTGGGGTCCCTCACATTTGGGGTCCCTCATATGGCCAACACAGCTGGGTTCAGCAAAGAATATGACCAATAGTTGTGTGGGGCTGTAACGATCTTGTATTGAATCGAGAAATTGTGATACACCGAGTCATGGTACTGTATGGAGGTACAAGAAGAAACATACACATGATACGTATGATGATGATGCCTCAAATTATTATCATTATTATTCACTAACATTAACTTCAAAAGAGGTCAGTGCCGTGGGAGCCGACTCCACTCTGCGCTGCATTTGGAAAATAGAACTCGAGCAGATTTTGGATGGCAGCGACTGGCGGTGTCCCATTCAAATGAATGGCAAAGTAGCACGCTAGCTTTGGCTGTGGGGGGGATTCTGAACTGGACTGACTGCGCACGCTGACACTGTCGGTGTGAAAGGTCGAGTGGAACACACCGGACGAAGCTAAGCAGAAAGACCTCAATTGTCTCGCTGCCGTTCCGCCACGCTCTAGTGTGGAGCTAGCCTAAAGTAATCAAACTGTGTGTGCTGCAGGGTAGTGCTGGGGGACCTGAGGGCTGTGAGGCTCCTGCGGTCCTGCTTCAGTCCTTTCGCCTGATTGGTCAAAACAGCCAGCTGAGTTTTCACATACCACCAGAGGAGCTCAACTACAGGTGACACACACACACACGCACGCACACACATACATAAGCACGCACTCACAAACACATATACCATTCGCACACTACCACATATCACCTGCGGTGCTCCACTACAGGCGACACACACACACACACACACACACACACACACACACACACACACACACACACACACATACACATACACACACACACACACACACACACACACACACACACACACACACACACACACACACACACACACACACACACACACACTACTTCTGCTACTTATTCTACTACTACTAACATATCATCCTGAGCATTTCAACTATGTAATACACACACACACAGATCCATCCATGCATCCATCCATCCATCCATCCATCCATCCATCCATCCATCCATCCATCCATCCATCCATCCATCCATCCATCCATCCATCCATCCATCCATCCATCCATCCAGTCAGTATTCCTATGTTATTGCTCTATGCTTGTGTTGTGTGACAGGCCGCATTTCTCGATGGTGTTGAAGACGTTGTCCTCCGAGGGCCTGATCCTCCACATGAGCGTGAAACAAAATGGCGCCCACGACCACGTGGCCCTCTACGTCAATAAGGGAATACTGCATATGGCCGTGGGCAAACACACCATCCACCACGACACCAGGGTGGATGACAACCAGTGGCACAAGGTACAAGGCTCAACCATGTGGGGACCAATTAGGGCTTGCTTTTTCTCATAATCGAGTAGCCCTAGCTGAATATTATGCAACTCCATTCCCTTCCAACTCATGTTTCTAAAATCTTTACAGTGGTTTATCAATTTCCAATCAAATTCCTATCCAGCTCACGTTTCCACTGTGCTTTACCAATTTAGACTAGGGTCAGGTGCACTTTGGAATTGTCCATTTTCACACTAATGTATTTACACTAGCGCCTACGGGATGAACAGGTTTAATTTAACTTAATGTCAATCAAGAGCAAACTGTGCCAATTGGTCCTATGGTCATCTGTAGTATCACTGTCTCCCATCACATGAAATATCAAATTTGACAAACCGGCATCGTGACCGTAGTCTGCATTATGTGTTTTATCTTACATTAGCATCAACGGGGACATATGCGTCACATAGGGATATTTTCAAGTCCAATTTCCATAGATATAGCTACCATGTCCCGGCAACCCATCTTCATATTCATTCCTAACCTTCAAATTGTATTCATGTTAATATTGGGTTTCAAAGGTAAAAGTAAATTCATGGTGTTACAACAACAGTAGCACATGATATTACATAGCTGTTACACTATTTATCCATTGTATGTAATGAGGTAGATAGACTGTGTTGTTACTGAAAAAAAAACGAACAAGAACCCACCACAAACTTGATCCAACCAGCGCAGAGTCAACTGATCGTAAGACAAGTACACAGGTCCACTGGTTACTCAGATAAGTTACCTGTGTTTTAAGGACACTATGTATGTTTCTTTTTAACTTTCACTTTTATGTTTGACACCTCTGGTTAATGTGCACAGGTGGACATGAGCGTGGAGGAATACAGCTTCCACCTGCTGGTGGATGGGCTTAGACAGGACGATGGAGAGCTACCTGCAGGGACCTACCTCAGCTCACCTGTTTACCTGGGCGCTGACCTTTCACCCTCCAAAAGTGGCGCACAGGTATTTCGCAACCCACCTCACTAGACTTGTAGAGCTTTGTTGCAAAACGACGTAAATCCATTTTGGAAGATTTTGGGTAATTGACATTTTTGTATTATGCATCGCATTGAATTGCATTGCAGAATGCATCTTATATGGGTTTACAAAGTATGTATTGGAATGGCAGGAATTCACACATAATTGCAATAATAAAATGCAAAAGTAAAAAATGGTGGATACATCGTATAGCTTCACTTTTTGTTTTGCATAAGCAGCATAGGTTTCTTTCACAAGAGGTGATAGGAGCAGTCAACTTAAAGGATTAAGCATAATTTGGGATGGTAAAAATCTCAATGCCAAAACTCTTCTATTTATTTGTAGCACCATGTCGAATGCAGTGAATGTATACGCCACAGTGTCAGACGGCCAAATGTAGTAGATCTGTTGATCTTGGCGTAGACGTGTTGACTTTGTTTTTAGTTGACTATACACATCCTCATTTCTTATCACACCAACACAGATACAGTGATTCGGTTCTCAATTTTAGTTATATTATTTTTATTGGTATTGTTATTCGTGTTAAAATGTTGATTATTATTATTATTAATAATATTTTTATCATTATTACTTTACTCAGCAGAACAAATTGCCGAAGACCAGTGTCACAGGCTGCATCTACAACTTCAAGTTCCAGAGCGACTTGGTGGGGCAGCCAGTTGCCAAGGTACGTATGTATAATAATTGAAGCCAATTGGAGCCAATTTGGAGCGGACCCAAGTTTTGGTCCCCTAGGGGAAATTCTTTCTCTGCACTTTATCCCATTTGGACTAGTGAATCACCTTGAAGTACACACACTAGTCCGTAGCAGTGGGCTGCCTGCTGAGCGGCGCCCGGGGAGCAGTGTGGGGGTTAGGTGCCTTGCTCAAGGGCACTTCAGCCGTGGTTCGGTCGGGCATTGAACCGGGAACCCTTGGGTTGCCAACCCAGTGCTCTAACCACTGAGCCACGACTGCCCCCATAGTGATTGGTGAATGCTAACTTGACTCACCAGATACATATGTGGTTCCCCAACCCTCCCCAACTCTGCTAAATTTGGGAAGCCTCAGAAAAGGAATGAAACAGGAAATAAACAAGTGTGGCTCCTATTGAGGAGACCCACATTGGCATCAATTTTGCTATTTCAATGATCTAATCATACATACTGATTCCTTAAAAGATGAACAGATAAAATGAATCCTGCATGGCACTCTCCCACGTGTATGTGTGGAGAAAGGCGAAACCACATTCGCCTGGTAAGATTAGGTTACGAATGCAGTTTGATATAATTATTTTTGAATATTGTACTGTATATGCTTTGCCATTGTTTATCAATGCATATATTGTAATAAATAAATGGGCCCGTTCTTGTAAATTTCATATAGCATATAATTGGCCTGCTGTAGAAGTGGGATGGAATAAATAAATTAATTGATCCATTCATTCATCACTCACCCACTCATTTAAGGTGGGAGTGTCACATTGCTATGAGAGTGAAGAGGAGCCTGGTGTCTTTTTCCCTGGGGAAGCAGCATATCTAAAGTCCAGTGAGTATCCTGTAGTTGTGGGTTCATATCAAGTTAAAGGTGGTTATGAAGGTTTACCACCTCTGATGATTAATAGGCACTTAAAGCACTTAAGATATATATACCATTGCTTTTTTGTGTGAAATGGAGTTAGAGTCAATGTATTAATGTTTATTTTTTTTAACAGAATTTAGTGATGTCGTCACATTGGGGACTCCCCCTCAGCAGATAGGCTATACAATCTTCTCCAGTGCCAGATTGGCACTAAAGAACTGATTTTTTGTTCTTTTATCACTGCTGTTAAAATTATGAGCACTTGACATGATGAACTATATGATCCATCTTCCACAGAAAATCCAGTGGAGGTGCAGAGTAAGTTTCACCTCACATTTAACATCCGTCCTCGACAAGCCCAAGGAATACTATTCCATACCAGCGGGAAGCACAGCCAACACCTCAGTGTTTATCTGCAGAGCGACAAGGTGTGTCTCCAAGGACAGATTACTGTACGGGCCTACCGGGCCCAAGCCCAAGGGCCCAAAAGCTAAGGGGGCCCTGCCTGAGGCCCAAGCCTCCAGACTGCAAAAAGCATGATAATGTGTTATTACTAAGAGTCTGAAGAAAATGTTTAAGGTCATTGCCGTTGTGGTGACAATACGGGTACACCAGAGGCTCTGTGTGAAAAGGGTTAAACATTCTGTAGAAGTATAAAAATGTACAAAATATAAAAGGAGAAAGTATGCTGTAAAATACATACAAAATGTTAAAGTAGAAGTTATAAAATATGAGTAGCTACATGCTTGTACCTTGCTACCTGATGTTTGGTAAAAGATGCCTTTCTTGTGTTTACATCATGGACTCCACATTGACTGGTTGTGTCTTGTTGATTTGTCAGATAATAGCACAGGCCAATGACGGGAAAGGAGACTACAGTGTGTCCATAGCTGTCCCAGGAAACCTGTGCACCTCATTCCACTCCGTCTCAGGTACAATAGGACTTCCTACACTCAACATTATGCGAGAATAAACATTTGCAGAAATGACACACCAACTCTAGTGTGGTTGCCTATTAATTCATTTTATCTTTCTGCCTTTTTTGAGAGGGCTCAACTGCAAAACACAATATTTGTCTACTAAAACCAGCTCCACAGATCACTCTTGGGAGAATAAACTGTAACAAGTATTATTTTTTAATAAGAACCCATTTGAAGAATGAAAGGTTGAGATACTATCGAAGAGATTTACAATACTCCTACTCATTTTTAATGACATTCATTTTTACATAGTTATTTGCAGTATAGTTCATCTTATTAACATGTTAAAATTACAGCCCTGATTTTAAGATTTCACTGTTTCTATCACCTGCAGTGCACAAGCAGAAGAGGTCTTTGAGGCTGGAGTTGGGCACGATCTCCAGACACGCACAGGGCCCCTCCTCTGGCAGCTTTCTCTTCAGTGACCCAGGCTTCTTCTATTTTGGCGGAGTACCAGGTAAGTGTGTGGCACTGGGTATACGTAGATGACTCAATTATTGATGACTTGGTGTATCTAGACTAGATTGACAGGCCAGGCCATTCATTTTGAATTATTTGTAATTCACGAAGGGTCTGATTACGCTTATCTGGGTTTGCAAAGACCACCAGACAGCCGGCCAAATTGGGCTAATAAACGAATATACTTGAGTGTGCGAATTAATATGGTCCGGTAAAAAACAAAATCTAGACGACATAGGTGTTCATGACTTGGTGATTATAGATGACATACTGTAGTTATTGATTATTTGGTGTATCTAGACCAGTGGTTTTCAAAGTGGGGGGCAGGGACCCCTGGACGGCGGGCAGATGTTGCCAGGGGGTCAGCAGCAGGTTAGTAGGAAAAGTATAGCAAAATAAGTAATTGAAAAATCCTATAACATATACTAGAGATAATGTAAACTATATTCCTATAAATTAAGTATTAGTTAACTGTATTTTAATCAACATAGTTATTGATTACTTGGCACATCTAGACAACATTGTTATTGATGACTTGGTGTACTGTATTTAGATTACATAGTTAATGATGACTTTGTGTATTTAGATTACATAGTTATTGATGTCTTGGTGTATTTAGATGACATAGTTATTGATAACTTGGTGTATTTAAATCACAGTTGTTGATTACTCTGTGTATCTAGACGACATTGACAATGATTGCATGCTGGCAGCTACCTGTTCAGAGACATTTGCGTTCTTCTATTTTGGCAGAAAGTCAGGCAGGCAGACAGACAGACAGATAGAAAGACAGACAGACCGGCAGATGGACAGACAGGCAGATGGGCTGGCAGGCAGACAGACAAGATAGAAAGACAGGGTAACACTTAATTTTAGGGTTACAACTATTAGCACTTATACATACAATATTAATGCCTGTGTAAGTAACTTGTAAGGCATGTACTAAGCAAAATCAGACAGTTGTTAGACATTTATTAGCAAATGTCTTGTTCATGCACAACCTTAGTAAGGACTAGTAGACCTAGATTTCTATTTATGAGTAAGCAGTAAGGGCCAGACTACAATGTGTATAAGCTCCTAGTACACTGTGTGAACAAACCAGCAGCGAAGTGTAAGAATATTACCAAGCCTGCATCAATCTAGTTAGATATGTTTTTAAAAACATTATCATGGTTGTATCCATCACCTGAATGTTGCCATGGTTACCCACACAGCCCAGCTTCAGGACCAGGAGACAGCAGGGGGGATGTCTTACATGGGCTGCCTTCGACAGGTGATGCTGAATGGACAAGCAGTGTCACTGGAGTCCCTCTACACATCTCACGGACCAGCCGGCCTACATGGATGCCCCGCAGACTAAGGAACGAATAGATGACCCCCCCCCCCCACACACACACACAGACACACACATGCATGCATGTGCGCACACACTTTCTCTCTCTTCTCACTTTCTTCTCTCTCTCACACACGCACACACACACACACACACACACACACACACACACACACACACACACACACACACACACACACACACACACACACACACACGGTAGGACATCCTATTCTGCACAGGGTAGCCTGACATTTTGCTGCAGTGTTCACAACTCTATTACTAAATACATTTAATATCTTTGACTAAAATATAAATAATTTTTCTCAGGTGCTTCTATTGATTCATATTATTTGTATTTATTGATGGTGTAATGTATATTGTTGTATTACATGAATGCTTCGTTTTGTAAATGGTTGCCAGAGCAATGTGCAGCAGAAAATACGTTCTCCCTTTTCTTTTAAGCAACGTTTTACTCTAGTTATAAATGTGATGTGTTTTTATCAAATGCAAGTAAGAAATGTAACACCACCAATAAGCCAGAATGTAAATGGTTGTGGCAAATGCAAATAAAAGAGAATGATCAAACTACCAATAAACCGGAATGAAAATGGTCTCAGCCTTCACATATATTTGTGCTAAACTTTACTGTTGGTACAGAGGTGTGCAAGCATACCTGATTTCTGTAATCAGGTAACCTACACCAAGACATCATATTCCCAAAACAATGCTGTATGTACAAAATTTAAGATTTGAAATATGAATGTCATAGATTTTATGTCATGAAAATTGCATAGTAAAAAAGAGAGAAAAGTCCGCTACAACCAGGATTTCATGCTCCCAATTATCTTATTTTTTTTCAAAACGTCACGGGAAAAAAAATAAAAAAATAATTTGGAGCATGAAATCCTGGTTGTAGCGGACTTTTCTCTCTTTTTTATCTGGATATTTATTGGTCCTGCTCCCAGGTCAGACGCCTGGATGTGCAAGCTTTTACCATCTACATGAAAATTGCATGGAACTGGCTCAAATAATTTTTCAATCTGAACATAATGCCAAAACATAAAAAACGGGCTCTAACTGGCTCTTGCCAGACCTTGTGAGATGAGATGAGATGATATGTTTTTATTCAATATCTTTGCAGGTGAGAAAGACATACAGCGATTGATTGATTACCTTGTGCATTTCTGCTCAGCTTTGGGAGCTTACACGAGGGTCTGGAGAATCTTCAAGCTCCAGATTCCCACATAGTTCTAGGAGGGAGAAATAAGTGAAACGCGACAATTGCTTAAAAAAGATTCTGTAATTTCAACTGCATTGTCCAATCTAAGCACCTCTTTAAAAAATGCTTCCCTAATCACGTGCACATGCCTTCGTAGACCTACAGTACACACATGGCGTAGCTCCAGATGAATGTTCATGGAGCAAGGCGGAATCATTCATCTGTTGAGAGTCAGGTTAGGAGGGGTATGCCTTTTTTGTAGATTGTTTTGTGGGAAAAGTAAACACACCAAAGATCTGGGGTCCATTTCTCGATTATTGTCGTTGCTAGCCGTCTTAAGACAGTATAAGACCGTCTTAACGTTCCCTTGGATTTAATGGTGAGCGTCGCTGAGTTGAGTCGCTCGTACGAAGGACTTTGCTAACGACGATAGCAAAGGCGCTTTTGAGAAACGGACCTCTGAATTTTAAGATAGGATGTATTGGGCACAGTCGCCATCCCATAAATTATTTTCTTCATACAAATCTGAGGGGGTCAAGTGGGAGAAGTTCCAAATTTGCTGATTCCAGCTAGAATGACCCATTACCCTATTTGACAATGTGTGTGTGTGTGTGTGTGTGTGTGTGTGTGTGTGTGTGTGTGTGTGTGTAAAGACGTCCAACATGACACTGTCCTTCAGTGCTTTTGCTTACTGTAACTGTGTGTTTTTTTTTTTTTGAAAAGTGAATGCATGAAGCCAAGCCAAAAAAAAAATAATTTTAAAAAAATCTCTTTTTTGCATTTACAGTAAGCAAAAGTGTCTGTTGCACTAAAGGACATGTTGTACGTCTTTGACCCGTGTGTGTGCATTATCTCATTTGTGTGTGTGTGTGTGTGTGTGCGCACACATTATTGTGTGTGCATGCAATTCACCCTATATCACATCATAGCTATTATAGAGTCTTTGCCATCTACCATGAGGCCTAATCTATGACTCATCATCACTCATCACTCAACTCATCACACACAACACACTATCTTGCGCTCCCTACAGTGTGTGTGTGTGTTATGTCATCATCAATGTGTGTGTGTGTGTGTCTGTCTGTCTGCCTCTGTGTGTGTGTGTGTGTGTGTGTGTGTGTGTGTGTGTGTGTGTGAGAGTGAGTGAGTGAGTGAGAGAGTGAGTGAGAGAGAGAGAGAGAGAGAGAGAGAGAGAGAGAGAGAGCGAGAGCGTGTGTTTGTGTTTGTGTTTGTGTGTGAGAAAGTGTGAGATCTATTTCACTGTCATAAACATAGGCTGCCCGACAGCCACCTGTCAATCGAAACCAATTCCACCAATCAGGGCCCAGTTTATGGGGCCAGCCTCAGAGGGTAAACCAATCAGCTGCAATTATGCGTCATCAGGGCCATCAAGTCGTTCATTCATTTCCTGAATTGTCATTAGACTTATGATTATTGCCTTTCTCTCTGTCTTTCTCTGACTCTCTCATCTCCATCTCATCCATTACCCACCCACCCACACACATACCCCCCCCACACACACACACACACAGACAAACACACTCACACACACACACACACATACACACACACTTGGTGTGACCCACCTCTCTCTCTCCACCTCCCTGGTAGAGTATATATGCACCGGCCACCACAACCCACTCACCACACAGACGATAGACCTGACAAACACACAGAAACGCACACAAAAACGCACACATTCACACAGTTCTGTTTCATTTCTCTCTCTCTCTCTCTCTCTCTCTCTCTCTCTCTCTCTCTCTCTCTCTCTCTCTCTCTCTCTCTCTCTCTCTCTCTCTCTCACACACACACACACACACACACACACACACACACACACACACACACACACACACACACACACAAAAATATGAATCTGTATATGGAGCTACAGCTACTCTTGAGCTTGCTTTGCCTGCATGGTAAGTGGGTGAGTCGTGTGTGTATGTGTGTGTGTGTGCGTGTGTATATGCGTGTATGGAGAAGGGTAGAAGCAGTCTATTATCTGAAGTCTGTTTTAGAGTGTAAATTCCACTCTTAATCTCTGGGCTTGGAGCTTTTGTAGATGTGCATGTGTGTGTGTGTGTGTGTAGGTGTGGGTGTGTGCATGTACGTGTGTGTCTGCGAGCGTGAAAAAGAGAGACTTTATGTGGAAAGGTTACATGATGTTTTAGTTCATGTATTTGGGAGGTAATGTCTGTCTGTCTGTCTGTCTGTCTGTCTGTCTGTCTGTCTGTCTATGCGTGTGTGTATGTGTGTGTGTGCTTGCTTGTGTGTACATGTGCATACGCTTATGTGTGTGTTTGATGCTGGTGTGTGCGCGTGTGTTTGTGTGTGCGTGTGCGTGTGTGTGTGTGTGTAGCTGGTGTGTGGGCTAAGAGCAAGTGTAACTGGCTGGACGTGATGGACCATCTGAACCTGACAACCAATCGCGAGCGGCTGAGCATGACACGGCCCGGACAAGACTGGAGGGATCCGACCAGCGTACATCTGGACGTCTTCCTCTACGCCATTCAGTCTGTGGTGTGTATATTACATTATACTTATTTAGGTACCGAGTATGGGCTACAGCCCCTCGGCCTACTTCTACTGTATGCCATTCCGTCTATTGCAGGGGTGCTCAACTAGAAACTGAAAAGGTCCACTCGCCAAATTTCGTATGTTTCCAGGGTCCAAAAAAGTCGCTACCGATGCAGAAAATAGCCTCACTCGCTGGCCGCACTGGCCTCTTGCTCACTCACTCAGTTGTCATAGTGATGATACTTTTATTTGTCATAAGACTGGCTTCGCAGAAAGACACCTATAGATCGCATGGCAGCGAAATCTCATGTATAATTTATACATATCAAATACAGATGGATTTTGTCTTGGTCCGGATGACATTGCGTTTGAGTTCGCATCCGGACCTGGGTCCGCCAGTTGAGCACCCCTGGTCTATTGTGTGTATATTACATCACATCATATTGCAGTTATTTAGGTGCAGGGTATTGGTTACAGCCCTACAGCATCTATGCTGTTCAGTCTGTGGCATGTATTAACATTACATTACATTACAGTTACTTAGGTACAGGGTATTGGTTATAGCCCCTCTGTCTCTATTAGAGATGCACCGAAATGAAAATTTGTGTCCGAAACCGAATAATAATTACTCAATTGGCCGAATACCGAAACCAAAACCGAATATTCAGTTAGAAATGATCAAAAGTTAGGTTTTTCACTATTTTAAAATATTGCTCAAATCTACAGCTTACAATAAATGTTTAGACATGTTTTTCAAAGAAAATAAATGTTTATTTGATGTCTTCAAATGTTGGAGCAGAACTGAAATTTGTTTCATTAATGCCCAGTTTCAATTCATTATATAGTCGGCCACTCAATTGGTTTTCGGACAAAAACCGAAAGTGTCTTTTTTTTGCGTTTTCGGACGAATATTTTTCGGTGGCCGAATTTTCGGTGCACCTCCTGTCTCTATGCCATTCAGTCTGTGGTGTGTATTGCATTACATAACAGTTATTGTACAGGTTATTGGTTACAGCCTTTCTACTTCTGTTTTAGATGTCTTTGTCCTGGGCTCAGTCAAAGCAGTCAGTGGCCCCACTTACAGCCCCTGTCTTGCTATGCTGTGCTATTCAGGTTGTGATGTGTATATCTTGTGGTAATAACATGGTTATAATACATCAATGACGCTAAATTGTGATGTTGTCAGGGGTGTTTCGATGATGCAACCGACAGCCCTCCCATTGTACATCCCTAAGACCGCCCCCTTTTCTTTCTTTTTTACCTTTATTTGACTGGATAGTGAAGGTTATGACAGAAAGTGATTGGGGAGAGAGAGACGCGGAAGGGTCGGCAAAGGACCCGGGCTAGGAATCGAACCCTGGTCAGCCGCATTGCAAAGGTGCCCTAACATTTGTGCCATGGTAGGGCCTACTGCGCCCTTTTCAGTATAGATAGTTGAGGCAATATGAGTGTGAGAAAGTGATCTTCCCTTCTCACTATTTACGTTTTAAAGACTATGCGATTGCGCTATTTATTTCTGGTGCTTATTACGCACTGGGAGACATGAGACTGGCAAGAAGCGCAAACGCATACACGCACACATTCACACACGGGTATGCAGGCCCGCGAACACAGTGACTCTTAAATGTTTGAATATTCCAGCGAGCTCGCAAGCATTGGACTCCTTCACTGACTTTTCTTGTTTCCTTGTCGCACTGTCACGTGGAAGCGCGCCCGCGTTGGCAGAACTTTTCCATCATCATCTGACTTTGGGAATGGGAAATGTGTTGTTGAAGGGGTGGAGTTATGTATCGGGTGTTGTGCAATATTTGTCGGGGATTTGTGTCTATTTTTGTGTGGGTGAAGTGCCGTGGCAAAATGTATTTATGTATGTGTTTTGTTTTTGATTTCTGTAATGATTATGATGTGCTTACAATGTTAGAGTATGATTTTGTTTAGTTTAAGACTCGAGTGTGCTTAATGGTTCAAGAGTAGAGACTAATTAGTGTGTAATTGGTTAGCGCCATAGTGCGCAAAGTTTAAAACCCCAGGTGAATGGGGAGGAGCAGGTGGGAGCAATCAGCTGATAATCGGAGGAGCTGACTCCAAGATGCGAAATTAGGAACTGCTGTTAACCGGAGAGCAGTGTCCTTGAAGCTGTTGATATGAGCAGCGAGTTTAGCAGTTATCTTGAAACAGTGTTGCAAGTAAGAGTCTGAAGTTTTGGTTTATGTTATATGTCATGTCGTGTTATGTTATGTTTTGCCCACGTGCACATTTATTTTGGGGAACAAATAAAAAGCGCTTATATTTTTGATAATTTGGAGTCCTGAAGTTGCCTTTCACCATCCACCTCTTGAACTCAACCGTGAAGGTCTATCCTGGCAGTGAGAAGCGTCCGCTTTTCCACATTTGGTGTCAGAAGTGGGATTCGACGCCGACAGAGTCAAGAGAAGTCGGTGGTGGCAACTACAACTCGGCGAGAGATGGCGTATGGCTGCGAGAGTGGAGACGACCTGGAGGTGGTGCAGACCCGGGAGAAGAGGACCGCGAAGAGGCCGCAGCCCATGGGTCCAGAAGCGGGGTTCACCACGGTCATCACCAGTAGCAGAGCAGCGCTGCAGGTGCACAGTGGCAGCAGTGGAAACACGACACAAGCGAACGCTGGCAGCAGCAGAACCACAAGATGCGGCGCGTCACACGCAGGCATGCTCAAACTGTCTTTTTGGTAGGCTTCAGAACTATCACAAAAGGTAGGAAAAAAAAACCTCTCTTTCTAGCTTATTCTCAAACCATGGAACGTTTTTGTTTGGGACATTGGGACCAAGAGAAGCTGACAAGGGCATTTTGGGTTTTTTTTGTCCCAAGAATACACCATCCAGGTTGTAATGTTTGTCAATTGTCATGGAAACGGCATGTTTAACTGTGTCTACAGATGCAATGCAATGCTATCCTCCCAGAGAACCATATGGCTGTATGTGGTACAATAGTACATTTAAAGGAAACTAACTGTGTGTGTGTGTGTGTGTGTGTGTGTGTGTGTGTGTGTGTGTGTTTGTGTGCGCGCGTGCGTGCGTGTGTTGATCATTGATTTGTCTTTCCATCTACAGCAGGAACAGAGTCAGACTTTCATCCCATATATTTGGATAATGACGGTTAGTAGAATTGCTCAACCCTTCTTTCTCTCTCTCTGGCCCCCCACCTCCTTTTAGTCATGAGTCATGATTGAATAAAGTTCATTACTGAGTGTGTGCACCAAAAGTGACCTATGCTACCCTCTATGGAGGGTCAGCAAATGAAGCAACCAAAACGAACTCTGGGTGACTAGAGCTAAATTCAGTGATTAAAAGTCACTTATTATTATGGTGCTTATGACGCTGTTAGGCGAAACCAGTTGGAATGTTCATATCTCCGAATGTCCCTGGCTGACAAGCCAGAGCCGGTATGTGATTAGCTTAATACCGGTAAAACATGTCAATGTCACTTTGAGAGCGAATAAAGCAAATTCATGGCAAATTTCAACGACCTCAGCTACTAGGTAGCTTAGGTTGTTTCTGGTATACACGCACAGTTATTCATTCTTTTTTCATAGTTTTTTCTCAGTGTTTTCGTTGCAGTATTTTGTAACACGATGGGATGTGTGCCTTTAAGCCACATCATTAAGTCTGTCTTGCGTTACTGCACCATGTGATCAGTAGGCACCAATTGGCACGCCTTTAAAAGGTTGGCACAATCTTCACTGAGGGAAGTGGCAGATTGTTTGTGTGCCTGGAGCAGGTTTGGCCTTTGTTGGTGGTGCAGCTGGGGAATCGGGCCCGTGTAGAGCCTCACTTCACGAGAGATGGTCAATTTCGTGGAGTTTGGTCTATGATGGGGGTGCGACTTTGCTGTAAGCGCGACCACATTTAGTTCACTTCATATTTGGCGTTACAGGAGCCGGTGTTGTGCGTGCTCTTGCCCTGCGACTTGGAGACAGTCGGTGCTCCTTGCTGTGGATCCACCTGTTGGCATGTCTGCGGGCTGCTGCTTATATTGCCTAAGTTGCCGTTTAAGAGAATAGTGTGTGTCTGCGTGCACGAGTGTGTGACGTTTTCCCTTCACTTTGAGTTCTTGGTTTGTGTTAATAAGGAGAAAGTGAGAGTTCTCTGTTTTGTTTTTGTTAATTTTGTATTTTCTTTTGTTTGTTTTGGCTCACCCCACACCACTTGGCCGCCCAACGTGCGGGTACCCCCAGATAGTTCTTGTTTGCCGTGCTTTGTATTTTCATTTTATTATTTAATTTTGGTTTGCTGTGTACAACTATTGGGGGAAAACCTTGGCCAACCTTGGCCCATGTGGGGGGTGCGGGTGTCCAATAGTTGTTATTCTATTTTAATTTGGTTGAATATTTTTAAAAGAAAGTGTAAGACAATAAAAGAAAAGAAGTGCTTTGAACCCTGTCTATGTGGTCCTTAACGAACCTGTGCTGCCTTGGGTTTACTATTACCGGTTGAAGTCCAACTATATTCTGGGGGCGCAATTCCCCCAGTGGCGTAGTCGTGCAAGCTGTTTAAAATTGGCAATTATTATTTTAATATATTACCGTTAACTCTCCGCCATGCTACAATTTCAAACTCGGTGTTATTTTCTACTGTTGTTTGTCTGCTCCCTGCGGCACCTATTTGCTAAATGGCTGAAACTAATCTTTGTTTCTGCTAGCCAGACTGTGCCCTCCTAGTGACGCAACACTTTTCGAAGAGATTTGAACGTCGATGATAATCAGGCTAGTTTCTGCTCTTCCTGTTTCTGGCCCCTCCCCCTGCAGCAGTGGACCAATGAGCAGCTGTCCTGGCAGCCAGATCAGTTCTGTGGAATCCAACAGGTGGTTGTTCCCCGCGAGTTGCTATGGAAACCTGATCTGGTTCTTTACGAAACGTAAGTGCTATATCTGCAGCTGGTAGGGTTACGCCTCTAACACTTCAACATGCACCTTATTATGCAACTTAATATGGAATTTGTTTACTGGCCATCATTGTCTACTGTCCAATGACCACTGGGCACCCTCTACTATTTACTGTCTACTGTATGTGCCCATTGTCTGTCCATATGATCTACTGTTGTGTGTCTTTGTCCATGGCACAGTATGTATTTGATGTTAAGGATGTGCCAAAACAAATTCCAATCAATGTTGACATAGCAATAAACTCATTGAAATCTCTAACAAAAAATAAGCTGTGGCTTGAAACAATAAAATAGCCTGGCAGTCAACAGGTTAACCCCACCGCTAAAAGCCTGAGAGTCTCCTGTCACACACATCATAACAGATGACATTACAGCAAAATGCACTAATGGTGTTGTTGTACCAGCCCAGCAATTACATTACAGTGATCGCTTACCACAGATGCCAATCTGATCCACACTTGATTGATATGGACAGGTAAATCCAGGTCAGTTGGAATATACGACACTGAATATATATACAGCTCCAGGCCACTTTATTAGAATAGCATGAAAAAGTTGATTTATTTCCATAATTCCATCAATAATGTTAAACTGTCATGAATTATAGATTCATGGCCCAGTTTTTTTTTAAACTATTCCAATCATTAAATTGTTTATTTTTACATATTTTGGTCTTCCAGCTCAAAAAACCCATGAATTGGGGAATTCGCATCATTAGAATATTGTAATAAAATCACAATTTTCTTCATCAAAATTCGTTTCTGTCACAACCCCTCCAAACACATGCCCTCCAGAACAGCGGAGGGCGCAGATGAGTCAACGAGTGACACGCTCAGCCCACAGGAAGTGACGGCCATCTTTAAAATGTCTTGAGAATTGTTTGTCACTGTTCATGGATGTGCTCATGTTTGCTGAAACCCCTGTGCCTTTGTCTCTGCTTTGGAACTGGACTGTGCTCTCTGGACAATCTTTAAGACTCTTTCTGTGAAGCTGCCTCCTTGAACATCTCTCTTGGTCACGGTACTGTGTCTGCCCAACTCTTTGTGCTCTTGCTCTGCCATTATTGGAATTCATTGTCACGCTGCCTAATTTCTGTACATGGATCATGGACTGCCTTTATTCTGATTACTGGACTGTGTTTATGAAGATTACTGATCATTGAAGACTTCCTAAGTTTTGTATTTACCAAGTTGTGATTTCATGCGTGACCTCCTGAGTTTTGTATTCTATCAAATTCCTTTGTTGATGAATTGAAGATTATTGTTGAAGCAAAGAACCTGAACCACATCTGCAACTGTGCTCTTATTTCCAGTCTGACAGTTTCACATCAGTGCACATCAAATCAGTTGAAATTTGGTACTTTCTACATAACATGCAATGTTCAATACTTGGTTAGGACTCTCTCTGTCTTAATAACGGCCATGATGCGTTTAACATTGAAGTCAATGGCAGAAACAGTGCATGGGAGTTATGGAAGCCCAGATATCCTTGATGCTTTGCTGTCAGCTGTTCTTGTTTGCTGACCTGGTGTCCCACACTTCACTCTTCAATATACCCTGTAGATTTCCATGCCACGTTTTGGCGCTAACTCACCAGTTTAATTCTAAATCACCAGAAATGAAACCCCATTGAAAATGAATGGGGTTTTATTTCTGGTGAGTTAGAATTAAACTGGTGAGTTAACACCAAAACGTAGCATGGATATCTACGAACTTAAGTCCTGTTTACATAAAAAAACATTAATTTTAGCAATGTTCCTAAAAAGCAGATTTAGTATTGTTTTTGATGTGAGCATTGAAACGGAGATTACTGTCCAACATCACACCAACATCACATCTAGTGTTCTTTATCCATGGATACATACAATGATACAGGAATCCCCTAATCTTGTCAAATGTATTTGACAGGAAGTGGTTTAATATCTCACATGTTACGTGGGAGGTTTGGTAAAACGCCCAACACAAGAGATATGTTATAAAAAATGTCAAACGTTTATATTAATTAAAGCATAATCAAATGAAACCCCTATACATTATAAAATTCCCCGTTTCAAAATCCCTCACAATAAATAAATATTTCTAACATACAAATATAGCCTAGCCTAACACAAAACATACAGCTTACGATCCTTCCAAGTCCTTGTAGACCCGCGGAGACAAGCTCACTTCGTGAATGTCCTTGGAGGAAAAAACGTGACGTCCCATAGCCTAAATCGAAACAGGAAGGAAGAAGGAACAAGTCACGGATGAAACCAGTCCAACCAGATTGTAGCATCAGAGTTGGAGCTTGGTCAGTTTGCTATGACCTGCGTCGTCGGAATGCTTGTAATAATGTCCTTAACGGTTGTTAGCCTAACTGAAACAGAATGCTCGTGAATTTGAACTACAGCCAGCTGAACTTCATGTGATATCCCACAATAACCACATGCAAAACAAATGGGGAGTCACTTAATGTTCATGTTAAATTTCCATATTGCACAAATAGTCATGTAACCAAAGAAAATACTTTAATGCAACAACAATGATGAATGATAATGATCTTACATGGAAATACAGGATATCCAAATAAAACCATGGACATAAACAAATAAATGAAATAAAAACAGTTTGTCCATCACACACAGGAGGTGATGAACTGTATGTCCACAGGATGGAGAGAAATGAGGACACAAGTCCCTACCTGCTGCTGAAGCACGACGGGACGGTCATCATGGACGGCTACCGCAAGGTGCTCACACACACACACGCACGCACGCACACACAAACACACACACACACACACACACACACACACACACACACACACAGGGCGGTGTCCACCTGCGGAATGGACTTAGACTTATGTTTATTGATCCCACAAGGGGAAACTTAGGGTAACGGCAGCCGTATCTGCGGCGCCCCAAAAACAGCACAATACAGCACATTACATTACAACAAATGTAACAATAAAGTACAGTAAAGTGCCTGCTAAGTGTTATACAACATTGGGTAAGGATGAGGAGAAAAAAGATTCCATAGCTCCATATTGCAAACATTACAACATCAAGACATATAATAAAAAAAACTCATATATAGCTTAAGCAGTGGAGACATTACATTGTACATGAACCGGGGGGAGGGGGTGGGGGGTAGGGTTGGGTAGCAGAAAGAACCAGAGGACGCGTTGAAGATTGAGGAGAGGGATGAGCACTGGATAGCTTATCACCCCACTCTGAGCCATAACTCAATCGTCCCAAGAACGGCCTTGCACTGTCCCAAAGCAAGTGAAAAACACCTCCAGGTGCCAGTGGTAATTGGAGAGGGAGTCAGAGAGTCCAGACGTTGCTTGTCCTCCAAGGAGAGATAAGAGTCCTGACCTAGGTCAGCAAAATAAGATTTATGTTTGGGTTATGCAGACATTCCTTTTCTATTCTGCAGTAATTCTCATGTGACTGGCCACACGTTTCACATAGAGTTGAGTTTCGAGCAACCTAGCTTCCACGTTTCACATAGAGTTGTGTTTCGAGCAACCTAGCTTCGATTCCATCTGGCGATCGTGCGCGACAAGTCCATCAATGCGGCGATCAATAGCTTCAAGGTGGCGATGTCCGGCCACAACCACTTCCGTCAATTTGTCCATCTGGCGCTGACCAGCCACAAAACCCTCCAAAGCGCGATTCACGACCACATTCTGTGCTCGAATCTCACTGCCATCCGATCAATTGAGCCGGACAGCCTGGGTCCCCTAATGGCTGCCCATACCTTTGAGCAAATGCGGTACAGCAGTTCCAAGGATAATCCAATTCCCAAGGAACTTGCCACCAAGTAGCCGAAAGTGTAGACATCTTCTACGTCCTCAATATTTAACGGAGCCAGACACATGACGTTCCACTTCCCCCACGAGTCCATCACATAGCCAGCCGCCGTTGTCCCATCAGGACAGTTGGGCTCCCCCGAACCCACTTTGATCTTCGAAAAGATGGTGTCAATTGCGTTGAAAGACCAGTTGACCAAATCCATTGTAATTTCTTTTTAGGAGAACAGGAGAGCGTGGAGTCTCAGCAGAATTAAGTCAGACAAGACAGAGTGCCACAGCAGTGAAAGCGATAGAGGAGAGAGGAGATAGGGAAAGGGGAAAGGGAGGGGGAAAGAGAGCTTGGGAGCTCTGAAGAAACACGTCCGCCTCCTCCGAGAAGGCCCACACACACACACACACACACCTCTGATCCTACCTGTCTTCTCCTCCTGCAAGGTGCTGTCCACCTGCGCAATGGACGTCTTCAAGTTTCCCTTTGACATCCAGAGATGCCCTCTGTCCTTTACCTCAGCCATGCACTCAGGTACACACACACACACACACACTCCCTCTCTCTCTCTCACACACACACACACACACTCTCTCTCTCTCTCTCTCACACACACACACACACACACACACACACACACACACACACACAGACACACGCTGACACCCAGAGATGCACTCAGGTAGACACCTGGACCTGTAAACTAGATCTCTCTCTCTATCTCTTCTGCTGCTGCACCCTTTCCCTTGGTAGGGTAGCAGCACTATTTTCCCACACAGCTCTGTGTTCTCGCAGTACCATGTTGCTGTTCCCACAGTATCATGTTGCCACATCCATATGTTCCCACATCCATATGTTCTCGCAGTACTATGTTCCCACAGCTCTATGTTCTCACAGTCTATGTTCCCTCAGCTCTATGTTCCCTCAGCTCTGTGTTCTTGTAGTACTATGTTCCCACAGCTCTATGTTCTTGCAGTACTATGTTCCCACATCCCTATATTCCAACAGCTCTATGTTCCGAATGTTCTATTTTCTTCATGTTCCAACAGCTCTTTGTTCCCACAGCTCTATGTTCTTGCAGTACTATGTTCACACAGCTCTATGTTCTTGCAGTACTATTACTATGTTCCCACAGCTCTATGTTTGGCGCTTTACGGCGCTTTTGAGCCACTTTCGATGATGTCATTAATGACTTTCGATGATGTCATTAATGGTTCTCTAGCCAAATGGCATGAAGTACGCATGTGAACTCTGCCAGCCCCTTAACCGGGCAAATACACAGGCCGCGACGCGATTGCAGCAGCAAGCGATACGAGCGATTGAAGCGACTAGAGTATGTCCGTTACAAGCAGAACGCAAGCATTCAAACATTCCCATTGGCTGTGGTCAATGACCTCTATATAGTCATTGACTGTCGCGGCCTGTCGCTGAACCGCGTCATAGTTCATTAGCATAACATAACCAGGAGAACTACAAACTGTCGCTCTCGGCGTGCGAATCATCTCTAGTCTCCAGAATCGCTTTTGTCACGCGACTCAATACAAAGTAAATTACTTCCGTCGCTCGCCTCGCTCTTGTCGCGGCCTGTGTATTTGCACGGTAACTCTCTTACCCCATCCCTCTCTCCCTCCCTCCCTCCCTCCCTATCTCTCCATCCCTCTCTACCTCCACTAGATAAGAAGCTGCTCCTCTTCCCACTCTCCAACTTGTCTCGTGCCACATGTACCTCTCTCCCTCCCCATCCCCCTATCCGTCTTTCCCCTCCCTATCCCTCTCTCCCTCCACCAGATAAGGAGCTGCTCCTTTTCCCCCTCTCCAACTCGTCCAGTGCGACGCTTAACTCCTTGGAGGTGATGGAGGGGGAGGTGAGCGAGTGGGAATTCCTCAATGTCAGCGTGCAGCGTCTCAAGTATCACTTCCATGAGGAAGTCTGGGACAAGGTCATCTTCACGGTGTGTGTGTGTTTGTGTGTGTGTGTGTATGGGTGGGAGTTCCTCAATGTCAGCATGCAGCCTTTGACGAGGAAGTCTGGGACAAGCAGTGCTTAATTTGTCAAGTGGGAGGTCCCGGAGCCCAGAGGATGGGTGGCTCCCCCCGAGGGAGGGTCTGTGATGTCTTTCCCTGAGGTTCCATTCAAGGTTCCGGAGCTCTCATTTGAGTTTCCGGAGCTAGCTCCCCCTTGCTCCCCCTCAAATTAAGCACTGGGGACAAGGTCATCTTCACGGTGTGTGTGTGTGTGTGTGTGTGTGTGTTTGGGTGTATGTGTATGGGTGGGAGTTAGGGTTGTGCCGGAGCCCAGTCTCGCAAAAAAAAAAAAATCAACTGTAAGCTTCGTAGTGCCGTCAGGAGCCTCATTTTCGTGGTTGGGCAATGCTCGCTGTCGTCCGTAGGCTACGAGAGTGAGAGAGTGGGTGAGAGAAAGGGCGAGAGAGAGAGCGCGAGTGCTCCAAGCAGCGTGCATTCCGGGAGGGGAGCTCTGTCGTTGTGTCAGCTTCATGTCATCTCTCCCTTCCTCCAACGTTGTCCCGAACCTTAAAGGGATACTGTCCCATTTTTGGAAATAAGCTTATTTTACACCTCCCCTTGAGTTAAATAATAGACTTTTACCGTTCTTCTGTACTTTCGACCGTTCTCTGGGTATGGCAGTGCAAATTTTACCCCCATGCTAGCAGTTAACATTGAGTCCTATGAGACCAGTTCGCGGCTAACTGGTCTCATAGGACTCAATGTTAACTGTTAGCTTGGAGGTAAAATGTGCACTGCCATAACTAGAAAACGGTTGTGAATACAGGAGAAAGGTAAAAGTCTATTATTTAACTCAAGGGGAGGTGTAAAAAAAGCTTATTTCCAAAAATGGGACAGTATCACTTTAACCCTAAGCCTAACCCTAAAAGCGCTTGTTTGAAATGTTTGATTACCGTATGAAACTAGTGAGTCCCATTTCCAGTTACCCTTCACTCATGCTTGATTGTTGACGTTCGTCACCATTATTCTTCCCCGCAGAACCAAACTACCCAATTTATCAATTCCCCCTTTCGTCTCCCAACCACGACTAACGAGGCGTCTCGTGATGGCACCACGAAGCTTACAGTTGATTTGTTCTGGGTTTTTTTTTCATAAGTATTTCACGAATGGCACGAGATACGCTTGTGTGCCGATAGACGATGTCATCGTCCATCAGCGATGGACAGCTGGCATCACAATGGACTCAAACATTGTGATGCCAAGGAATCCTCTACTTGTGTATTTTTAAGCCGCTGCTATTGTCATCATTACGATAATGTCAAAATTAAAGGGGTATGCCACTATTTTGGGGCTTAATACAGTTAAAATCGTTGGCTGGGGTTTATTAAGGTGGTAAAGTGTCTTATTTTTCATGTTAAGCGTTGTCTTGCTTTAAGACAAGTTAAAAGAGGGACTATGTCGCTAAGCTAGTGAAAGTCAATGGATCCGTGTAGCATGTAGCATGGGGCCGGGGGGACCGGGGCCGGGCTACGTCCACAGACAGAGCTAACATCCATTTCTGTCACAGAGTTGTGCAACTGGAACGTTGAGGAGTTTTAAACATTTTCCCCCAGAATTTAACAATTGTTAATATATTTGACTCACACTTAAAGCAAATCTAATTAAATAATAGCTTAAAGGAAATTGAAAAAAAAAAATATAATATAATAAATATACATATAATAGGGTAGATGACGGATAGGCAGCAAAAAACATTTTTTTCACAAAACATTGTTCATGAGGGAAAAAAGTATATGTCTACGTAGTGCAGCAATTAATCTTTCAAAAAATCCAGGTGGTCACAATGTTGGTCTATTCATTGATTATTTATTTACGTTGATAAAGCAATTTGCTGAAAATATGTCCTTTGGTGTGACGTTAAGAAATAAATATATTAAGTAATGTAGAAATGGCTTGATGGAGTTTCATGAACATTGTTACACTCTTCATATTTATTGCAATTTTTTAAAGTCTTAATTTAATGAGAAATTACCATTTAAGTATTTTTTTCCCCATTAGATGTGAGATTATTAGAAACCTTCAAGGAAAAACAGGGATATCTTTCTTTTAAATGTTCAAAATTGTCCGAATTTATACTAACTTTTCAGGGACGATAATTTGTTCTTCCCTAATGCAATATTCAGTGTTTATCAAACATATTGTTTAGCTCAAACAAATATTTGAGCGTTTAAAACATGTCACACCGTAGGACATTCATGTCACGCTAAAGGACAGCAATGCAAAACTGAGCCAGAAACAAATATATCAACATGATTATTTTGTCTTGACCATAATATAATGTTGTAGTCAATATGGATCTACACTTTACACATATAAGTCTTTGAATCGTCGTTTATCAGCCTATCGTAACTCTTAATGACAGCCATGCGGTCATTAAATGTAACCTGCAGAGCTCATAAGACTCATACTGAAGTGTGACCTTGGCATCACACTTTTGTAGGTATGCTATGACTGTCACACCATTGAACCTGTAGTATGTAGTGGCCAGTGCTTGTTTGGTATCTCAAGCTGGACAGCACATTTATGCTGTATATTGAGCTCTCCACAGCATACTTAATTGATCTATACTCCTCTATATACTCTCTCACTGATCTTTCCTTCACTGTTACCGTTATATTTTATGGTTTCAAAGCACCATTAATGACATTTCATATCATTTGACAGTATCTAAAATCAACAGCAAATATTAATCAACAATGCATCAAAGTATAAATAATAAAATAGTCAAATAGTATTTTGAATACACAATATTTATCTAGTCAAAAAATGTACTACCAGTTGTTTTAAAAGCTATTTCTCAAATATCTAGTCCATTGGGTGTGACCTGTTTGTCCTTTGGTGTGATCCAAAGTTTCACACCATAGGACTTTTACCATCACACCATAGGACTTTTACCATCACACCATAGGACTTTTGAGCTTTTGAGTTAATTTAAAGCCATGTCGTTGCCAACTGAAATACAATTTCACTTTTAGTAAGATGCATTTGCATACATTTACATAAGAAAAAAACATATAAAAAATACACTATTGTCAAAATGTATTTTGTGACTGTCACACCAAAGGACTACAAAACTAACACATCTTGTGGTGGCAAAACGTAATTGATTGACTGAAGAACTCTGAGAGAAAAATCTAAAATCCACTCTTGCCATTGGCTTCTTAAGGGTCTAAAGTCACAATTTATGTACTGCTGGAGCTTCAACAACAGATAATTATCCACAGAATTAACCAAAAATATGATGTCACACCACAGGACATTGTTTTCTGCGACAAAGTTTCATAAGTCCATACGGTCTCAGAAAAACAGGAAAAAAATTAAGCATTGCCACTTGCTAAAATAGACACCTTGAAAAACATGCCAGCGTTGTTTAGACAAATGACTGAGCTTTGATTATTTATTTAAAAATGTTTTAATATGGAGAACCAGGCTTGCCTCAGTCACACCATAGGACAAATGTGACATTTGACTCAAAATTAAGTATACTTATTTAAGCTCTGTATTTATTACATATTACTTTTTCACAACAACGACATTAGTTTAATCATTTAAAGCATTGACAATTTCGAAAGCATGAATTTACTTAATTTTAAGAGCCTGCGACAGCAAAATTTACACGTCACGTCATCTACCCAATAATAACATTTGAGGGCAAGGTCATCTTCACTGTAAGACATGACGGGGTGGGAGGGTGTGTGTGTGTGTGTGTGTGCGTGTCTGGTCTGAAGTTTCACTTTGATGAGGAAGTCTGGGACAAGATCACCTTTGTGGTAAAACATGACAGGGTTGGGAGGATGTGTGTGTGTGGATATGTGTGGTCTGATGGTTCCCTTCAAGGGGGACAAAGCCATCTTCATGGTTAAACATAAAAGGGGTGGGAGGTTGTGTTTGTGTGCGGTGTGACGTTTCCCTTCGAGGCTGGAACCGGGTGTCCTTTTTGGCCCATTTTCCCTGATGAAAACAAAGTTGTCTAATAATTATGCATACCTGATATGGAATGCTTAAATCCAATTTTCATTTTTCATGCTCACATTAGCCAAGTTCTCTAACCCTGTAGGCATTTTTTGGGGAAAAGTCAGCATGCAACATTCAAACTCATCTAAATACAAATACAATCCACTATATGCCAAAAAAATTAGGCCCCCAGTAGTACTTACTAATAACAAATATAATGTAATAGTAACCCCATAATACACACCGTTCCCCCAGTGGAATGCTGTAACAGTTGACGAAAAGATTGTACCACCATAGTATTACACAGTGCCTTGAGTAGTGTGTGATCTGGTTCTTGATTGTGATTGGCTGATTGAGCGTTCCAAGCTATAGTAAATCGGACATAAACATCAGCATTCTAAACGAAGGTTCTACACATGTTTCTTGAAATACTTCAAAAAAGTCAAGGCGTTGCTAACTACCTAAAAGCCTCTCCAGAGGGTTAAGTAATGGATTGACTGCTGTAGCGTTAGAAATAGATCAGAAAGATAAGACACAAGTACAGTGTGCGTGAGTTGTGTGTGTGACCTTTGATGTGTATGTGTGTGTTATAGATTAGTATCCGCAGGGTGCCCCTGCTGCATGTGTTGACCTTCATCATGCCCATCCTCTTTCTCCTGCTACTGGATGTGGCATCCTTCTTCATGCCGGACACGCGCGGCGACAAAATCAACTTCAAGGTCACCGCTTTTACATTACATTACATTACATTACAGAAATATACAGAGCAACAAGTTAGTGTGTTTGTGTTTTTTTTAAGTAAAGTAGAGTACTGACACATACACATCATGCAAAGAGGCCTGGGACGCTAATCAGTGTTGCTAAAAAAAAATCAGCCAAAGCCGCTATTGGCTCGCTGAAAAGTCGCTAGATGACGCTGATCCCTAGGAAACACGCCTTTGTTCCCAGTAAGTACAAAGTGGCAGTGCTAGCCATTGTTTGGAGATCAGAGCTAATCTGCAGCCCTGCTTAAAGTGATGGTTCCGAGTAGATTCACCCTAATGCCATGTGAACCGTGACATCCATCCAGTAGTCCACTCGAAGTGTTGTCTGTCTTGGGCTTACATCAGCAGAGTTACCGAGTTATTCGATGTTTATTCCGGATAGCTTGGCACAAGCGCATATGGATCCCGGACACTATCTCCAAACTTACCCTATAAAAATCACATGTCACAACACCAAACTTCTACAGTAGTACAAATATGGTCTGTACTCACAAAATGAAGCATTTAGAAGCTGGTAGATAGTCCAGGAGTTTATTATCATCAACACAAGCCGAATAGCTTTTCTGCTGCCAAAGCTCCACCTTTGTTGAGGACTTTCACGGGCTAGTCTTAGATTATGGAAGTAACGTCGGCTAAATTGGCAACACTGTTAGCCATGCTTTATATTTTGTGCACAGTTGCAACAGGAAGTGGTGTGATCACTTTTCAGTAACTGGCACTGTCATGTCATGCGTATGTCGCTTGAGTCAATTTAAGTGCCCACATTTCTTGGTTCTACTGTAGTAAGCATGTTGCTGCGTTTTGAATTAGAGGAGGCATTTTTAATAACTTAAATAACAATTTTTGTCTTTTTTTCCCTTTTCAAGGTTACAGTGCTGCTAACGATGTCAGTGATGTTGCTCATCCTTAATGACACGCTACCCAGCAAACCCAGGAGGACACCCCTCATAGGTCACACACACACACACACACACACACACACAGACACCCACCATGTACATGTGAATTTAATCAGCATTGCTATAATAAGACCCTTATTACTCTTCAAAGGTTTGTGCAAATTTAAAAGAGGTCCCAGAATCGATCCTTGTGGTACTCCATATTTCATATTTCCCTGAAACACTTGTGTCAGCTAAAACAAAATTAAAAAAGCAAAAACAAAATCTAGTTCTCTAACAAAGACTTGAACCAGTCGAAGGCACTTCCTGACGGTACATGCACACACAGACGGCATGTTTCCTTAACGTCTCCGTGAGCAGTGCGAGTCCGAGAGGTTCGCGGGCTGCCTTTCACACTGCACAGTTAACGTCCACGTTCTATCCGCGGGCAGCAGCCATTCATTTTCAAGAATAGACTCGAGTTGTATTTTCAAGGAGCAACGCGGACATGTCCGGTTGGGACGGACATGCGTCGCGCTCACACCGCGTTTCTGTGTGCAAGGTATGATTTGTTTTCATGCATTCTAACCGTTTCGGACTGATAACGGAGACGTGAAGTGGACGTACTGTGGACGTCCGCGCTGTTGGTGTGTATGCACCGTGAGAGGGCAACAGATGCTGACCTGCACACACACAATTTTAAAATGTAGCCTGTTGTCTATTGTCTCCAGCTGTGATGGCGATGGTGTTGTCTGTTGTCTGAAGCTGTATAGGTGATGGTGATGTCGCTTGTCTGTCATCTGTGTGTGTGATGGTGATGATGTTGTCTGTTATCTGAATGTGGGATGGTTCTCTGTCTACATCTGTATACGTGATGATGATGGCGTTGATGGTATTGTCTGTTGTCTACAGATGTATATGTGATGGTGTTGTCTGTTCTCTACAGCTTTGTATGTGTTGTCTCCTGTCTGCAGGTAGCTGTGCACGTGATGATGATAGTGTTGTCTACAGCCGTGTATGTGATGGTGTTGTCTCTTGTTCACATGTGGTCTGCTGCCTCTTGTATGTCATGCTGTTTTCTGTTTTCTCTCATCTGCAACCGTTTATGGGATGATGTTCTTTTCTCTTCAGCGGTCTACGTGATATGTAGTTTGTTGTCTGCAGCAGTGAATGTGATGGTGTTGTCTGTTGTCTGCAGCTGTGTGATGCTGACGTTTGTTTGTGTGTGTGTGTGTGTGTGTGTGTGTGTCTACAGCGGTGTATGTGATGGTGTTGGCTCTTGTTCACATGTGGTCTGTTGTTTCTTGTATGTCATGCGGTTTTCTGTGTGTGTGTGTGCGTGTGCGCATGGGTGCGTGCGTGTGTGTATGTGTGTTTACAGCTGTGTATGTAATGGTGACGTTTGGCTTCATGTTGCTGAGCCTGATGGAGAGCATCCTGGTGGGATACCTGCTGGAGAGGACTGATACCCAGCACAGCCAGGCAGAAGGTATGCACGCACACACACGCACATCAACGCTACTGTGTGCACCACAAGGCGTACAATTAATGGCATGCCGCAGGTTCAGAGTTCTCAGAGCTGGTTCAAGATGATTTTTGGATTGTGTGAATGAAGCGATGGACTTCCCTCTTTGTTTATTCGCCTATGAACCTGTTGGGCAGAGCCCTTCATCAGTGTGTAATGGCCACTATACACTGAAGAAGGGCTCTGCCCGAAACGTTCGTAGACGAAAAAACAAAAAGAAATCTGAAGAGTGCTGCCCTGTCGCTTCCCTATCTATGTTTTATGTGGGATTCAGCACCCAGTTAACTTCTTAGCTCAGAGCTAAGTTATAACCTTACTGTCACCAAAATTGTAATGGCTATGTCTTAATCTGCAACTTAAGGTTATCTGAACTGTCGTAGCAATGTTGTTATGATGTAGTTGAGTGTTTTCAGCAAATAGTGAATAGGCCCGCCGGCGACCCCATCTGCAGTAAGAGGCTATGAACTGTGGTAATCATTAGGCGATAGTGTGCGCTCATCAGCTCCACTTTACAAGACATTTGGATTGCACCATATTACACATACCTTGCTGATAATGATTACAGCACAGTCATGACATTATAACACCATGACAACACTAGCCTAGTAAACCAGCGCCACCCGATGAACGGCAACATTTTTTGCCTGCGAGTTGTCTGGCCTCGGATGGTCAAACATTGCCCTGAATCTGGCAAAACAATCACAACGCAGAGATTTGTTTTGAATCAAATCGGGGTTTTGAGGGAGTGACGACGAAGCTCTCCACGCTCCAAAAGCACATTAACGAGAAAGATGGCGCTGATTGGTCAGAGCGTTGGCCTATAGGCACAGTTACGGTTTTAAAGACAACAGGTTGTTCTCATCAACAATCTTCAGATGTACTATTTATCGGGGCCAGACTAAATTACACATCCAATCTCACATTTAGGCTGGTTTATCAGGCTATGACAACGCAACATCACCCTGACAACACATCATCACCCAGACAACACAATATCACCCAGACAACGCAATATCACTCAGCGCAACGCACAACGCAATAGCACCTTGACAACGCAATAACACCCTGACAATGCAAAAACATCCTGACTATATGCAATATCACTATGCAAATATAGTAGTATATCACCCTGTTAACACAATATTGTCCAAACAATACAATTTCGACCTGACAAAGTCCGTAACACCATAGCAACTAGGGGTGGAACGGTTCACAAAATTCACGGTTCGGTTCATATCACGGTATCAAGGTCACGGTTTTCGGTTCTCTACGGTTCTTTTTTTTTAGTTCATGATAAATGGTGCACTGGGAATATTAAACCATATTTATATAACTGCCATTATAAAGTGATGATGCGCACGTTGAATCAGCTGTGGTCAGCTGATGTGCGCTGTCTGAGCGTTCTAAATGCCCTCTTTCAAGAGGCTAATAGAATCAGACTTATCACTTAATATCCTACATATGATTTGTATAGACTTATAATGTGAAAATGGTGTGATTTTAATTGTGTCATCCTCTGATTGGTCTTATATGCTAATGTGTTAATCAGAGAGACTGGATAAGATAGCCCTAGAATCTCTGTTTTACATATTTTTCTGGGCAGTACATGAATTGCGGTTTGCCACGGACTGCATTTCACGGTTCGGTATGGTGTGTGAATTGTACGGTTTCGGTTTTCGGTGCGGTTTGTACCATCCCTAATAGCAACCCAATAACACCCAGGCAACAGGCAACAGAATAACACCTTGACAAAACAACTTAATATCCTGTGACAATACAATGTACTCAGATAGCAATATAATGCCTTGCCAATGCTATTACGCCGACAATATCTTCTTGCAAACACAATATTGCCTTGGCAATCACATAATGTCACCCTGACAGCAGCACTGTAATGCTATAACAACCCAACAAGACTCTGAGAAACACATCACCCTAACCATGATGTCACCAGACACAAGATGACAACACATCATAACACCCTGACGAAATCGTCCAGACAATGGCATCTTAATTGAAGGCCTCTCGTGGGGGGTGCACTAAGAAGTAGGGCTGCACCATTATGGAAAAAATAATAATCTCGATTATTTGGATTGAAATTGAAATCACGATTAATCACAATAATTGAACAACTGACATTTTTGCAGAATTTTCTGTCAAATTACAAAATGAAACATAACCAAAAATTAATTATATAAATGATGAACAAAATAAAACCGAGGTGTAATAATTATGTTGAAGGCAATAGCATGAAATTTAGGCTGACCCACAGACTTTTGGCCAGAAACACTAGCCTGTCAGCATGTTCTGGTTTCAAGGACACTCAAAGGCCGGTCACTATTGCCATGATTAAATCCCGATTGATATCACAATTTCGATATCACAATTTTCAATTCATTTTGATTAATTGTGCAGCCCTACTAAGAATTGATACACCAGGCTTAGTTAACTTACAGGAATTGGTACTAGGGCTGTAACGGTTACCGGTTTTCACGGTAACCGCGCTTAAATATGATGACGGTGAAGATAACCGTCTGAATTTTAAAATACGGTGTTATCTCGGTGGGTTACCTTACCGCACACCGTTACACCGGGATATCTTTCATCCCAGACACTCCTAAATAGTTTGACGGTGACGAGACGTGAGTGACAATATCTGCATTTCCATAACTCACCTAACCGTACAGAATGTTAACAGTGGAATCCGCTTATAGTGGTCACGTTTGTCCGAGGAGCAAATTTGAACACTGTAAGCGGTTGATTACTAAAACCGAATTTGTATTATTTCACCTCTTTTTTGTCTCTACCTGTCTGCCAAAAATGAGCGCTGAGAAAGACGAGGCTTATATGCATTTCGAAGCATAGACCACGCACGGGTCGTCATCTCTTGATATCAAATACGTTTGTAAAGTTCCCATTCGACAAACGTCTTCTGGCGAGTTTCTGCACAGTGTGATTCAGGTTATGCATGCAAAACGCGGCTAGACATGGGCACTTGAAATTGCTACACCGATAAATAACACACTGTTGCATAGCCTGCTGTAGCCTACAGTAGTAGCCTAGCCTACAACGTGATTTTTTGACACAGTTTTAAAAAGCCACTCTAACTGCTTGGAATTGGGAAAGTCGCGCTGGGCTTGCTGGCATAGGAGAGATGAGAAGGGCGAGGGGGAGTGGGAGGGACTCGTGGGGAGACGCAGCCTGGAGCAGTTTAAACACATAGCCTCCTGAGGAATGCCAAGCTTCGCCGAAACATCTCGTTGGCTCGTTTTTGGTAAATTTTCATACGTTTCGAAGAGCCTATGTTTTTCATTCCCAGAATAAGAGAGACATGATTCACGTGCTTGCTGCCCGGTGTCAAAGGCTACGTTGGCTAGCGAGACAGAGGCATGTGTGCACAGCCTCATCACTAGAGAGGTTCTGTGTAAACAGGTTGCGTTGCGTCCCCACTCACTAGTCGAGCCATGCCTGCAGTTCACTGCGGTGCTGTCGGGAGAGCACAACCCATTCACTGTATGGAGTTTGCACAGCCCGCATATCTGAAGTTACCGTGACCATCTGTTTTCTTATTTCGGGGAAAAACACATATCTAGTTTCTGTATGGCGCATGGCCATATGTGTTTACTAACTGTAAAGGGGTCACGTGAAAAGGCGTTGGTCATATGGAGGTAGTCCATTCGAAAATGCAAAAGCACCAGGGGAGGGAAAAATCTGCGATCGTAACACAGTAAACTGGTTTAGTTATAGTCGGGTTGCACATGTGGTTGAAATACAGTGAAAAAACTACATATGCTCTAACCCCATGGATGCTAGAGGAGCATTTTGACACCATGCATGCTAGGATTTATCCACGTTTTCGATGTCTACTCATAGAAAGGTATGGAGACGCCGTGAAAGTGGGGGCTTGGGGTGAAATTTGAAACGCGACATTTTGTAATAAATTAACAACAATAACGCACAAACAATATGTTCAAATATCTGTAAAGTAGTGCTAAAACATTCTTCAGGGTCTAAGCTTTCAAATACTGTTCCTGTGTTTATTAGGCTACACGAGGATTAGGCTATAAATGATTGCGCAATGTAAGGTTTTTGTTCGAGGTTTGCGGTACCATGTCGCCTTTAGTGTCGGCATTTAAAAAAAAAAAAACCGCGATAATACCGTAAACCGTGGTAATTTTGGCCACAATAACCGTGAGCCTAAAATTTCACACCGTTACAGTCCTAATTGGTACACCTGCTAATAGATCTACGTGAGGGCATGATTTAGAAAATGAGGATTCCAGACTCTATTCTATTAGGTGATTTACCTCTACCTCAAGGTTAACTTGTCCAAGTCCACTTTTTTGAACATTAAGGCCATTTTCTGAGTGGTCTGCAATGTTTTAGGGCTTATTTAGACCAGGAAAGTCCGATAGTTCACTTTGTTTGGTCCGAACCTAATTTAAAAAAATTGGTGCGGTTGGCTTTCAGACTATGTACATTTCAGTAAGCGGACCAAAATCGACAACAAAGGCACGCGCCCTGAGGTCGTTCAGCTGTTGGTCAGAAACGACACGCGCAGCAAGTTAAGGCTATGTCCAAATAGGCCTACAAGTATCCAAAGAGCTCAGCGGCATGTAAAATAAACGTTCACGGCATGTATGGCATAGCGCTCACACGAAATATAGCGCAGACTATCTGAAGTTCATGACATGAAGGGAGTCCTGATAGCCAATTGATTGATCCCGCAAGTTGGGATACCATTTATCCCTCTTTCTTTCTTTCTTTCTTTCTTTTGTATAATTGTCATATAGCGTGCGGGCGAGATAACGAGTGCATCGTACATGGAATGGCCTCTGTTAGGCTACATTACGCAGACCTGCAAGAGAGAGAGTCTGAACCTCACGTGGCGGCTGTTCAAGAGCGAGTTTTCACCCATTGCTTGACAACGAGCGTGCTGGCTGGTTTAGTCATCAATATTAGTATAAAAACCTCCTTGCAGTCAGTGTTATACACTTGGGATGTCTGGGAACAACGCAAAACAGGCTCAATGTGAAATATTGGCGAGCTTATTCCAAGCACCACGCCATTCTTTTTTCTCGAAAATAAACAGTGCGCTCCACTGTCATTTGGATACGTTTGTATTGGAATATTGGCTACCATTTGCAGCAATAGGCTATTTCACGCACTCCATCAAGAAAAAAGTAACATGATGAGCACGGGCATAGCGTTTGGATCATACAAACTTGCCAACATGCCACCACAGCGGGTAAATTAATAAATTACCTTCGTTGTCTTCATCACAACTTCTTCAAATAGCCTAGGCTATTCCACTAGCCTACATCCATCCAACGCACAGCTAGCAAGCCAGGGGGATAAGTGCCAACGTCGTAATTATTGCTATCATTATCAGAATCCATACTGTGCGGACTAAAGTGTTTTCTTCCGTTTCTTCAGTAGATGCTTTTCGGATTTGTCCCAATCAACATTTAAAATACTGGTAAATTAACAGTCTTTTTTTCCCTGTGCTCCACTAACAAGCCATCCTCATTGAAAATATGAATGACCGTAGCCTACAATAATGTAGCCTACGCCCACGATTGCGATAGTTTAGGCTATTATTTCATTAATATTAATATTGTTGCAAACAAACCACTCTGTCGAATTTACACCAAAGACATGGACATGACAAGTTGTGGAGTCGCTTTGTTTACACTCTGTTTCCCATTAATCTCGAAAAACGACGGAAGCTCCCGAGGTACAAAAAAGCAAAAAGTCTGGGATTAGGTCCGGTCTGCTTTCACACCTCCAAAAGGTCCGCACCAGGGTTCGTTTGATCCGGACCGAGTCCGACCTTTCAGCTCGGTCTCGGTCAAATTGTTTGGTCCGGACCAGGATTCGCTGGTTTGTATTCAAACCATCCCAAAGGGTCCGAAAAAACGAAAATCTGGTCCGTTTGGTCCTTTGGTCCGGACCAAACGTGGTAGGTGTGAATACGCCCTTAGAGTCCCCCTCACCGTTCATTTCATGTTTGCTGCAGTCTCTGTTATTTGGCTGATTTGGATTCGATCTCAACCAGCTTTAGAATGGCCGTCTATGAGCACCTAAAACTCTGTTCTTAAAATCACCTTAAACATTTGTTTTCGAAAGTCCACAGCTCACAAAGTGGTTAGGGGTGTTCACTAGCAGTCCCTAACAAGTTTCAAGGCGAAATATGCCTTCTGTCATGTTTTATTTGCCATTTTGTAAAAGAAAGTGAAAGTGAAAGTGAAACTTAATTTACAAATTGCTACATAAAACACACATAAAACAGGACAGATGCCATATTTCGCTACAAAAATTGTTAAGGAACACCAGTGAATACTGCTGAACAATTGGTGAGTTGCATATTCTTGAAAACAAATGTTAAAGGTGATTTTAAAGGGCAATTCCGGCCAGTTTGGATTCATATCCCATCTTGGGTGGACCCAGGGAAAAGGATGAAAGGGGAAACCGCGAGAAATTTTCATGCATGCTGCGCAAAGTTGTTCAATTGCGCTGTTTTCGGTTAAACCCTGGCCCGTCGGGCACATATTTGACCTGTTTTAAAGCTCCTAGCATGCATTAAAACCCTTCTGAACGCTTTGGCCGTGGTGTGTGGGTCCATACAAGTCGATCTAGTGGTTCACAGTTCCATTAGGTAGCATAGGTACGATACAACAGGAGTTTTCAAAAGTGGCGCACCTACCTCTTTCAGCTTCCGCCTTCCAACTACGTCCGCAAAATGGTTCGCCAAAGTGATACTTCATAGTAATCCATTTTATTTTTGTCCACCAAAGACGAGCCACAAGAAACATATTCACACGTTTTCATGTCCTGAGTTGTTATTGTCTCGCAGATTCACTTCTCTGTCACTGAACACAGTTTAGTGACGTCACGGTGTCACATGACTCCTGGAAGGAATAATTCTTTATCTGTAACAAATATTCTGGTTCGAAAAAGAAAACCATGGCCACCAAACTCTTCAATTGAACTACCCCAACGGAGGATCCATCTCAAAATATCAAACAGTATATTACGACAGCGCCTCTCTTTCTCGCTTCTGTATAATAACTGGATGAGCGAATGCCGTTCCTTCCAGGAGTCATGTGACACCGTGACGTCACTAAACTGCGTTCAGTGACAGAGAAGTGAATCTGCGAGACAATAACAACACAGGACATGAAAAAGTGTGAATATGTTTCTTGTGGCTCGTCTTTGGTGGACAAAAATAAAATGGATTACTATGAAGTATCACTTTGGCGAACCATTTTGCGGACGTAGTTGGAAGGCGGAAGCTGAAAGAGGTAGGTGCGCCACTTTTGAAAACTCCTGTTGTATCGTACCTATGCTACCTAATGGAACTGTGAACCACTAGATCGACTTGTATGGACCCACACACCACGGCCAAAGCGTTCAAAAGGGTTTTAATGCACGCTAGGAGCTTTAAAACAGGTCAAATATGTGCCCGACGGGCCAGGGTTTAACCGAAAACAGCGCAATTGAACAACTTTGCGCAGCACGCATGAAAATTTCTCGCGGTTTCCCCTTTCATCCTTTTCCCTGGGTCCACCCAAGATGGGATATGAATCCAAACTGGCCGGAATTGCCCTTTAAGAACAGAGTTGCAGGTGCCCATAGACGGCCATTCTAAAGCTGGTTGAGATCAAATCCAAATCAGCCAAATAACAGAGACTGCAGCAAACATGAAATAAACGGCGAGGGGGACTCTAAAACATTGCAGACCCCTCAGAATATGGCCTTAATGTTCAAAAAACTGGACTTCTCCTTTAACCTGGTTTACTATTGAACCAGCTTCTTAGTATACCCCCCAGACAGTGGCATCACAATTGAAGGCTTCTCCTGATGATATTCTTGATGATGTGTTTGTCTGTACAGGAAACAGGAAATCTGTATCAAAAGGGATCATCTGTGTGCCCATTGGAGAATGTCAGCATGAGGGGCGCCCCGACCCGTTCAAGAGGGGTGAGGGAGGGCTCTCTGTACCCCTCGAGGGGGGCGAGGACCCTGTACCCCTCCTCCTACGCCTCATCCTCCAGGAGCTGCAGAGAGGGATGCAGCAGAACCAACACCCCCCTCAGATCCAGAACCAGAACTCTCTGGCCCGCTACATCAACACTTCCTTCTTCATCTTCTATGTGCTCGCCATCTCCATCTTCCTCCCAACCCTCTTCTTCATCTGGGTCTATTAATAGACCAGCTGCTCTGCTATAATTTGGCTCTACTGGGTCTGCAAGTGGACCCTAGTATGTAAGTATTGTACGGTAACACTTTATTTTAGCTTAACCTCTATTAGCAAGAATACTAATGCATAAGTAACTTGTAAGGCATGTATCAAGCAAAATCAAACATGTCTTAGGCATGTATTTTCAAATGTCTTGTTCATGCACAATTGGGGATTTATCACCAATACAATCTTAGTAAGGACCAGTAAGCTTAGATTTCTATTTATTACTTAGTAGTTAGTGCCAGAATACAATATGTACAAGCTACCGACACTGTGTGAACAAACCCTGAACAATGTGAAAACAGATGTGTAATAGGCAAAAATGACGGGCCAACCTCATCGCTCTGGGTCAGTGGCAAGGTGCTGTGGCAAACAGCTACTAACAACTAGAAGACAGGTTCCCTATTCAGTAGTGGACAACTACACAACTAAATTGCACGAGTAAGGGGGAGGAGCTAAGGACGTAGGTAGACTCAGAGCCAGGAAGGCTGTCTGTAGATTGCACTGCACTGCACTTCTTGGAGCTAGACCAGCATTACTGACATATGTGCATCTGCAACTGAATGACATTAACTGGTGTTGTTGATAGTGATTACAAGGTGATATTTTAGCATTTATGATACTGTTTACATGCCAATTGCATGCATTGGCGCCATGTTGATGCGTGTGTCGTCACACAAAACACAAGCTCGGGAACTCGTTGTTATATACTTCCGCCTGAGATCAACCTCGATAATTATCGATCTGACATTGCGTCACCAAATGTTCACTCCCACTTTCCAGAGGTTTTAAGTCGTCTTTCTTGGGATTCTCGACTTTTTGAACGAGCCATTTGTAATCCACCTCTCCACTCATTCAGCGAATGTCTGATGTCACACAGGAAGTGAACCTCAACCGTCATGGTAACGTGCACAGGAAAATAATTAAATAAAACCGGTACCATTATTTTTCAATAAGTGTTCCTGTTCCAGAACATAAAAAATAATAACGTTTCCGGTTTCGTTTCTGTTCCCTGTAAAATGCAAAAAGTTCCCGGTTTTCGTTTTCGTTCCTTGAACCGGTTCAAAGCCCTGGCTTATTCTACATATTTTTCCACTATTCAGGGTTTGTTCACACAGTGTGTCAGTAGCTCATACACATTGTATTCTTCCACTTACTAATAAATAATCTAGGCTTAGTAGTAGGTCCTTACTAAGGTTAAGTTGGTAATAAATCCTTTATTGTGCATGAACAAGACATTTGAGAATACATGCCTAACAAATGTTTGATTTTGCTTAGTACATGCCTTACAAGTTACTTATTAATATTATATGTATTAGTACTAATAGATGTAGCACTAAAATAAAGTGTTAGGCTACCGTATTCACAATAGCATACCAGACTCCATTATAATAAACACAGGCGCACAACAAGGAACAGTTTCATCAATTACTCTGGTATAATCTAGTTCTACTGATGGACCTGCATCTCCATCTTCCTCCCTACCCTCTCTTCTTCACCTGGGTCTACTGATAGACCACAACTACGCCGGTCTAATCTGGGTCTTCTGACAGACCACAATTACGTAAGGGTTAACGTTCGGCGAGAAGGTCGCTACCGTGGAATAGCAGCACGACAGAGAGAATCTTTAGACCCCGACGCGGAGCGGAGGGGTCTTGTTCTCTCTGAAGTGCTGCTATTCCACAAAGCGACCGACTCGCCGAAAGTTAACCCGCTTATTATATGGATATACTTAAATGATTCACACATGGCGGGGACATTTCTTTAGACCTATTTAATGTTAAGATTGTTGCTGCGCAAAACAAAACAGTGCCGTTGTGGAACACCGCTAGGCAACAGCTAGGTAGCCAGGACAACAGGTGTTGTCTATCACAGCAGCTGATTAGAGTGACAAAAGACCGGACGCCCTGCGGAGTGATATGAAACATTCGCTTTAGCCACTGACTTGTATACAAGCCAGTGGCTTTAGCAGTGAACGTCTTGTTGCCATTGACAGCGGTAGCCAGGACAACGGGTGCTGTCTATCACAGCAGCTGATTAGAGTCTTGTTGAAAAGTCGCTTTAGCAGTGAAAAGTCTTGTTGCCATTGACAGCGGTCTGTTATAGACCAACCCGTCCGTTATCGAAAAATAACAGACGTCCGAACGTTGGGGAGCCCCGTTGAAATGAATGGAGCATTCGACAGATGACGTCACAACCATATAATAATCTGGTATAATCAAGTTCTACTGATGGACCTTTATCTGCTCGTCATCTCCATCTTCCTCCCCACCCTCTTCTTCACCTATTGATGTGCAATAGGTAACGTCTATGGTAGTGTTTTTCAACACTAGGGCTGGGACTCCATGCGGGGACACCTGAAATTCAAATGGGGTCGCCTGAAATGTCTTGTTGTGAAAAAAGAAACGGATAAATACAGTATTTCCAAATGTTATTTTTCAAAGTTTAATATAATGTAATAACTACGTAATATAACATACAATATCATATACCTAATTGTAGGTTGTGGATCAGTGTTGCTAGATGTACAATAATTCCAGAGTTGCCATTCAGTTAATTTAGATGCCTTGAAACAGCAATTTGGGTCTTTTACGATAATTTCCTCCCCAAAAGCTCCCAAAAACAATAATTTAGAGGTTTTGGTACGATAATTCAGCATTTTCCATCTGGCAACACTGTTGTGGATATACAATCTTAGACATTAATACAGGTTTGATCGCCACATAAAAGTGAACTCAGTCCTTTTTGGTGTGTGCTCGTGACGTCCCCAGAGATTTGGCATGTCAAAGTGGGGTCCCGGGCCAGAAAAGGTTGGGGACCGCTGATCTATGGTGTCTTGTGTTTTGTTTACTGTGTATATCTGTAGTATACTGTGGATCTATCTATGCTACTTGACACCAATGCTTATATGCTGTACATCAGTCTATGCTTCTTTTACTCCCATGAATAAAATGTACGCTGCTCTACTATTCTATTCTACTGATACACCACAATTACTATGATCTAATCTGGTTCAATTGGTTCAACCGTAGTTCAGTGGTGGGTCTTTGTGCAGCCCCATTTGAAGCAGCCCCTTCCAGGCTGTGGCTTGAAGGCCCTCACTATGTGGTTTTCAGGGTCGGGACTCCATGTGGGGTCGCCTGGAATTCACATGGGGTCACCTGAATTGTCTAGGTGTGTAAAAAGAATACCCTTGATAAATACCCCTGATAAATACCCTTATATAACATGAATTAATATTCTGATTGAAACGCCACATACATATACAAACCCCAACTCCATAGAAGTTGGGACACAAGGTAAATTGTGAATAATAACAAAATACTGCCATTTTCAAAACGTCTGATTCTGACATTAGATGGAGAACGGCGCAAAGAAAACTTATCAAGCTATCAAAACTGACCAAAATAATTGTTTTGGGGTATATTCATGAATATGTAAAAACAACACGTCTCAAAAGAGTTGGGACGGGGACAATAAAAGGCAGCAAATGCAGAGGAAGACTAAAAACAAAACGGTAACACTTTATTTTAGGGATACATCTATTAGCACTAATACATACAATGTGCCTGTATAAGTAACTTGTAAGGCATGTACAAAGCAAAATCAAACATTTGTTAGACATGTATTCGCAAATGTCTTGTTCATCCACAATAAGGGATTTATTACCAATTTAACCTTAGTAAGGACCTAGTAGGCCTTAGCGTTTACTTAGTACATGCCTTACAAGTTACTTATGCAGGCATTAACATTGTATGTATTAGTGCTAATAGATGTATCCCTAAAATAAAGTGTTACCAACAAAACAAAAGACAACACTTAACAGTTAATTACATTAACCGATGAGATGATTTAATATTAAACAGTGTTAATTCCTATCTTGGACATGATTTCACCAGCTTAAATGGTGTGTGTATTCCTCATCATGTTTTGCAATGTTTTCCTTTCTGTAGTGCTTACAGTGTGTTAGGTCTTGACCAAAAGCCTGCCATTTTATCACCTGCTGGTCCTTATGATGGAGTTAAACTGTTAAAACATAGAGAATGCAAGTTGTCCTTACTATGTGGCAGTAATTGAAGGTCTCCCTTCAAAACATAATGTATGAGTGGCTTTTCATGCTGTTTTATATCATTCAGCACTATATTTAACTCTACAGATGAGTGAGAACAACTTACAATACACTACTGCACCTCCATGCCATCATGGAGGCTGAATTTAGCATCAACACAAGTTGGGTTTTCACTGTAGCACAGGATGTGCAAGGCTCTATTATTTTCAAAAAGAATTGACTTCTGCAACTTCTACTGACTTCTGTAAGCAAATGACAGTTTCCCATGTCTTCTGGGTCTATTTCAAGTGAGTTGGGTGCATAAGAGAATGTTGAACCCCTCTTTCATTTGCACACATGAAGCGTTCCTAATCAATTTTCAATAGCTGTAATTCTTGGAGTGCTAGAGTGAGACTACAGCCAATATATATTTCATGATGTCATGAACCAATACAATGATTGTAATGACAAAAATATGCCTTATACACACTTAATCATGGTAAATCAAAGGGAATTCAAAAATGTATGTAATAGCTATGGTAATTATTCCCTCTGTATCTGTAATTCTGAGTGACTCAGCCTCTCTGTGATGGCCTTATATCTGTTGTCCATCAGTACAAGGCCTTTTGAAACGTTCTTATCTTTTATCTTATTTGGATGTTTATTACACTGATCCCCGTCCCAACTTATTTGAGACGTGTTGCAGTTATCAAATTAGAAATGAGTGCATATGTCCCCCAAATAATATTTCTTCTCGGTTTTAACATTTAATATGTTGTATTTTCACGATTCTCCATATAATGAATGGATTGAATGATTTGAAAATGACAGCATTTTGATTTTATTCACAGTTTACCAAACGTCCCAAATTCACCGGAGTTGGGGTTTGAACATACATACTTACCGTATATCTTTTCAGAAATATCTACAGGTTTAACAACTTAGCTCAGTATTTTTTTCAGGTGCGTTAAAATATGTGTATGGGGTCGCTAGAAATTTGGGATGTCAATATGGGGTCCTGGCTCAAAAAAGGTTGGGAACCACTGCCCTAACTACTGCTTAGATGTATGATGTTCATTATGTAGGCCTATTAATCGTTTACCTGACATGTTTCGACAATGAAACTTCCGTCTTCATCAGAGGGTCATGGATGTTGAAGTGTGACGTGATCAGCTGATGTTGTGGAGGTGTGACCTTCCTGTCATTATTGACTGGTTGGTCACCCCTCTTGCTGTTAGAGCTGTGGCCTCAGGATGGTGGTCCAGGTGTGAGACAACATGTAGGCTATGCCCCCTCATCTCTGTTCATGGTGGTTGGGCTGTGTTTTCTGATCTCTATTGACTCATTAATCCAATGATACCTGTTGTTCTCTTGCTGTATGATTTTGGCTTTGTCCCATTCCATTACATGATTTTCTCTTATGCACTGGTCTGTTATTGCTGATTTTAGGTTTTCTTGCATACAGCTTCATCATCCTTTCTTTTTCTCTGATAGTGCATTGTCTCTGTCCAGTCTTGCTATGCTGAAGCCCGGTAAGTCAACATCAGGGCCGCTGACAGGTTTGGCTGGGCCCGGGACAAAACATTTTCAATGGGCCCCCCTTCCTCCTAAACCCCCCCCCCCAGTCACAAAAAAAAAAACCCAACCACCAAACGACCATTTTTTTCAACAGAGACCAGGTGGCCAGACTACATTGGTATCAAAGTAGCCTCACAAATCAATGATGCATACAATAATTCCATATAATTAATATAATTAATAGTAAATGATCTATCCATCCAATTATCAATGCATTTTTGCCAACATTTATTTAAAAATGAAACAAAATAAATAGGATTCACATCATTAATAACACAAATGTACGTGTAATTTAGGCTACTTTAGCAATTTGAGGGCTTGCACATCAAAACGTGCCTGACTGAATCAGCTCTAGTTTGCTAAACTGAATTCAAGTGATGTGTGATGACAGTGAACAAGTGAGCAGCACACCAAAGACGTCAGTCTTCCCACACCAGGAATAGCCAAACACAGGAACAAGTAAAGTTGCAGAAATGTAGGCTATATTCAAAACGGATGTACAACACCGTTTCTCCCCACAAAGTTAACAGGTTGATAAACGGTTAGCATTTCCGCTAAGCGGGATTTATACGCGCTAAGCGAAATAGCGTTGCATAATAGCGCAGTTTTAAAAGTTCTCCCTTGCCCTCTCCTTGCGCGCGACGCAACTTCTCATCATGTTACGATTGGGGCTAATGTACATATTCCTAGCTAAGGTCACAGATGGTCAGATTTGAAAAACAATTTTACTAAGCTGTGGTTATAAAATAATGCGACTGTGTGACTGATCATGTTTTAAACATGAATGTTGCAGTGCAGGGCGTGTCTGTTTATGAAGGGAAACTTTTGCTTTGTTAGAGTTCTCTGCTATTGTTAGTACCTGCATCATCTGAAGAACTTTTTACTGAAATCCTGGGGCTTCTGGTGTCTTCATCTATTTTTCTCCTATCCTTCATTTTCTGCCCTCCTGGTTTGAACGACTGCGTCTTCAGACACCCTGGCAAATTGGCACGAGCCGCATTAAGTTGAAGACAATTTTTTTCTTTCTCGTAATGACCGACCAAACCATTTGTGCACTGGGGGTGGGGGAGGTGGGGGTTCTTGATCCTTTTTAAGGGCAGGAAAGGCAAAATATCTGCATCATTTATTTAATGTAAATATAGCGCAATCTCCCTCTCTGAAAAAACATCTTATTTTGAAATGAATTAGAACCATTAATCACAAACTTAATGAGGGCCCAGTTCTGGGCCCCCCTATCCCAGGGCCCGGGACAAAAAGCCCTTTTGTCCCCCCCTGTCGGCGGGGCTGGTCAACATTACCAGTAGGAGTGAGGCAGTTAGCCATGTTTCAGTGAAGCAGATCAGACTCGATTCACCTAAACGTTTTCATTTATTTATTATTTGTGTGTGTGTGTGTGTGTGTGTGTGTGTATGTATATATATATATATATATATATATATATATATATATATATATATATATATATATATATATATGCCTATATATATATATCAGTGCTTGACACTAACTTTTTCGCTTACCAGCCATTTTGGCTAGTGGTTTTCCTGACTCACTAGCCATTGGGCCTTTTCACTAGCCATAATTTTCTTAACCATCATAGCATCTTTAATGAATTATATAATAGGCTGTAATAATGTAATGTAGGCTAATATAACATAACATAACATAACATAACATAATATAATATAATATAATATAATATAATATAATATAATAAAATATGCTATAGGGCCTAATAATTAGAATTGTTAGGCCTATTAACTGGTTCATGCATGCAGATTTACTGATCTGAGGAATGGCATAGCCTATATTGACCATGCAGAAACACCAAGCACAGTGTTGTGGAAAGGCACAAATGTAAGCTACACGAGAGCAAAAATATTTTCGTCTTTGATCTGAAGGGCACTTTCTTTATATAGCCTAGGCCAGTGCTTCCCAACCTATGGGCTGGGGCCCACTGGTGGGCCCTGAAGGTATTCCAAGTGGGCCTTGAAATCATTTTCCAAAAATAATAATCATATTTTGGTGTGTGTTGTTGTTTGAATTATTTGAGTTTTATTCTTAATTGGGTCAGAGGTGGGCCCCGAACATTTTTGACAATTTCGAGTGCTCCCCAAGTTGAAAAAGGTTGGGAACCCCTGGCCTAGGCCTACCTGTGGAGGTGGAGTAACACCTCTTCTGGAATATTTTCTTATAAAAGTATCCACTAGAAAGCACACACAGCTGCGGTAGGCCTAACTACAGAAGGGGCTACGACTTCCTTTCATTCTGTTTAATATTGAGTTGTTTAAAATACAAACGGACACAAGTCGAGACAGGCACCTGCGAAGGGACATGTTTTTTTGCAGTCTGGAAGGCTACTACTGCGCGTTACTTAAGCCCGGTTTGACAGTCGGGAACAACAGCACAAGAAACATGGAGGAATATTAAGGTATGAAGACATACAGGCAAATCAGAAAATAATTTACACTGAACATTATTAATGCCGCATGTGTCCTTGTCTTATCACTGCGCTAATTAGTCTCGAGACTTTCGCCAGACAGACTGACGTGTTTTCCCCTCGCCTTGGTCATTTTAATGTCCACTACTACTAAGTAGGCCTATGGTACTAATGACAGATGGCAAAACAGGTCTGTTGATATGAACTTCGCTACTTTATTTTAACGTTAAGGTTTTCAGTGACATTTCCAAACGCACGCTGATGTGCCGGTAGCTCGCTGCCTCTTCGCAAGACGCAGATTCTTGTCGTGCGTGAGACACAGGTGACACGTGACACAGGTGCTTCATGGGTATTGTAGGCTCGCGAAATCGCGTTGTAGAATATTGCTTTTGTAGCAACATTTCCTCCGAATTTCGAAAGAAAATCTCGTATGGTCAAAATAACACATAAGATGCAATGTTTCCAAATTTCAAAAAAGGAAAACAAGTTGATATTAACTTAAAAACAACATAATAGGGAGCATGGGAGGACGGGAGTCCGCATATTAGAATGCACCCCAAATATTCTTGGCTATGTTCAGATAGCATGGGTGTTGGTTTGACTATTAAAGAGGGACACTGTTTGGTTGATGCGGTTGGCATTTGAATGTTATTGGCTGTCTACGGGTATTCTCTGGTCAAAAAGCTGCAAGTTAAGTTGAGGCTTTTGGCCGTACCACAACAGCATCCAATCAGGCTGCTTAATGCTCTGAAATGATAATATCAACCATAACACAGACATGCTGATCATGCTGCATGGAAAACTGGAATGGCAAGATGATACAGAAATGTCTGTGTTATGGTTGATACTATCATTTCAGAGCACCAAGCAGCCTGATTGGATTCTAATATGCGGACTCCCGTCCTCCCTTGCATGCTTGTGGCCTTGCAATGATGTCACTGACGACAGAAGTGTATTTCAATATCTTGAAAAAGCGCAATTCTAATGTCATTTTCTCCTTTGCAATCGGTATGGTGAATGAAGAATAGTCCCCCAAAAGTTGTTGTGGCTAGGCTGACAGCAGGAAAACTTTATTGTTTTCTCCATGGAGGCAGGGAAAAAACGAGTCCGCATATTGGAATTCACCCTTGGTCTTGTCTCGACATGAATAACAAGCATTACCCTGTGGAAAGGCAGTCTAGTTTTGCAACGTTACCCTGCTTACATGAACAAGGTGAGTACCATTTATTCAAAATAATAGGCTGGATTTGTGTTGTGGTTTTAGTCCCAGAGCCATTATTTTGATCCCAAAAGGTTCTATGCATGTGTCAAATGCATAAAATAGGCAGGCCTACTATATAGTATTATACAAAGTAGTATATAGCTATCATTCTGTTTTGGGTTGTAATTGCCCCAATGTTTCAAATATTGTAGAATATAGTAGCATATATATGTGATGTTTTGACTTTGTTTTTATCATCTTGTATTTAACATTTGCATTGTTCTATTTCTTTTGTTGTTGTTTGTGAAGCACATTGAGTTGCCTTTCTGTGTATGAAACGGGCTAAAAAAATAAACATGACTTGACTTGACATAGGAAGGAACGGCGAAGTTCACTTTGCTCGGCCAAATTTGGGTGTATATGTCCCTGCTGTGATAATGTTAAAACTGAAATGGGTCATTCCATGTCAAATCAACAGGAGCCCGCGCACTTAGGTCTCAAAAAAATCTGAAAATATTACCAAGTGCACCCATGGTACTTAAGAGAAACACTCTACATTTATTTGAATGTAAGATGTATACTCTCTGTGTTACAGCCAATTTTACTGGGGGAGGGGGGTGCCCATTTTGTTCACACTTTTTTGTCAAAGTTCACAAGCCCATAGCTCAAGAGCTAAACCATGTAGGAAGCTTAAATTTGGCATGATGGTACATATATCGGAATCGTTTGTTGCAAAACTGTCAGTTTTGGTCTGTATGATCCTGCATCGTCATAGCATTCCCTCAAAGATGATACAAATTGTACTGGAGTTTCTGGCTGTGCTCTGTTTAGGCCGATGGTACTATGTAGTTGCAATGTAAATGTCTGTCTGTATAATGATGCCTACCTGTCTTATCAGAGTGTCTGGCCATCGTAAGTGAAGCAATCTACTGCATCCATCCCCTGCCCACTGACAGATACTGTTGTTTCTCCATGCCTCTGTGTGGAGTCTTTTCGTATACTGTGTGTTTGTAGGCATATTGTCTGCATGTTTTCACCTGTACAGCATCTTTGATCACAAACGATTCCAACCATTTTTGAGTCATTTGGAGGTTAATGGGGTGCTGAGTGACCTAAGGTCACCAACCTCTTAAAATGTAAATATCTTAAAGAGGGTTTGTGCACAAACGCTCATTTTGCCTGCACAATCGTGCACAAACGATGCACAATCGAACCAAAATGCTTTTAATCAGATTTTCAACATATGGGGTGCCAACTTCACACAGGTACCGTGGTGCCCTGCATCATTCAATTTGCAGAGTGGTGCGGGAGTTGTGCGTGGAGCAGATAGAACAGACAAACATTTCTCATTTGTGTCAAATGCGAGTAAACTGAATAGCGAAATCAAACATAGCCTAAATCTTGAAAGCCTACGCCGTCAGAGGTTTGGGGTGCATAGATAGCCTAGATATACAGATTTTTCTAGGGAATTGCTATAGTGTCGCCAGGTCTCCCCGTGGCTGTTTCTATCTGTGGTTGATGCTTGTTACTAAGCGCAGCGCATAAACGGAATAGCGAAATCATACATACCGTAAATCTAAAAAGCGTTGGGTACGCCATCAGAGGTTTGTGATGCTCACAGACATTTCTATTAGATGGACCGGTGCAGCAGGACCTTTTATACTCGCTGGGGCGTGACGTCATCACACCCTGTCCAGTTTTGCTCTGGTTTTAACAAAACTGCTGTCTTTGGCATTGTGACGTGGCGCAAAAGAGGTAAGGTTCCTGCCAGCGGCTTCAATGTTGGGTGCACTGCTGATTCCATGAAAATGTTCATATCTTCACTATTTTATGTCCAAACAGCGTGAAACTTTGCGCTGCAATCCGCTGTACCACTTCCAAGTCACCATCCACGTTTGAGATGTTTTGGTGCTGTGCTGTGGGAGTTACACAGGCCACAGAGACACCGACAGAACTTTCTTGAATTAATAGATAGATTATTATTATTATTATTATTATTATTATTATTATTATTATTATTATTATTATTACTATGCATTAGGTCATGACTCCCTGGACAGTAGGAGGCCTTTCGGCTCCGGCCAAGCTGACCTCCAGACCGGGCCGTTCTCCTCTGATCCTCCTCCTCCTCCTCACCGTACTCCTGCTGCCTCTGCCCAGCCTCTCTGTCGCCTCAGGTAGGCTGCAACAGAGCCTGTGTGTTTGCTCATCATTTCTGCTCTCATCCTGTGTGTTTGACACAGACACAGTCATGTTTGTTTGACGTATAGTACAAAACAGGGCCCAACAGGCTCTGCACTAAAATACATTACTGTGTAGCCTATTGACCCAGTCTGCAACTCTGGGCCCGCCCATGAAATTGCTCGTTTTCCCCCACATTTGCTCCACCCGCTGTATGTAGTGGCTAATTAATATGCCTAACGACTGGCAGTGATTGGCACCGCACGACCATGGGTGGTGCATTCGGAGGGGAAAACAATGCAGTCTCCTGGACGGGCCAGGGGAGCCGATTGGGTCAATACTACCGTACAAAACAAGAACGCAGTAACTCCGATAGCTGGTAAACTGAGAAAAAAGGCTTTAAAGTTTCCTCTCTCGCCAGACAACTTTGTTGTCGGTAAAGTGGTGGTGACACTTCCATGTAATACTTTTATAGGATAGAAATTTATGCACACTCAAAAAACGAAAAACAACAACAAAAAACAGCAACATTCATGTCTTTTTACCACAAAAATGTAGTTACTGCGTTCTTGGCTGGTATTACTGTCTACTCGCATACCATTGCTTCAATGGAGTACAGTAACTACATGTGACTTACTGCTTTTTTGGTTTGTAAGATGTAACCATCGCAGTAACTTCCTTTTTGTAGTTTTTGCTCCTTTAACATGATTTTTCTCTAAAATGGGACAATGTTGGACCACAGTTTTTTGACATAAGACAAATGAGGTATTTTAAAGCCCATTTCCGATCTAAACTCAATTTCGACCAGATATGCAGTTACTGCGTTCTTGTTTGGTTACGGCAGCATAGTATAGAAAAATAACATAGCATAATAATAACACATTGTAATACACTATACTGAGGCATTGTGACATCCAATCTGCCATGGTCAGGGGTGAATTTGGTAATGGCTCATTGATATGCTGGATATACTACATAGTATACTAATAATGTAGTATAGTAATATAGTAATACACTATAATAAAGTATTGACTTGGCGCAATTAGGGGTGGGTATTGGCAAAGGGTTCACAATTCGATGCGCATCACGATACACATGCCACGATGCGATTCTATCAGGAGGCATTGCGATTCATGTACTACTGTGATGCATTGCGATATTTACTTCAGTAAATGTGTAAAATACAGCTTATTTGTCAGTTGCTGTGTAGCTTTCTTAAGTCAGTTCATTCTATTTAAGCATTCTATCATCTGGGAGAGAGCTTACATCACAACAGAAATATTACCTATTCTCTACTGAACAAAATAACCCGTCACAAATCGAATTTTATTGTTATCAAATAATCAATTGTCATGAATCCATGCAGTATATTGAGAAAATAAGTATCACAATACCTGGTCATGAATCGATGCATTGTATCGTGAGAGTAAGTATCGTGATGCATCGATATGACGATTATTTTGCACACCCCTAGGCGCAATGCTGCAATGCTAACTTTTTTTTGCTTGTGATTGACAACAGTTGTGGGCTTAAAATGTTTTCCCTCACCTCCTCTTTTGCCTTGCAGACCCTCCAAGATTCATCCAGATTCCCAAAGACCAGATAGTCGTGTCAGGGGGAACCGCCTCTCTTGTGTGTCAGGCCACAGGTGAACCCAGACCACAGGTTGAGTGGAGAAAAAAAGGAAAGACTATCAATTCAAGGCGTATTGATGTGCGTCATGGTAACACACGTGCACACACACACAGACACAGACACAGACACACACACACACACAAACAGACACACACACACACACACACACACACAGTGGCGGACTTTGGGGGCAATTTGGGGGCCTAAGGCAAAGTTAGCTAGGTGGCCCATCGGTCCACCCAAGTGTGTATCCCCCCCCGTCTTAATTTTTTTTTTTTTTAAATAGGCTTGTTTAAGAAGATGCTTAGCTCACAGAACCAAGCTCTCTACAACAGTCAGCAGCCTCGTGAACATAATGTGCTTGGGCCCAGTTTTGCTTTAATTTAGACAGCATTCAATGTTGACATAGCCTATTCAACCTTGCAATCTTCACATGCGCATCAATCAATTACACATGGGTATCATCTCTCTCTCTCTCTCTATCTCTCTCTCTCTCTCTCTCTCTCTCTCTCTCTCTCTCTCTCTCTCTCTCTCTCTCTCTCTCTCTCGACCATTGCAGTGGTGAACACAAAACAAAGTTCAACTACACAAATAAAAATAGACATAATAGACATAGGCTAAAGATTGCAGCGAATCATTTCAGTTTGAAGCAAAACGGCATATCCCCAGACCCGTCGCCAGAACTGAGTCTTAATGCGGGCTTAAGAAATCCCACGGGTGGGCACCATTTGCGCAGTCCTAATCCCACACAATAATCATTACATTACGCATGGCAGGACCAGCGCTCGCTCTCTCTCTCTCTCTCTCTCTCTCTCTCTCTCTCTCTCTCTCTCTCTCTCTCTCTCTCTCTCTCTCCACCAACTATAGACTTGGGGGCCCTAAGCGGCTGCCTCTCTAGCCTGGTGACAAGATGCACCTCTGACGACGTATTTCAAAGCAACCAACAGAGGAGTAGTTACATTTTGCCCAAATGCCACCACCGCCACACCACCAACTGCGTGTGCACATGAGGTATTAGATGACGAGCAGCAAGCATCTCAAACTGAATACAAAACAAAACACCACGGCGGGTGTATTTCAAAGCAACCAACAGAGGCATAGTAGCAATAGTTCCAATTGCCATCACACACACACACACACACAATCAATGTGACTTACTATGAGTAGAGTGCGCTGTTGGTTAACCACTAAAACCTCCAGCATATCTACTAGAGCTAAGGTGGACATGTCCTGCGCTTTTCTGAATCTCGCCACATCGCGTCAAGTTACTCAATGTTCCTTGAAAGCTGCATGCTTGTTTACAAGTGAGTCTACGAATCCACTGCGCTTTTAAGTCCATGGATTTTATTTGCCAATTCCACTAACTATTAACTGCATCCAATGATGTTTTGGACATTAGCACACATTTATCTTTCATATAATACAGAAAGTGTAGACATGGCATTATTTCCCTCAGAAAGAATGAATATTTAATACTGGTTTTGGGCGTTTTCATGGCGTCCTGTTTTCCAGATGTCAGATTCAGTCTTCGTATTAGCATGTAAAGAAACTTGTTATGCCCAAGACGATTGCAAATGTTGATTCACTGTCAGAAAGACCACTTTGCTTTCCATTATACATTTGCCATTTTGTGTGTGTCCACGAAAACTGTGTTAACCGTGTCACGGTCTGAAACCCCCTCCATAAATCAGTAATGGTTTGGTCTTAGGCCATACGAATAATATCACGTGATGTCATAACCTCTTTGCCAGGATATGGGAAGACTTTTTGGTAAGTTTTGAGCTCCATCTTTCCATAATGTAATCCATTCTTTTTCATGTTCTCATAGAGGGAAAATTGCCTGTCAACTGTCAACATATTCATAAGAATCTGAATTAGAAATCACATGTAGAAAAACACAGATAAAGCATACAAATACATTAATTGATTAAGGTGTTGTGGTGGAACTTCTGAGGTCCTCAGTTAGCACAACACCATAAAAATGGCTGAAATGTCAAGCCGTGTTACCGTCAATGGTGTTACGCATCAGCTATGACAGTTGAGGTATGTTTTTGTCAATGTATCTCCATATTGACAGACAAACAAACAAAATAATTTGTGTTCTAGGGAGATGGGTTTGTCTGCTCTCTTTTTTCTACTTAAAAAAGTGCCGACTTGTTCCCCTGCACTGTTGACCGTAACACAGTTGAGTAACACGGTTGACTGTTTTGAAAGTGTTTTTGAGCTATTGATCCCTTATGTGTTGAAATTATCCTATGAACTGTCACTAGGGATTATCTCTGGAGAAGGAAGTCTTGTGTAAGGAGGGTGACTAAATTCAAATCAGATGTTACAGGGATTTATAATGAAAAATGTGTCAGTCTGTATCACAGTGAATCATAAAATCCTACTTATGAAGCTCAACAATCACATTTTCTATATCAGTTGCACAGATTAATGACAACATTATTATTAATGGACATAAGCTCTTTCAAACGCATGTTGTCTCAACTATGTATAATTTTTTTTATATATGTTTGCAATGACATAGTATTTGTCCATAACACTGTTGACAAAATAATCAAGCAAATGTTTGCTTTCATTATATATTATTATATTAGTATTTATCAAATGATTTAAGATTAAGCTTGGCAATTTGTTTGTTTGGAATCTGAAATATATACACTATGTAAACATCTAGGTCATTTAGTTGAAAAAAATACTGATAATTGACATTTTGCTTTTGCCAAAAGCGCAGTCGAATCGTAGAATCACTCTTAAGCCTTTCCCAATTTCGATAGCATGTTTCTGAAATCATTTCAGAGAGATTGAAAAGGTTGTGTCTGATGATACAGTAACTGATGCACCGTCTGCAAGCGCTTAAAAGGCTGCACACTTTTCAATGGAATAACTTACTCGAGCCAATCCCAGTTCACAGCTAGAGGAAAAGTCTTTTCGAAACAAAATATTTCACGAGGTATTCTTTCAACAACACCTGATTGGGTTTATCAGTGCCACGGTCAATCACAGATCCATCAGTGGGGATAGCCACAGTAGTTGACCTGCTAGTGCTACTGTAGGGCGCCGCTTCCTAGTCACTGTCGGCCCGGCTGTTGCTGATCCACGGAGATAGTCCAGGCTTCTAACATGTCATGTCGTGGGTTATCCAAAGTTACCAGTGTTGGAGTTTTAAAACATTTACGCATATAGTGTTATCCATATTCAGGAAAGCACAACGCTTGCATGTCTGCTTGCAATCCTCCTTCCCCACCACTTCATTTTTGGAATTGGTAATCCACTCGTCATCTTAATGGATATCCACAACATTCGGGCCAACCGGTGTTGACGCATAAAAAAGCTCATCAGCTTCGGAAGTGCATTTGTCTTTGATTGAGTATCTCCCCTTTCCTCCGTTTGGTAACACTACCAGGGTATTGGTGCTTCATTTTGATCATTTCACAACTTTATCACAACCAAAGAAAGTACTCTTGTAACACCGCATTATGTAATAACGGTGCAATATGTAATAGTGTAACTTAATACATTATTGCATAATGCGGTGAACATTTCCACATTATGTAATGATTTACGCATTTCGTAATAAAGTTCTTGAACGCATTTCGTAACAACTTTTTTCTCATCTTGTAATAAATTATTACATAATGCGGAATTTATTACGGAATGCGGCTGCTAATTATTTTTTTGATGGAAATGTGATCACATGGTGCATTATGTAATAATCTATAAAAATATATATATAATAGGACTTACTAAGTCCAACCAATGTTTTATATACAGCATTAACCAGGACCAGTGACAAACAGCTTGTAGTTAAAAAAGGGTGTGCACAGAAAAAAGTTTGGCTCGGCCCATGTAAGAAAGGCCTTGTCTTGATTCTTCCAGTATATGGGGGGGCGGGCCTTGTCATCATTAAGTTGGTATGCACTTTTGGGGAACCCCTTATTGACAGCCCATGAAGTTGGACGTGGTACTGGATAGCACATTGTTATCTCTTTGACCGGTATGACTGAAGCCAAATTATAGGTTGCGCAGAAAAAAAGAATGCATTTTTATAACAATACATTGTTATTCGTAAGATTTCGTTTCACCATCTCTATGGGAGCCAGCTCATTGGCTGTCAACCACAAAGACTTCTTTTACTCTGAAAGGTTGAAATTACGCTGAGGGCGGGGAAGTCCACCTCCTATATAACCGCGGTGCCAAGGGCACGAACCTCACTTTATCGCTCTCTTCGGCTGTAACTGCTCGACCGACTGAGTTTAACTGTCATACATAGAAGTGTGGAAGGCTACATCGATTCGTAGGAGGAGAACACACTGGTGGAACCGTAACATAAGGACGACGGCGGTTCAGACACCTCAGAACCCACCCTCTTTGACCAACACATGCTTTTTCCAACACATAAGGGATCAATAGCACAAAAACACTTTCAAAACAGTCAGCCGTGTTACTCAACTGTGTTACGGGCAACAGTGCAGGGGAACAGTTAGTTGTGCCATGAGTACTCCCTAATTCATGTTCTATATCACTTTGACTGTCCTGATGTGTCTGCTCCATACATTTGTTATAATAATAACATTTTTCCAAGTACCCCCTGCAGTGTGCTCGCGTACCCCTAGTGGTACACGTACCCCTGGTTGGGAAACACTGCTCTAGAAAGCACACACAGATGCGATAACTACAGAAGGGGCTACGACTTCCTTTCATTCCGTTTAATATTGAGTTGTTTAAAATACAAACGGACGCAAGGCGAGACAGGCACCTGCGAAGGGACATGCTCTTGTGCAGTCTGGAAGGCTACTACTGCGCATTGTTTAAGCCCGGTTTCAAAGCCGAGAACAACAGCACAAGAAACATGGAGGAATATTTAGGTATGAAGACATACAGGCAAATCAGAAAATAATCTACACCGAACATTATTAATGCCGCATGTGTCCTTGTCTTATCACTGCGCTAATTAGTCTCGAGACTTTCGCCAGACAGACTGACGTGTTTTCCCCTCGCCTTGGTCATTTTAATGTCCACTACTACTAAGCTTAAGTAGGCCTATGGTACTAATGACAGATCGCAAAACAGGTCAGTTGAGATGAACTTCGCTACTTTATATTTATGTGAAGTTTTTTTCAGTGACATTTCCAAACGCACACTGATGTACCGTAGCTCGCTGCCACTCCTCTTCGCAAGACGCAGATTCTTGGCGTGCGTGAGACACAAGTGACACGTGACACAGGTGCTTCATGAGTATTGTAGGCTCGCGAAATCGCATTGTAGAATATTGCTTTTGTAGCAAAGACGGTCCGAGGAAAAAAACTACAAAATGTGGTATGTGTTTGAGTAAAGCGAACATTGTTATTTCATTCTATAAACTACTGACAACATTTCCTCCGAATTTCGAAAGAAAATCTCGAATGGTCAAAATAACACATAAGATGCAATGTTTCCAACTTTCAAAAAAGGTGAGGAAAACAAGTTGATATTAACTTAAAAACAACATAATAGTAATGTATTAACTTACGAAGAGTTCAGAAATCAATATTAGGTGGAATAAGCCGGATTTGTAGTCACTGCTTTCATGCGTTTTGGTATGTGTTCCATTAGTCGTTCACATTGTTATTGGATGACTTTATTCCAGGTCTGGTGCAAGAATGTAAGTTGCTGAGCTTGGGTTGATGGCTTGTGACCATACAGCTTCCTCTTGATCACATTCCAGAGGTTTTCAAGGGGGTTCGGGCCAGGAGTTTGGGCTGACCATGTCAGGGTATTGATCTGGTGATCCTCCATCCACAGCTTGATTGGCCAAGCTGAGTGCCTGGAGTATTGTCCTTCTCTCTATATATACACCTGCCCTATACATAGGCCTAACTATAGAAGGGGCATGCATCATTTTGTGCTGCCAAAAAGTGCTTGCTTGCTTGTGGCATACACTGGTATATTAGTGAACCTAAAGGAAAAAAAAATGCTGTATCATCTTGCCATTCCAGTTTTCCATGCAGCATGATCAGCATGTCTGTGTTATGGTTGATATTATCATTTCAGAGCATTAAGCAGCCTGATTGGATGCTGTTGTGGTACGGCCAAAAGCCTCAACTTAACTTGCAGCTTTTTGACCAGAGAATACCCGTAGACAGCCAATAACATTCAAATGCCAACTGCATCAACCAAACAGTGTCCCTCTTTAATAGTCAAACCAACACCCATGCTATCTGAACATAGCCAAGAACATTTGGGGTGCATTCTAATATGCGGACTCCCGTCCTCCCTTGCATGCTTGTGGCCTCGCGATGACGTCACTGACGACAGAAGTGTATTTCAATATCTTGCAAAAGCGCAATTCTAATGTCATTTTCTCATTTGCAATCGGTATGGTGAATGAAGAATAGTCCCCCAAAAGTTGTTGTGGCTAGGCTGACAGCAGGAAAACTTTATTGTTTTCTCCATGGAGGCAGGGTGTCAACGAGTCCACATATTGGAATTCACCCTTGGTCTTGTCTCGACATGAATAACAAGCATTACCCTGTGGAAAGGCAGTCTAGTTTTGCAACGTTACCCTGCTTACATGAACAAGGTGAGTACCATTTTATTCAAAATAATAGGCTGGATTTGTGTTGTGGTTTTAGTCTCAGAGCCATTATTTTGATCCCAAAAGGTTCTATGCATGTGTCAAATGCATAAAATAGGCAGGCCTACTATATAGTATTATAGTATATAGGCCTAGCTATCATTCTGTTTTGGGTTGTGATTGCCCCAATGTTTCAAATATTGTAGAATATAGTAGCATATATATGTGATGTTATGATTTTGTTTTTATCATCTTGTATTTAACATTTGCATTGTTCTATTTCTTTTGTTATTGTTTGTGAAGCACATTGAGTTGCCTTTCTGTGTATGAAACGGGCTAAAAAAATAAACATGACTTGACTTGACATAGGAACGAATGGCGAAGTTCACTTTACTCGGCCAAATTTGGGTGTATATGTCCCTGCTGTGATAATGTTAAAACTGAAATGGGTCATTCCACGTCAAATCAACAGGAGCCCGCACACTTGGGTCTCAAAAAAAAATCTGAAAATATTACCAAGTGCACCCATGGTACTTAAGAGAAACACTCTAAATTTATTTGAATGTAAGATGTATACTCTCTGTGTTACAGCCAATTTTACTGGGGGAGGGGGGTGCCCATTTTGTTCACACTTTTTTTGTCAAAGTTCACAAGCTCAAGAGCTAAACCATGTAGGAAGCTTAAATTTGGCATGATGGTACATATATCGGAATCGTTTGTTGCAAAACTGTCAGTTTTGGTCTGTATGATCCTGCATCGTCATAGCATTCCCTCAAAGATGATACAAATTGTACTGGAGTTTCTGGCTGTGCTCTGTTTAGGCCGATGGTACTATGTAGTTGCAATGTAAATGTCTGTCTGTATAATGATGCCTACCTGTCTTATCAGAGTGTCTGGCCATCGTAAGTGAAGCAATCTACTGCATCCATCCCCTGCCCACTGACAGATACTGTTGTTTCTCCATGCCTCTGTGTGGAGTCTTTTCGTATACTGTGTGTTTGTAGGCATATTGTCTGCATGTTTTCACCTGTACAGCATCTTTGATCACAAACGATTCCAACCATTTTTGAGTCATTTGGAGGTTAATGGGGTGCTGAGTGACCTAAGGTCACCAACCTCTTAAAATGTAAATAACGCTCATTTTGCCTGCACAATCGTGCACAAACGATGCACAATCGAACCAAAATGCTTTTAATCAGATTTTCAACATATGGGGTGCCAACTTCACACAGGTACCGTGGTGCCCTGCATCATTCAATTTGCAGAGTGGTGCGGGAGTTGTGCGTGGAGCAGATAGAATAGACAAACATTCTCATTTGTGTCAAATGCGAGTAGGGGAGAGCAGGGACGAATGAAACACTTTTTACTTAACGGTTATTTTCAAAAATAATAAAGCAGATGAAAAGTATTTTGTGATATGATCAACAACCTATATGTGTATTCTAATAGTTACAGTTGTAATTTAACACAACCGTTAAGGTATCACGTTTATTTTTAACTTTGAATGCAACCTGTCGTTTGTTTCATCCGTCCCTCACTGTCGGGACGAATGAAACAGTGGGTTGTAAACAGAAATAATTCACTGTACTCTATTTTTTATGAAACACACATGACAATACACTACTACACTTCTCCTGAGTAAAATATTATACAATTTATCAAACTATAAATGGGTGAGAGATAGCGTTTTTCCACGTGGGCAAATGCGCGAGACCCACATTTCCATTATGGCATTTTTTCTGCCATTCTGATGACTAAATTTCATCTAAATCACTTATTCTATAATTATTATGCAGCTTACTTAAGTCCTGATGCGGGATTTACAGTGGATCCTCCTGTTTTATTTTGATCCAGCTTTAAGTCAATGGGCGAGAGGGACGGATGAAACGGGTGTTTCATTCGTCCCGACAGTGTCTACTGACACTAAAATCCTTTTTACCTGTAAACTCGACAACTTTGACATTTCATACTTTCAGGTATGTTAAAGGAACGATTCATCTGCTGTATGAACATAACATTACTACATAAAACAACCAAAACAACTTTTGATCACAAAAAAACTACGGCGGGTAAGATTTTACTTAAGGTGTCAAAAACAGGCTCGTGGGGCTAACGTTGGAACTAGGTGACGTCACGACACGAGCTTTCCCGGGGTTGTCAAGTCTTCCGTGCTGATACTGACCAAATATTATGTTTGAGATGTGTATTGTTTTCGAGTAAATCGCAGTGTTTCATTCGTCCCGTGTTTCATTCGTCCCTGCTCTCCCCTAAACTGAATAGCGAAATCAAACATAGCCTTAATCTTGAAAGCCTACGCCGTCAGAGGTTTGGGGTGCATAGATAGCCTAGATATACAGATTTTTCTAGGGAATAGGGCCTAGCTATAGTGTCGCCAGGTCTCCCTGTGGCTGTTTCTATCTGTGGTTGATGCTTGTTACTAAGCGCAGCGCATAAACGGAATAGCGAAATCAAACATAAATCTAAAAAGCGTTGGGTACGCCACCCGAGGTTTGTGATGCTCACAGACATTTCTATTATATATAGCCTATATTAGATGGACCGGTGCAGCAGGACCTTTTATACTCGCTGGGGCGTGACGTCATCACACCCTGTCCAGTTTCGTTCTGGTTTTAACAAAACTGCTGTCTTTGGCATTGTGACGTGGCGCAAAAGAGGTAAGGTTCCTGCCAGCGGCTTCAATGTTGGGTGCACTGCTGATTCCATGAAAATGTTCATATCTTCACTATTTTATGTCCAAACGGCGTGAAACTTTGCGCTGCAATCCGCGGTACCACTGCCAAGTCACCTTCCAAGTTTGAGATGTTTTGGTGCTGTTCTGCGGGAGTTACACAGGTCACAAAGACACCGATATAACTTTCTTGAATTAATAGATAGATTATTATTATTATTATTATTATTATTATTATTATTATTATTATTATTATTATTATTATTATTACTATGCATTAGGTCATGACTCCCTGGACAGTAGGAGGCCTTTCGGCTCCGGCCAAGCTGACCTCCAGACCGGGCCGTTCTCCTCTGCTCCTCCTCCTCCTCCTCACCGTGCTCCTGCTGCCTCTGCCCAGCCTCTCTGGCGCCTCAGGTAGGCTGCAACAGAGCCTGTGTGTTTGCTCATAATTTCTGCTCTCATCCTGTGTGTTTGACACAGACACAGTCATGTTCGTTTGAAGTACAGTACAAAACAAAATGGGCGAACAGGCCCAACAGGCTCTGCACTAGTAGGCCTACACTAATAAATACATTACTGTGTAGCCTATTGGCCCAGTCGGCAATTCTGGGCCCGCCCATGAAATTGCTCGTTTTCCCCCACATTTGCTCCACCCGCTGTATGTAATGGCTAATTAATATGCCTAACGACTGGCAGTGATTGGCACCGCACGACCATGGGTGGTGCATTCGGAGGGGAAAACAATGCAGTCTCCTGGGCGGGCCAAGGCAGCCAACTGGGTCAATACTACCGTACAAAACAAGAACGCAGTAACTCCGATAGCTGGTAAACTGAGAAAAAAGGCTTTAAAGTTTCCTCTCTCGCCAGACAACTGGGTTGTCGGTAAAGTGGTGGTGACACTTCCATGTAATACTTTTATAGGATAGACATTTATGCACACTCAAAAAAACGAAAAAAAAAAAGCGACATTCATGTCTTTTTACCACAAAAATGTAGTTACTGTGTTCTTGGCTGGTATTACTGTCTACTCCCAAACCATTGCTTCAATGGAAAGTGCAGTAACTACAGTACATGTGACTTACTGCTTTTTTGGCTTGTAAGATGTAACCATCGCAGTAACTTCCTTTTTGTAGTTTTTGCACCTTTAACATGATTTTTCTCTGAAATGGGACAATGTTGGACCACAGTTTTTGACACAAGACAAAGGAGATATTTTAAAGCCCATTTCCGATCTAAACTCAATTTCGACCAGATATGCAGTTACTGCGTTCTTGTTTGGTTACGGCAGCATAGTATTAAAAAATAACATAGCATAAAAATACACATTGTAATACACTAGACTGAGGTATTGAGACATGCAATTCTGTCATGGTCAGGAGTGAATTTGTTAATGGCTCATTGATATGCTGGATATACTACATAGTATACTAACAATGTAGTATAGTAATATAGTAATACACTATAATAAAGTATTGACTTGGCGCAATTAGGGGTGGGTATTGGCAAAGGGTTCATGATTCAATGCACATCACCACACATGCTACGATGTTGCATATCACGATGTATTGCAATTCATGTATTATCTTGATGCATTTCGATATTTACTTCAGTAAATGTGTAAAATACAGCTTATTTGTCAGTTGCTGTGTAGCTTTCTTAAGTCAGTTCATTCTATTTAAGCATTCTATCATCTGGGAGAGAGCTTACATCACAACAGAAATATTACCTATTCTCTACTGAACAAAATAACCCGTCACAAATCGAATTTTATTGTTATCAAATAATCAATTGTCATGAATCCATGCAGTATATTGAGAAAATAAGTATCACAATACCTTGTCATGAATCGATGCATTGTATCGTGAGAGTAAGTATCGCGATGCATCGATATGACGATTATTTTGCACACCCCTAGGCGCAATGCTGCAATGCTAACTTTTTTTTTGCTTGTGATTGACAACAGTTGTGGGCTTAAAATGTCTTCCCTCACCTCCTCTTTTGCCTTGCAGACCCTCCAAGATTCATCCAGATTCCCAAAGACCAGATAGTCGTGTCAGGGGGAACCGCCTCTCTTGTGTGTCAGGCCACAGGTGAACCCAGACCACAGGTTGAGTGGAGAAAAAAAGGAAAGACTATCAATTCAAGGCGTATTGATGTGCGTCATGGTAACACACGTGCACACACACACAGACACAGACACAGACACACACACACACACACACACACAGACACAGACACACACACACAGTGGCGGACTTTGGGGGCAATTTGGGGGCCTAAGGCAAAGTTAGCTAGGTGGCCCATCGGTCCACCCAAGTGTGTATCCCCCCCCGTCTTAATTTTTTTTTTTTTTAAATAGGCTTGTTTAAGAAGATGCTTAGCTCACAGAACCAAGCTCTCTACAACAGTCAGTAAGCCTCATGAACATAATGTGTGCTTGGACCAAGTTTTGCTTTAATTTAGACAGCATTCAATGTTGACATAGCCTATTCAACCTTGCAATCTTCACATGCACATCAATCAATCAATCACACATGGGCATCAAAGGCTTCTCTCTCTCTCTCTCTCTCTCTCTCTCTCTCTCTCTCTCTCTCTCTCTCTCTCTCTCTCTCTCTCGACCATTGCAGTGGTGAACACAAAACAAAGTTCAACTACACAAATAAAAATAGACATAATAGACATAGGCTAAAGATTGCAGCGAATCATTTCAGTTTGAAGCAAAACGGCATATCCCCAGACCCGTCGCCAGAACTGAGTCTTAATGCGGGCTTAAGAAATCCAACGGCTGGGCACCATTTGCGCAGTCCTAATCCCACACAATAATCATTACATTACGCATGGCAGGACCAGCGCTCGCTCTCTCTCTCTCTCTCTCTCTCTCTCTCTCTCTCCACCAACTATAGACTTGGGGCCCTAAGCGGCTGCCTCTCTAGCCTGGTGACAAGATGCACCTCTGACGACGCATGCATTTCAAGCAACCAACAGAGCATTTTGCCCAAATGCCACCACCGCCACCACACCCAACTGTGTGTGCACATGACGTATTAGATGACGAGCAGCAAGCATCTCAAACTGAATACAAAACAAAACACCACGGCGGGTGAATATCTAAGCAACCAACTCTGAGGCATAGTAGCAATAGTTCCAATTGCCATCACACACACACGCGCGGGCGCGCACACACACACAATCAATGTGACTTACTATGATTAGAGTGCGCTGTTGGTTAACCACTAAAAACTCCAGCATATCTACTAGAGCTAAGGTGGACATGTCCTGCGCTTTTCTGAATCTCGCCACATCGCGTCAAGTTACTCAATGTTCCTTGAAAGCTGCATGCTTGTTTAAAAGTGATTCTACGATTCGGCCGCGCTTTTAAGTCCATGGATTTTATTTGCCAATTCCACTAACTATTAACTGCATCCAATGATGTTTTGGACATTAGCACACATTTATCTTTCATATAATACAGAAAGTGTAGACATGGCATTATTTCCCTCAGCAAGAATGAATATTTAACACTGGTTTTGGGCGTTTTCATGCCTCCAAATGTCAGATTCAGTCTCTTATTAGCATGTAAAGAAACTTGTTTTGCCCAAGACGATTGCATGTTGATTCACAGTAATCATCACAAAATGACAAAACTGTCAGAAAGACCACTGTGCTTTCCATTATACATGAAATTTGCCATTTTGTGTGTGTCCACGAAAACTGTGTTAACCGTGTCACGGTCTGAAACCCCCTCCATAAATCAGTAATGGTTTGGTCTTAGGCCATACGAATAATATCACGTGATGTCATAACCTCTTTGGCAGGATATGGGAAGACTTTTTGGTAAGTTTTGAGCTCCATCCTTCCATAATTTAATCCATTCTTTTTCATGTACTCAAAGCAGGAAAATTGCCTGTCAACTGTATTATCAACATATTCATAAGAATCCGAATTAGAAATCACATGTAGAAAAACACAGATAAAGCATACAAATACATTAATTGATTAAGGTGTTGTGGTGGAACTTCTGAGGTCCTCAGTTAGCACAACACCATAAAAATGGCTGAAATGTCAAGCCGTGTTACCGTCAATGGTGTTACGCATCAGCTATGACAGTTGAGGAGGAGTATGTTTTTGCCAATTTATATCCATATTGCCAAACAAACAAAATAATTTGTGTTCTAGGGAGATGGGTTTGTCTGCTCTTGTTTTTTCTAAAAAAGTGCCGATTGTTCCCCTGCACTGTTGACCGTAACACAGTTGAGTAACACGGTTGACTGTTTTGAAAGTGTTTTTGCGCTATTGATCCCTTATGTGTTGGAAGAATCCTATGAACATACACTAGGGATTATCTCTGGAGAAGGAAGTCTTGTGTAAGGAGGGTGACTAAATTCAAATCAGATGTTACAGGGATTTATAATGAAAAATGTGTCAGTCTGTATCACAGTGAATCATAAAATCCTACTTATGAAGCTCAACAATCACATTTTCTATATCAGTTGCACAGATTAATGACAACATTATTGTTAAGGGACATAAGCACTTTCAAACGTATGTTGTTTCAACTCTGTAATATTTTTATATATGTTTGAAATGACATAGTATTTGTCCATAACACTGTTGACAAAATAATCAAGCAAATGTTTGCTTTCATTATATATTATTATATTAGTATTTATCAAATGATTTAAGATTAAGCTTGGCAATTTGTTTGTTTGGAAACTTAAATATATACACTATGTAAACATCTAGGTCATTTAGTTGAAAAAAATACTGATAATTGACATTTTGCTTTTGCCAAAAGCGCAGTCGAATCGTAGAATCACTCTTAAGCCTTTCCCAATTTCGATAGCATGTTTCTGAAATCATTTCAGAGAGATTGAAAAGGTTGTGTCTGATGATACAGTAACTGATGCACCGTCTGCAAGCGCTTAAAAGGCTGCGTCCTTTTCAATGGAATAACTTACTCGAGCCAATCCCAGTTCACAGCTAAAGGAAAAGTCTTTTCGAAACAAAATATTTCACGAGGTATTCTTTCAACAACACCTGATTGGGTTTATCAGTGCCACGGTCAATCACAGATCCATCAGTGGGGATAGCCACAGTAGTTGACCTGCTAGTGCTACTGTAGGGCGCCGCTTCCTAGTCACTGTCGGCCCGGCTGTTGCTGATCCACGGAGATAGTCCAGGCTTCTAACATGTCATGTCGTGGGTTATCCAAAGTTACCGATGTTGGAGTTTTAAAACATTTACGCATAGTGTTATCCATATTCAGGAAAGCACAACGCTTGCATGTCTGCTTGCAATCCTCCTTCCCCACCACTTCATTTTTGGAATTGGTAATCCACTCGTCATCTTAATGGATATCCACAACATTCGGGCCAACCGGTGTTGACGCATAAAAAAGCTCATCAGCTTCGGAAGTGCATTTGTCTTTGATTGAGTATCTCCCCTTTCCTCCGTTTGGTAACACTACCAGGGTATTGGTGCTTCATTTTGATCATTTCACAACTTTATCACAACCAAAGAAAGTACTCATGTAACACCGCATTATGTAATAACGGTGCAATATGTAATAGTGTAATACATTATTACATAATGTGGTGACAATTTCCACATTATGTAATAATTTACGCATTTCGTAATACATTTCGTAATACATTTCTTGAACACATTTCGTAACAACTTTTTTCTCATCTTATAATAACGTAATAAATTATTACATAATGCAGAATTTATTACGGAATGCGGCTGCTAATTTTTTGTTTTGATGGAAATGTAATAACATGATGCATTATGTAATAATATATATATAAATAAATAAATATATATAATAACTAAGGCCAACCAATGTTTTATACAGCCTTAACCAGGACCACTGACAAACAGCTTGTAGTTGAAAAAGGGTGTGCACAGAAAAAAGTTTGGCTCGGCCCATGTAAGAAAGGCCTTGTCTTGATTCTTCCAGTATATGGGGGGGCGGGCCTTGTCATCATTAAGTTGGTATGCACTTTTGGGGAACCCCTTATTGACAGCCCATGAAGTTGGACGTGGTACTGGATAGCACATTGTTATCTCTTTGACCGGTATGACTGAAGCCAAATTATAGGTTGCGCAGAAAAAAAGAATGCATTTTTATAACAATACATTGTTATTCGTAAGATTTCGTTTCACCATCTCTATGGGAGCCAGCTCATTGGCTGTCAACCACAAAGACTTCTTTTACTCTGAAAGGTTGAAATTACGCTGAGGGCGGGGAAGTCCACCTCCTATATAACCGCGGTGCCAAGGGCACGAACCTCACTTTATCGCTCTCTTCGGCTGTAACTGCTCGACCGACTGAGTTTAACTGTCATACATAGAAGTGTGGAAGGCTACATCGATTCGTAGGAGGAGAACACACTGGTGGAACCGTAACATAAGGACGACGGCGGTTCAGACACCTCAGAACCCACCCTCTTTGACCAACACATGATTTTTCCAACACATAAGGGATAAATAGCACAAAAACACTTTCAAAACAGTCAACCGTGTTACTCAACTGTTTTACGGGCAACAGTGCAGGGGAACAAGTCGGCACTTTTTTAGGAGAAAAAACAGCAGACAAACCCCATCTCCCTAGAACACAAATTATTTGGTTTATTTGTCTGTCAATATGGAGATAAATTGGCAAAAACATACTCCTCCTCAACTGTAGCTAATTGTAACACCATTGACAGTAACACAGCTTGACATTTCAGCCATTTTTATGGTGTTGTGCTAACTGAGGACCTCAGAAGTTCCACCACAACACCTTAATCAATTCATGTATTTGTATGCTTTATCTGTGTTTTTCTACATGCCATTTCTAATTCAGATTCTTATGAATATGAAGAGCTCTTTTCCAAAATGAGATATATCCATTTTATAGAATGTTGGGAAATTGACATTTTTGTATTGGGAATTCCATTGAATTGCATTGTAAAATGCGTTTTATAGAGGTTTAAAAAGTATGTTCTCCAAACATTTGAATGGCAAGAATTCACACATAGATGATTAGACTTCTTAACGGTAAATTACAATATTAAAATGCAAAAAGTCAAAAATGGTGGATATAGCGTTTTGGAAAAGAGCTCTTCATATGTTGATAAAACAGTTGACTGGCAATTTTCCCGCTATGAGAACATGAAAAAAAATCGATTAAAGGATGGAGCTCGAAACTTACCAAAAAGTCTTCCCATATCCTGCCAAAGAGGTTATGACATCACGTGATGTTATTCGTATGGCCTAAGACCAAACCATTACTGATTTATGGAGGGGGTTTCAGACCGTGACACGGTTAACACAGTTTTCGTGGACACACACAAAATGGCAAATTTCATGTATAATGGAAAGGACAGTGGTCTTTCTGACAGTTTTGTCGTATTGTGATGATTACTGTGAATCAACATTTGCAATCGTCTTGGGCAAAACAAGTTTCTTTACATGCTAATATGAAGACTGAATCTGACATTTGGAAAACAGGATGGCATGAAAACGCCCAAAACCAGTATTAAATATTCATTCTTGCTGAGGGAAATAATGCAATGTCTACACTTTCTGTATTATATGAAAGATAAATGTGTGCTAATGTCCAAAACATCATTGGATGCAGTTAATAGTTAGTGGAATTGGCAAATAAAATCCATGGACTTAAAAGCGCAGTCGAATCGTAGAATCACTCGTGTGTGTGTGTGTGTGTGTGTGCATGTATCGTGTGTCGTTTGCATTAACCATGAGTACTTGTGTTTGACGTGTCGCTTCTGTGTGCTCACTTTGCCAGTGCTTTAGGCTAAAAAGTGATAAAGTTGCTTCCAATGTCCTAAAGAGGCATGCTTTTTCAAAAGCGTTATTATTTTATATTCTACATCTTATAATATATCACCTTACCACCCCATATTTTGTGGCAGTCTGATTTTTTCTGGACCCACTTATATAGTTATATAGTTTCTGCCAGAGGTGTCAAAAATAACAGTAAAAAAGAAGCATATGTTCCTTCCAACACAAATAACTTATCTGAGTAACCAGTAGACCTGTGTACTTGTCCTACGATCATCTAACTCTGCACTGGTTGGTTCCAGTTTGTGGTGAGTGCATGTTCCAGTGTTTTTCAGTTACAACACAGTCTATCTTATTAGATACAATGGAATAAATGGTGTAACAGCTATGTAATGCCATATGCTAGTGTGGTAATTACACCCCAAAAGTACTTTTACTTTTGACACCTCTGGTTTCTGCCTATGGCCATGCTCTGGACTTGTTAGTTTGTCCTCCTCACTGTGCTCTGGGCTTGTTAGTTTGTCCTCCTCACTGTGCTCTGGGCTTGTTGTTCAGGTCATAGGGTTTGATGAGGGTGCAGGATCTGTGTTGAGGATCGAGCCTGTGAGAGCACCAGGGGATGAGGCCACCTACGAGTGTGTGGCCCGCAACACAGAAGGAGAAGCATCTGTCACCTCTAAACTCACAATACTTAGTGGTAAGTGCCCAGTTAGGATACCCTTAATCATAGAGAAATATGCAAACAAACAGCGTTTTCAAAGTTGTGGAATTGTGTCAAATTACGACCCACCACTACATGTATCTGTCGCTCCAACAGTAACTCTGGCCTTTCGTGAAGTCTTTACGAGAAAAACAGAAAAAAAAAAAACTTTAAGCCTCGTGGTGCCTTTACGAATAGCCTCGTTTCTCGTGATTGGAAGACGAAAGGGGGGACTGACAATTGGTGTAGTTTGGTTCTGCGGGGAAGAATAATGCGGACAGATGTCAACAATCAAGCGCGAGTGAAGGCTAACTGGAAACTACGGTAATCAAACATTAGTGATTTACGGTTAAGGTTAGGGTTAGGGTTAGGGTTAAGGTTAGGGTTAGGGTTTAGGGTTAGGGTTAAGGTTAGGGATAATGTTGGAGGACGGGAGACATGGCATGAAGCTGACACAACGACAGCGCTCCCCTCCCGGAATGCACACTTCTCTCTCTCACTCGCTCTCTCTCACCCACTCTCGACGACAGCGCGCGTTGCCCAACTACGAAAAATGAGGCTATATCGTAGCGGCACCACGAAGCATGTAGTTGATTTTTCCCGAGAATGGGCTTGTCTGTCTGTCTGTTTATCTGCCCCCAGTGCTTTGCCTCTCCTACAGGTGGTGCCAACCACGCATCATTGGACTCGTTTTTGATGGAGTAGTGCTATTTTGCTATAACAGAGAGCGCATATACCTACACTTTGCCATTTCAATGCATTCTGGTTAGAATGTTCAGACAACCTCTGTATAAAATATCAATACTTTTGCTTATCACCCGGTGAGCAGACGGAACATCTTCTGATTGGCTGAGCAGGTGTCCTTTATTCCCCAAGAGCAGGACACCTATGATGTCATGCGGGCGTGCAGACGTCTAAGTAGCTTCTTTTCTAACTTTCTGGCAAAGTGCCGTTACTAATTCTATTGCATCTGGTTGTCTAGTCAAGACCTCGTCGTTAGTTCTATCGCATCTGGTTGTCTAGTCAAGACCCTGTTACTAATTCTATCGCATTTGGTTGTCAAGTCACCCCAACGTTCTGTGCGCGTCCTTACATGCCTCCGATAGAGGCACGTCTCACTAGATTAGGAAGTGGTGCCCATAGCAACGTACCAAGCGCAGTGGTTAATCTACTTTCTCAGGAAGCCTTAGATCAACATATTAATAAATGAATACTGTGTCAATTAATACTGGCAACTAGGTGATAAGCGGAATAGTGGCCTTCGAGGTGTCCCGATATCAAGGGAAAATGGACTTCAATGGAAAACAAACAGTTAGAACGCCTCGTCCATTATTTCCCTTGATTACACTGCTTAGGGAGACTTTGAGGCACATTGGGGGGGGGGGGGGGGGGATCGGGGGGGGGGACTTAGTTGCAGATGTAGGCATTAGTCTATTTTGTATTTTAATGATAAGGGAGGCTTTGGCAGGCTTATAATAATGTCAAGAGGGCGCTGACAGGCTTATGATGAGGCCAAGGATGAATTTGTTAAAAAAAGATTGAAAACCACAGCATCAACATTTTATACTCACTTGAAACACAGCTCTTTCTCTGTCTCAGAGGACAAGCTTCCCCACGGCTTCCCCAACATAGATATTGGTCCTCAACTGAAGGTGGTGGAGCGCTCACGTACAGCCACCATGCTGTGTGCTGCCAGTGGCGAGCCAGAGCCTGTCATCACCTGGTTTAAGGACTTCCTGCCAGTTGATCCCAGTGCCAGTGGAGGGCGCATAAAAATGCTGAAATCAGGTGAGTAGTGCTTACTGACATCTAATGTTTAAATGAATGTCTTTAAATGAGTCTCGCCAGTTGGTATGTTTCGCTGCCCTTGGGTGTAGTTTGGTATGTTTTAGGGGTGCAAACGATTAATCGATTAATCGACTTTAATCGATCAATGCGTTTATCGATTAAAAAACATTAATCGCAATTCAACTGACAAGAGACCCAGGTGAAATAGGCATGTGAAGAGTGTGTGAAGAGGGGTGTGAATAGTGGGAATATTTAAATCACCTTTGGATTAAAGAATTGAAATAGAATTAATTTAAATGTGGTATTTTATCTAATTTTTTTTTTTTTGGATTTAGTAGGTTTTTTTCGAGAAACATTGAGATTTCGGGGCGAAAACGCCGCTTATCAATTAATCGTAAGTCGATCGATAAGGCTATCAACTAATGATTAATGAATTAATCGATAATTTGCATCCCTAGTATGTTTGCACATACAATTTCTGCCGTTGCCTATAGATATCTCTTCATCTGTCATTAGCAATAATGTGGCCAAGATATACTCTGTGAGTGCAGTGCCAGCCAGATTCTCTGCTCCTTATGATCATGATCTTACTCCTAGCAGCATTGTATTTTATATCACACTCATCTCCAGCAATACAGGGACTAAAGATGACCAAGTCATCTACATACAGTCCCAGGAAAAAGTTTGTACACCCTTTGAAATTTCTTACATTTCTGTCAAAATTGATCATAAAACATGGTCTGATCTTCCTGGAAATCTCAAGAAGGAACAACCAGAGTCTGCTTTAATTAATTCCACCCAAACATTTACCTATTATCATATTTTTATTGGTCATAAGGCCATAACATTCACAGGAGAGAAGGGCATAAGTAAGTACACCCTTGCATTAAGTAGGTTTTAACCCTCAGTTAGTTGCAATAACATCAACCAGACTTGTCCTGTAGTTGCAGATCAGATTAACAAAACAATCTGTTTGTATCTTGTCTCCCTCTTCTTTAGAGAACTGCCTCTCGTCAGCAAGGTTTGTGGAATGTCTGGAGTGCATAGCTTTCTTGACTTCATGCCATATAATATCAATTGTTTTTTGTCAGGGCTTTGACTGGGCTATTCCAGAATGTGTATTTCATTATTATGAAGCCATTCTAAAGTCGATTTGTTTCTAAAGTATGGGTTGTTGTCACATTTCAGGACCCATACTCTTGTGTGCTTCAACTGTGTGACAGACTTCCTCACGTTTTTTTCTGCAAAATATCACAATAAACTTGAGTTCATTGTTCCACTGATAATAGCAAACTGTCAAGGGCCTGAGGCAGCAAGGTAGCCGCAAATAATGATGCTCCCGCCACCATACTCAGAAGAGGAGATGTAACCAAGAATAGCTAAAAATGGGATTCATTCTGCCATCTAAAATTAATGGGGTTTCTGTCCAAAAAAATATTGCTGCACCTTTGAGGTTTGCGAAAAAGCATGTATATGCTTCATAGAATTACTGCAAAATATTCTGTAGACCAACGTTGAAACCAAAGTTGAATTGTTCAGGGGAACACACAATGTCATGTTTGGAGGAGAACTGGAGAACCACACCTTCACCAAAACATCATCTCCACCTTTGATTATGGTGGCGGGAGCATCATTATATGCGGCTACCTTGCTGCCTCAGGCCCTTTTTGAGTTTGCTATTATCAGTGGAACAATGAACTCAGAAGTTTATCGAGATATTTTACAGAAAAAAGTGAGGTAGTCTGTCACACAGTTGAAGCACACAAGAGGATGGGTGCTGAAATGTGACAACAACCCATACTTTAGAAGCAAATCGACTTTAGAATGGCTTCATAATAATGAAATACACATTCTGGAATAGCCCAGTCAAAGCCCTGACAAAAAAAACAATTGAGATTATAAGGCATGAAGTCAAGAAAGCTATGCACTCCAGACATCCCACAAACCTTGCTGACGAGAGGCAGTTTTCTAAAGAAGAGGGAGACCAGATACATCCAGATTATTTTGTTAATCTGATCTGCAACTACAGGAAACATCTGGTTGAGGTTATTGCGACTAATTTAGGGTTAAAACCTATTGAATGCAAGGGTGTACTTACTTATGCCTTGCTGTCCTGTGAATGTTTGCATCTTATGGCCAATGAAAATATGAAAACTTGTAAATGTTTGGGTTGAATTAGTTAAAACAGACTCTGGTTGTTCCTTCTTGCGATTTCTGGGAAGATCAGACCATGTTTTATGACCAACTTTGACAGAAATGTAAGACATTTCAAAGGGTGTACAAACTTTTTCCTGGGACTGTACATGATGTGATTGATTATTTTGTCACCAATGCTAACGCCAGTTCCACACATATTTAGGGACAGTGACAAATCATTCATATACACATTAAAAAGAAAAGGAGATTGATCAAATTGTTGACAAGGAATAGAACAGAGGTCACTTGATTCCTCCATTTCACAATTCTGTGTTGATAATAATAAAAAACACTGCCCGTGTGTGTGTGCCTGTGCCTGTGTGTGTGTGCGTGCACGCGTGTGTGTGTGTGTGTGTGTGTGTGTGTGTGTGTGTGTGTGTGTGTGTGTCACTCTCTAGGTCCTCTGCAGATTGAAAACTCAGAGGAAACGGACCAGGGGAAATGGGAGTGTGCAGCAACCAACTCTAAGGGTGTTCGATTCTCTGTCCCAGCCAACCTTTATGTGAGAGGTAAGACATGAGTTGGCAGTTTTCCCTTTGTTCTCGTGCTCTCATCTGATGAAGGAAATAATAGGAGATGTGTAACTTGCATTGGAGATCTCTGGTCTGGTAGGTGAAGAGAGCTGTCTATCAACAGAATAGAACAGTACATTATTGTTAGTCTAAAGTAGTGTTTCTCTAGCCTGGCTCTCGCACAGACCCTTAGTGCTTCGTGCATCTTCGTTACACTTCGTGAGCTGTCCATCTGCGTGAGAACCAGGTTAGTGTTTCTCCACCGGGGTGACGTGGCACCCTGGGGTGCCGCACGCGGCACGCCCCCCTCAGGGGTGCCGTGGAAACGTGGCTGACGGTATGTGAATTTGACCTAAATAAATACATGTAAATAAATTATGTAATATTATACATATTTGTCTACATTAATAAATTAATGCTTAGTGAGTGGGATCTTTCATCTACCATTTCACGCACGATAAAGTAGGCTACATTTAGGTCGCCCCAGTATGGCCTACACATAGCCTGTCTGAGATAAAGCTGCAATTTCGAACGTCTCCAAATGTGTTACTTTTATAAGCTTATGTGTTATTGGATGCAATGCTATAATAGGCTACGGCTTGTTGGTTTGGGGTGCCTTGAGATTTTTCATGAATTGAAAGGGTGCCTCGTCTAAAAAAAGGTTGAGAAACACAGGTCTAAAACCACTTAGTGCTCAGTATAATTCTACAACAATGGAATTCTACGGAATCTCAAACCCGCCGGCCGGTTTTGACAGTTAGCATGTGCGTGTTGTTTTCCATCTGCTTCCTTTAGCATTGCAGCATGTATACTTCCAAGCCGTCCTAAACTAGGACGTGAGCTTGAGTCAGGGGACTGACCCTGTTTACTCAGAGGCATCCATCGAAGCCGACAGCAGTGGCTCCCCGTCTCTCTCTCTCTCCCCACTTGCCTCCTGTCACCACCTTCACTGTTCTGTCACAAATGAAAAGTGAAAAAAAAGACCAAAAGAAAAACATTTTAAAAAAGGAAATAGGACTTGCACATGCGAGCCCCTTGCCTGATTTTCATAGACTTCAGATCACGTACCGCGATTCTGGTCTGACCAGGACTATAACGATTAGCGTTTCCATGGCCTGGTTAACCCGCCTCCCTCGACTGGTTGAGGGCTGTGCCAAAGTTTAAACCAAACATTTCTTAGCCCAATAGAACGTCTCTGCTTAAACCACGTCACTGCCTTGAACACGCCTCCACCCTGGATGGTTGGAAATGCTCACTTGATTGGTTCCAGACAAAGTGGGTGGAGATTCCGCTGTAACGGGATTGAGCAAGCTCCTGGCTCTACTGTGTCTAGCTGAGCCGAAGGCGATGCGTCACCAGTAGGGCGGAGCCCGGCTAGCGCGCCCCCGCTTTTATACCCACTCAAGAATGTGTACGGGTCCTCGCAGTGTATGCCTCCTGCAAGTAATTATAAAGGTGCTTCGGTGGATGTCTCATACGATGAGGACGTCCAGTAGAGAGACGTCTCTCTCATTCTCCTTCAGAGAACCGGTGACTACATGTCCTATTGTTTTCTATGCTTCCTTTAGCTTTGCAGCATGTATACTTCCAAGCCTGTGTTTGCCACTTCAACATTTTTGTGTTGTGTTTGTCCATTGTTCTGCAGTGCGCCGTGTGCCCCCTCGCTTCCACACCTTCCCCACCAACCACCAGGTCATGCCAGGAGGAAGTGTCAACCTCACCTGTGAGGCTGTGGGGTCACCCATGCCCTTCGTCAAATGGATGCTCGGGTCTGAGGATCTGACACCAGAGGACTCGACGCCATTTGGCCAAAATGTGTTGGAGCTGACGAACGTGCAACAGTCAGCCAACTACACTTGTGTGGCCATGAGTTCCCTGGGCACTATTGAAGTCACGGCTGAAGTCATCGTGATAAGCATCTTAGGTATGTACATGAGCTGTCTATATCAGCAAAATAGCGTTAATTTGACCACCCTGGAAGATTATTTTTGTTAGCAATTGTATAGTTCAAAGTGGACAGTTGACGATGTTTGTGAATTGGTGGAGTGTGTAAAATCCTATACATGGGTTCTCAAATTTAGTTTTCCCCTGGCTGCGCGACCCTGACTGCGCTCAACTCAACCTTTGATTGTTGGAAACCACTGTCCGTCAAAAAATTGGCTGACGTGGTTGGCTGCCAGTATCTTGCCCCCCCTCACAACACTGTGTTAATAAACAAAAAAACATGTACATAGTGAAGATGTATTTGTTTAGGGAGGGAGATATAGAAACAAAAGGCCCCATGGCCTTCTCTCATTGTCCCTCTCCCTCCCAAAAGAGATGTTAACAGCTGGGCAGGTACAGAGCAGAAGAGATAAAACAAGGCTTGTACTGTATATGAGTTTACAGAGCCCTCACAGGAAGCGAGGTCACATTGAATGATGTCACATATAGTTGTAGTCTTACCCAATTGCAATCAACACCAGTGAGTCAAAGTATCCCGCATAGAGGCCTACTGGCAAATGCACCTTTATTGCCTCTACAAACTAAGAGAGGGTTGTTCAATAACGGATAAAACAATCCATGGCATTGAAATATTATATACGTACGTATACTGTATGAGATTGGGGGCAATATTCAGATTCCATGAATAGTTAAGGATGATATTTCTGAATGAGGGCTGTATGCAGATGTAATAACAACACTAGCATGATGTCACATTATTGTTGCAACTGTAACAGTGCACCCGAAGCAGTACTTTTGCTTCTTCTTATTGCATCTGTGAATAATGGGGCCGTCAATCTAGTGTTTGACTGGCCTATAAGGGCAACACTAGCCTGACGAGCCAAACAAATGACATTGTCACCCACTGAGATGGCAGGATGCTTGGTTCCCTAGCTGTCTGACACCACGTCACTTTTTTTCTGCTTGTGATTGACAACAGCTCTGGACCTAAAAGGTTTCCCCTCACCTCTTCTTTTGCCTTGCAGAGCCTCCAAGATTCATCCAGATTCCCAAAGACCAGATAGTCGTGTCAGGGGGGACCACCTCTTTTGTGTGTCAGGCCACAGGTGAACCCAGACCACAGGTTGAGTGGAGAAAAAATGGAAAGACAATCGTTTCTCAACTCATGGTAACACACGCACACATGCACATGCACATGCACGCGCGCGCACACACACACACACACACACACACACACACACACACACACACACACACACACACACACACACACACACACACACACACACACACACACACACACACACACACACACACACACACACACACACACACACACACTATGCAGGTCTAAATTACTGACAGTCATATTATTTAGTGGCCCCTTGGAAAGGGTTGGGATTGGTATTGCAATGACTGTGTCTGTGTTTATCAGTCCACCGCAGTTTGTGGGATTTAACACACACCCCTTATGCAAACAAACATACAGTACACAACCAGTGAGACCATTAATTACTCTTTTCTATTAGACCTTCTTCTAAATGGGCTTTATTGTTAATAATGTATTGCAACTGCCACGAATCATGTTGGTGTGCATTCTGATGATTTTTAATTTGGCCGCCGTTTCCATTGTTCCATTGTCCATTGAGCCGCCAACCTGTTATCATGTTGCAGATATGTTTTTTATTTGAAAGGACTTTACATGACATAACACATGTGTTACGTTGCTGCTTGCATTGTCCATGGGGTGCTTGTATGTGACACTTTGTGCCTGTGTAAGGCCCTCAGTATGCTTGCAGCAGGATATGCGTGCGTGGGAACGATTCTTGCATGAACGAGTTAAGATGCTTATTTCATGTCAATTTTGTGCGCGTTAGACACGGCAGCCAAACTTATTTTCCCGTCTTGTTTTTTCTGGATCCAACTGTATAGTTTGGACTTGTTGGTTTGTCCTCCTCATTGTGCTCTGTACTAAGTTTGGTTTGTCCTCCTCACTGTGCTCTGTACTTGTTGTTAAGGTCATAGGGTTTGATGAGGGTGCAGGATCTGTGTTGAGGATCGAGCCTGTGAGAGCCACACGGGATGAGGCCACCTACGAGTGTGTGGCCCGCAACACACAAGGAGAAGCATCTGTCACCTCTAAACTCACAATACTTTGTGGTAAGTGCCCAGTTAGGATGCCCTTAATAGAGAAATATGCAAACAAACAGCGTTTTCAAACTTGTGGAATTGTGTCAAATTACGACCCACCACTATGTATCTATCTGTCTGTGTATCTGGCCACAGTGTTTTGCGTCACCTACAGGTGTTGCCAAGCGTGCATCATTGGGCTCGATTGTGATGGAGCAGGGCTGATTTTGCCTGGGGGTCAGGATTTAGCTGGTTAGCTTCGCCGATTAGCAAGGCACTTCCTCGTAGCCATTTTCACAAATTCACATCATATCCGGCACCACTTCGCTCATCATGATTGGTGGGTGAGCCATTGCTCTCAGCACATGCACGAGTTTAGTGTTGTGCACACGATTAATATAGGTCTGTCTGTGGTTGGGCAGGCTAGAAGACAATGCGCATCCCGGAACAACGCCATCGTCCATTTCTGAACATCCAATGCCCATCTTCCATACAGCTGTCTGGTCAACCGTACGTCAGTCAGTAAGGTGGCACGTAATTGGCTGAGTAAACTGGTACCGGAACTGAGCTCCATGAAACTCCATTTTGGAAGCTGAAAAATTCATTCAATTTTGGCTGAATTCGCTTGCCTAGCATTTCCCATTGGAATGAATGGGGACTGGACTCATTCATTGTCTCCAGGTCTGATAATACCTCCATGGGTTTTTCTTTAACAGAGAGTGCATATACACTTTGCCATTTTAATGCATTCTGGTTAGAATGTTCAGACAACCTCTGTATAAAATATCTATATTTTGCATGAATCATCTAAATTCAGTTAGCAGCCAGCAGCCAGTGCTCATGCGCAACCAGAATGCATTGAAATGGCAAAGTGTGCATGCGCACAGCATAGCAAAAGCAGCACTGCTCTATCAAAAACACGCCCATTATTTGCATCTGACATAGAGCCTGTTTATATGTGCATCAATAAACCATTTATGATCAGGTTTTTGGAGTTACCGGTTTATTTGAGCGCTCATGTAAACTGAATAGGGCCTAAACAGTTTTCATAATCGGTTTATTGCCGTTACTGGTTTATGAGAAATCGATTTGCACCGGTTGGTTTTTGGCTAATAAACTGATTTCTGAAGACATGTATCCAGCATAATCAGGTCAAGCATGTGTGGTGGTAAACAAGTGAGTTAAAAAAAAAAAGTGTATCCTCTCAATAGCCAAGCATGGTAGTGGGACTGACATGGTTTGGGGATGCATGAATGCTGTCAACATTGGCAATCTGAAATACACCTAAAATAAATATTCATGTCAACATGCACTGTGACTACTGAAGCAGATCATGATATTCTCCATAGGATTGCATTCAAATCTCACACCAATCTATTTAAGCCATATGCAGACTCAAAATGTAAAAGTTCAATGCAAAGAAAGGTTGAAACGCACAGTGATGACATCCCTTTTAATCCCTTTTCATTTCGTTTCATTTCGAGACGATTCGAGCCAACACAGCCCCTTCTCTACCGGATTTTATTCTGGGGTGTACTCACTTTTGTGTGTACATGTTCAAACATTAATGGCTGTATTTTGTTTTTTTCTGAGTGAACAAGAAATTTAAGCGGTTAAATAAGTTGTTGAAAGGTCACTAATCATTGTGTCAAAGTGAAATTTCTGTAATGCTTTCCTATGAAAAGATATACTCAAAAATCTGCAAAAACTGTGAAGGGTGTATTCACTTTTGTGATATACTGTATTCTATTTATCTCAATGACCATGCCCCATGAACCAGGAAGTAGAGGGTGTGACTTACGTGCCCCATTGGCAAGGAGGCCAGGTTGCCATCTCTGATTGCTCTTGTTCATTTCTGACAAATCCTCAAAGAGAACACTAACACATTTGCAGTTGCCACATGAATAAATGCAGTAGGACTTGGGACCCTGTGTTCTGGACATGTCAGACCTCACTAAAACTACATTTGATTGGATTGGCTCATCAAACATGCTCTTGCATTGTATACTCCCGCTCTAACATAGTGCTTCTCAAGTGGGGCTCTTAAGCCCCCCATGGGGTTGTTAGGGAGACCTTGGGGCACATCAGTCGCAGATGTAGGACATCAGTCTATTTTGTATTTTTAATCATAAAGGGAGCATTAGGGAGTCTTTGGGGCACATTGAGGAGGAAAGCGTTGGGGAGTGGCTGCACTTAGTTGCAGATGTAGGGCGTTAGTCTATTTTGTATTTTAATGATGAGGGAGGCGTTGGCAGGCGTATAATAATGTCGAGAGGGCGCTGGCAGGCTTATGATGAGGCCAAGGGTGAATTTGTTCAAAAAAGATTGAAAACCACAGCACGAACATTTTATACTCACTTGAAACACTGCTCTTTCTCTGAAAGACAAGCTTCCCCAGGGCTTCCCCACCATAGATATGGGTCCTCAGGTGAAGGTGGTGGAGCAGTCACGTACAGCCACTATACTGTGTACCGCCAGTGGCGAGCCAGAGCCTGTCATCACCTGGTTTAAGGATTTCCTGCCAGTCGATCCCAGTGCCAGTGGCGGACGCATCAAACTGCTGAGATCAGGTGAGTAGTGCTTACTGACATCTAATGTTTAAATGAATGTCTTTGGAAAACACATTGATCTAACCTGACTCTCTCTAGTTGGTATGTTTCGCTGCCCTTAGGTGTAGTTTGGTGAAACGCAGGCAAATGTCATAAGTGAGCATTGATCTGCCTGATGTATGAAGTGCCTTATATACACTGTAGCACTGTAGTAGATAAATCTGTCTTGCATTGCTGAAATACACAAAATGCAGTACATCAATTATATATAATTATATGTTATATATTGTATATATCGCAAATACATTCACCAATACACAAATACATTACAAACTACATTCGCCTGCATTTTTTTTCCATCTTGTGAAATGTAATGTAATTTCCAATATACACCAATGTATTTAACTACAAGTAATTTCAATTTCAATTCAATTCAGTTCTTTATTTCAGACCCAGGGGGCTCCATATCACATATACAAACATCACAACACAGTAAAAAAGAAGAAGAAAATATATAGCACTGTTTAAAAAAAACCCCAGAAGAACAATAAGATGAAGAAGAACAGATATTGCTCTATCTCTATTTCAAATACAGGCATGTTCGCCAGTGACTCCATAACCTTGAGAACAGTCTTATAGAGCTACGCCCAGGGCTGGCTAAAACAGCAATTAGGTTGTTATGTGACTCATCTACCCGGCACATGAATCTATACATCAAATGATTTTGTGGGCCGCTAATTGAGTATGGTGGATATACACATTAAAAAGAAAAGGAGATAACATTCCACCCTGTGAAACACCATTGGTGACAAGGAAGGGAGCAGAGGTCATATGATTCCCCCATTTCACAATTATGTGTTAACAATAATAATAAGTGTGTGTGTGTGTGTGTGTGTGTGTGTGTGTGTGTGTGTGTGTGTGTGTGTGTGTGTGTGTGTGTGTGTGTGTGTGTGTGTGTGTGTGTGTGTGTGTGTGTGTGTGTGTGTGTGTGTGTGTGTGTGTGTGTGTGTGTGTCACTCTCTAGGTTCTCTGCAGATTGAAAACTCAGAGGAAACAGACCAGGGGCAGTACGAGTGTGCAGCATCCAACTCTCAGGGTGTTCGCTTCTCTGCCCCAGCCAACCTTTATGTGAGAGGTAAGACATGAGTTGGCAGTTTGCCCTTTGTTCTCGTGCTCTCATCTGATAAAGGAAATAATAGGAGGTGTGTTGGACATCTCTGGTCTGATAGGTAAGGTAAGGTAAGGTAAGGTAAAATTTATTTATATAGCGCTTGTCACAGACAAAACAGTCACGAAGTGCTTTACCATAGTGTAAAAAATAAAATAAAAAATAAAATAAGCAATACAAGTAGGCATTGCCACTCAGCATTATAAAAGGAAGGCCTAGGTGCTCCCATTTGTCACACGTATACAACTTCCACATCATCAGATAAACATTTTTAAAATAATGTAGGGATAAAAGGATAAAATTAGCAAAAAGCTTGTCTAAAAAGATGAGTCTTTAAAAGGCCTTTGAAACGGTCCAGTGAGGGGGCAAGCCTGAGTTCAGCGGGTAGGTCGTTCCATAAACGGGGTGCTAATGCAACAAATGCACGGTCGCCACGGGTCTTCAGGCGGGTGCGGGGCACAGTGAGGAGGTTCTGGCCGGTTGATCTGAGGGAGCGGGTTGAGGATAGGGGGTGGAGTAGTTCTAGGAGGTAGATAGGGGCCTGTTGCTGGAGGCATCGGTAGGTGATGATGAGGATTTTGAAATGAATTCTATATTGGACGGGAAGCCAGTGGAGGGAGATGAGAATGGGAGTGATGTGGGAGTATCTGCTGGCTCTGGAAAGAAGTCTGGCAGCAGCGTTTTGGATAGACTGTAAGCGGGACAGGGCAGATTTCTTCAGGGCAGGGAAGAGAGAGTTGCAGTAATCAATACGGGAGGAAATGAAGGCATGGATAAGCATTTCAAGTTCTTGGTATGAAACTATGGGCCTCAGTTTGTTAATATTGCGGAGATGAAGGAAACAGGATTTAGTGAGTTGGTTAATGTGGGGCTCAAATGATAAAGCCCCATCAAAAACAACCCCCAAGTTTCTCATACTAGAGCGGACGAAAGGCGCATAGGTGCCTAGATGCTGAAGGATGCTAGGAGTAATGGCTTCTGGTGCAAAGATCAAAATTTCAGTTTTTTCTTTATTTAATTGTAACCAGTTGTCTGTCATCCACACTTTTACGGCATCTAGGCAGTCTAGTAGACGGGAAATGCAGGGTAAGTCCTCATGGTTAAAACTGAAATGGAGTTGTAGGTCGTCAGCATACATGTGGTAGTTGATTTTAAAGTTGCATAGAAGTTGGCCCAGAGGTAGCATGTACAAGGTGAAAAGAAGAGGGCCCAATACTGACCCCTGCGGGACGCCGCAGGAGAGGGGGGCGGAGGGGGAGAAGAATTCTCCGATATTAACTGCGAAAGTTCTGTCTGACAGATAGGAGACGAACCAGTCTAGGGCGGATCCAGAGATCCCCACCCAGTCATGCAGCCTCTTCGTCAAGATCTGATGGTCGATGGTGTCGAATGCAGCACTTAGATCCAGGAGAACTAGGATAGAGCAGTCTCCTCTGTCCGCAGTCATCTGTATGTCGTTGGTTATTCTGAGTAGGGCAGTTTCAGTTGAGTGCCGTTTGCGGAAGCCTGACTGGAATTTATCAAAAAGACTATTATTATCGAGGAAGGTGGTGAGCTGGTTGGCGACCACTTTTTCCATGATTTTTGACATAAACGGAAGTTTGGAGATGGGTCTATAGTTGTTATGTAGGGCTGGGTCCAAGTTTGGTTTCTTTATGATTGGCTGTATGGAGGCATGTTTAAAGGCACGTGGAAATTGGCCAGAGGACAGGGACAAATTAATAATCCCGGTTATGACAGGTCCAATAGACGGGAGGATCTTGGTAAAGAGGGAGGGAGGTAGGATGTCTTGGGGGCTATAGGACAGGGACATACTCTTCACTAATTTGGAGAGGTCGTCAGAGGTAATTGGGAGGAAGGACTCTAGCTGTATGCAGGGAGGGGAGGGGGATATGCAGCAGGATGATGGGTTGGGTTGGATGCCAGATCTAATAGTTGTTATCTTATCCACAAAGAAGTTGAGAAAAAGATTACAGTCATCCTGGGAGAAACAGGGTAGTGCAGGTGTGGGCGGAGAAACTATGTTGCTGATGGTATCAAAAAGACGTTTGGGGTTGTTTTTGGATGCAGCGATTAGGTTTGCAAAGTATGCTGAGCGTCTATCTTTGATCAGGCCATTTAGGGAGCGTCTGAGCTCGCGCAAGTGTAGGCGATGTACTTCAAGCCCAGATTTCTTCCAGAGTCTCTCATACTTGCGGCACTCTCTCTTTAAGCAACGGACCTCGTCGGATATCCAAGGGTGGGGATTATGGAGGGGCTTCTGCTTAGTCTTCAGAGGGGCAACTGTGTCTAATACGACGGAGCATTTGGCATTAAATGATTCCAACATGTGGTCTACATTGCAAGTGTTAAAACTCGTGTCACTATTAAAATGCGATAAGAAATTATTAATAGCCTTCTGATCGATATGACGGAGCTGCTTGGGCTTTACAGAAGGGGGAGGGTCAGAGGATAAAAACAGGTAAAAAAATATGCACTTGTGATCGCTAATTGCCAGATCCTCGCAGCGCGTATTTGTTATGGAGAGACCTGTGGAGAGCACCAGGTCCAGTGTGTGTCCCCCAGAGTGCGTTGCGTCGTTCACATGTTGCGTGAGGTTGTAGGATTCAGTGATGTTAATAAACTCATTTGCTATGCGATCGTCACTGTTTACATGGAGGTTGAAGTCGCCCACTATCAATAAGTTATCTATTTTTACCAATGTGGTCAAAAAGTCTGAAAAATCCAGAAGAAACTGTGATGCCGGGCCGGGGGGGCGGTAGATTACGGCACAGTAGAACGGCATCGTGCGCCCTACTTTGGTGAGGAGAAGTTCAAAGGAGGGGTATGAGTCAGTGTTTACTAATTGGCAGGAAAAAACAGAATTCCACACAACCGCAAGCCCGCCACCCCGGCCGGTCAGTCGTGGGGAGCAGATGTAGGAGCAACCAGCAGGGCATAGCTCATTTAAATGGAAATAGTCCATGTTGTGTTGCCAGGTCTCGGTTACAAACATAAAATCTAGTTTTTCTCTGGTGAACAAGTCATTTAGGACGTGCGCTTTGTTCGCAATCGAGCGAGCATTTACTAAACTGGCATTTGCAGCTAATGAGGTAGATGGACATGGGGCTGCGCGTTCAAGTGGCCGGAGGTTGCGCGTCGGTCCTCTATCGGTACGGGTCATGTTACCATGTCTATGTGTTGGTCGGGTGGAGAGGATTACAGTAATAGGGGAAGGGGCTGGGGCTATGTTAGCCGGGATTAAGCCGGGGTTAAGGGCAGGGGAGTCAGCGAGACCCTCGTGAAAAATATAAGGTGTGGTGCATGGGGGTACCAGGGGAGGGTCCAGCTGATCTGTATGTCAGATGTCAGATAAAAACTTCATCAGGTTAGATGTAAGCTGCTTGGCTCCCCCAGCGCTGAGGTGAAGCCCATCTGAATTAAAGAGGTAATGATTGGCCCAAAAGGAGTCAAAGTTGGGAACGAAATTATATCCCGCTGCAACACAAAAATGGCTAAGCCAATGGTGTAGCCCAAAAAGCCGGCTAAAATGTTCATTACTTCTCAAAGGAGAGGGGATGGGGCCAGATAAGATACATTGTTTCCCTAGTGATTCAATTGTAACACATAGCTCTTCGAAATCCTCGTGGAGTCTGGCAGATTGTCTGTCCATAAGGTCAAACGACCCGGTGTGAATTATGACGGTTTCGACAGACGGGTGATGGTTAAGCAGTTTGGGGATGAGCCTGGTGAAATCACCCGTTTTACCGCTTGAGAAGCAGTAGGTGACACTGTTCGGGAGCTTCACTCCCTTAGTGCATGCGTCTCCGAGCAGGAGGACTTGGGGCGTTGTAGTGTCTTTATACATGTAGGAAGGTATATTGAGGGTGCGGTTTTGTAATACTGGAGACGCTAACGCCGAAGGGGCAGGGGGCAGCACTGGTGTCCTACTACGCGCTGTCGCTGGGTCTGGAAGTTGGGAAGATGGGCTCAGAGTCGTGACGTCATCAGTCGTTGCCGGTGGAGCGGGTCTGCTCGGCGGTGTTGCAGTTAGCTGGCGTTTTGGTGGTGGATCATCGGGACCTGGGCCATCGCCATGGTCCAGGCTGTTGGAAGAGGAGAAGCAGCGCCGCCGTTTTCTGCATCTCGTCGCTGGCAGAGGTGAAGTGCAGCGCTTCTTGGAGCCCAGGGATGGTGTGGTCGGAGCGGCATGAGCAGCTGGGCTCGTGCGAGACGGGCCGCTGGCGGAGTACCCTTCTTGGTGTTCGTTGAGTGGTGGTACAGGTGTCGACTGAGCCACCGGGTCAGGTAGAAACACGGAGCCGCTACCACTGTCCAGGGCTGACAAGTCCAGTGGTGCAAAGAAGTTTGCGGTGGGGATGGCGAACTCGTTGAACTCGAGGATCGGCGTTGGAGACGGGCAACGCCTGTTGCTGTTCGCACCGACCACCGACCAGGACTCGGGTGGAGCGGTCGGAAATGCGGCTGTAGGGGTTCCAGGGCCAGGAGAAACGCCAGCCTGGCGTGGTGGATGTAAGGAATCCAGGCGGGATAACAACAGAGACTGTCGTTGGTTGGCTTCATCCAGAAGGAATCTGATGGCGAGAATTTCCGATCTCATGCTACTCACTTCAGCAGACGAGGGAAGCACGGCCACAGGTAGGCCAACTTCGGTTGACATTGTCCAAAATTATAAATGCAGACCAGTAGCGTGATATAGTTTAAATAACTACTATAAGATGCACTTAGTACTGGTTCTCAACGAGTTAGTTGACCGAAAAGAAAGCGGATGAGACGCTGCGTTCGGCGTTCACAGCAGCGTGGTGTCTGCGTGGTCAGAAAATGTGAAGAGAGCCGCACAATAGCAGCACAATAGTGCAGTACATTATCAATTGTTAGTCTAAAGCCATAGTGCTTTAGACTAACGGACTAACCCGACAGCGGTTTTGACAGTTAACTGGCTAAAAGAGACATGTGCAGTGCATGTTGTTTTCTATCTGCTTCCTTTAGCTTGTACATGACAAATAAATATCCTTGAATCCTTGAATCCTTGAATCCTTGAATCCTTTGCAGCATGTATACTTCCAAGCCGGCCTAAGCTAGGACGTGAGCAGAGAATCGTATATGAGAGAGAGATACTTCAGGGTGGTTCTTTTCCGGTATCCATGTGATGTTGGGTGAACGCCCCTTTAGGAGACCTTCGGAGTCTTGAGGTTGAGAATAAATGGAGTCCCCTTAGCGCTGTAGATGGCGGTAGCGCACTTCTTGTGCAAACATCAAAAAAAGAGAAGAGGAAGGAGGGACAACGCCCCCTTAGGAGACAAAATTTTGAGCACACTCCTTTGCATTGGATGGGTGGGGTTTGACATATCTTTCTCTCTTAAACGATTTTTGACGTGAGTGTGAGTCTGACCCTGTTTACTCAGAGGTGTCCGTCAAATCCGACAGCACTGGTTGTGCTTCGGTGGATGTCTCATACGGTGAGGACCTCCCGTAGAGAGAGTAGTCTCTCTCATTCTCCTTCAGAGAACCGGGGACATGTACATGTCCTATTGTTTTCTATCTTCTTCCTTTAGCTTTGCAGCATGTATACTTCCAAGCCTGTGTTTGCCAATTCAACCTTTTTGTGTTGTGTTTGTCCATCCTTCTTCAGTGCGCCGTGTGCCCCCTCGCTTCTCCATCCTCCCCACCAACCACGAGCTCATGCCAGGAGGAAGTGTCGACCTCACCTGTGTGGCCGTGGGGTCACCCATGCCCTCCGTCAAATGGATGCTCGGGTCTGAGGATCTGACACCAGAGGACTCGATGCCAATTGGCCGAAATGTGTTGGAGCTGACGAATGTGCAACAGTCAGCCAAATACACCTGTGTGGCCACGAGTTCCCTGGGCACGATCTCAGCAGAGGCCGAAGTCAAAGTGAAATGTAAGCATCTGATGTACATGAAAAGCGTACGGAGGAAGCTGTGGCCTAATGGGGGCAATCATGACCTAATGGTTAGGGAGGTGGTCCCAAGATCACAGGGTTGCAGGTTTGTATCCCACCCTTACCTCTTCCCACACCTCCAGCCATGGATGAAGTGCCCTTGAGCAAGGCACCTGACCCCACATTGTTCCAGGGACTGCAAACAATACCCTGTAACTAACTGTAAGCCGCTGTAAGCTAAGTGTAAGCTAAGTGTAAGCTAAGTGTAATGTAACAAAAGCATTAATGTGTGACCAGTGACCACCCTGATGGGCCCTGAAACAATATTTTTTTATACAATTTAATTACCAGTAGTGCAGTTCAAATTGGACTATTGGTGAGGTTTATGGATTGGTGCATAGGCTGGAGTGTGTAAAATCCCAGATTGTCAATGAAGAGGCTTTATCACAATAGGCACCTTCCTGCTTTGTCCTGTGATGCTGTGCTGCCCTGGTTCAGAAAGGTCATCTATGGTCATCTGGGATGTGACACAAAATGTTTCCTAAATCATTCCAGTATACTAACTTTTGTTTCATTGGATGATAATATAGCAAAGAATTGATGTAGAATAAAAAAGTGTTAAGTAGAATAAAAATAAAGTAGAATAGAAACTTTTTTCAAGTAGACAAAAAAAGACTTTAGACTCTAGTATTGAACTACCAGAATTTCAGAGGTTTGTGGAGTCGCTGTCCATTTTGTTTACAACCTTCATTCCCACCTTGATACATTTCTTTTTTAGGTGTGGAGGTGACTTGTACCAAGTGAACCACATGGGGGAGACAGAGAGGAGGTGTACAGCAGCTGGACTGTGTACACCGTGAGGACCCGGGCTGTTTTTATTTGTAAGACTGTGGGGGTATCACTTGGGAATAATACATACAGTAATTACTCAAATGGATAGTATAAAAGGGGAGACTAGATAATAGATTTTGCCACTCACTGATCATAGGGCATTTGTTCACTCTGCTGTGGGCTTATTACAAGTATCCCGTTGTTGTTGTACTGTACGGGTGCATTCCAATATGCGACCTTGCGTGCTCCACTTATGCTTGTGGCCTCGCCCCGTCTCCTGGCCCCTCCTCTGTGGAGAAAACAATAGTTTCCCAACTGTCACCATAGCACAACAATTTTTACGGGACTATTCTTCATTCACTATCCAGTTTGCAAATGAGAAAATGACGTTACAATTGAGCTTTTGCGAGATATTGAAATATAATGCTGTTGTCAGTCCTGCCATCCTGACGGTTTACTTCCTGGTATGGGGCCACAAGCACA
>NC_085858.1:1904834-2107334 GCF_034702125.1 Engraulis encrasicolus
CCAAATTGCATTCTCTTCTATGTTTTAACTGTTTAACCCCATCATAAGGGCAACCAGGTGATAAAATGGTCGGCTTGTGGTCAAGACCAGTCACATTGTAAGGACTACAGAAAGGAAAACATTGCAAAACATGACAAGGAATACACCCACCATTTAAAGGGACAGTTTGGTCAATTTCAACATGCAGTTGTATTGCTCACGCTACCCTTGACTTGTCAGTACCTGGTGATGCCACATTTTTCGGCTCAGCCCTTTCCGAGATATGAGCAATTCTAATGGGGGCAGCGTTTGTTTACATTTTTAAAAAATGAAACATAGGTCAACTCCAAATATTTTCCCAAAAGGTACTGCTGTTTGCTAGTTGTCTGCTGATGTTTTATAAACTTTTGGATGTTTTTGGGAATAAATAAAAATGTTTTTTTGAAATGTAAACAAAGAGCTGCCCCCATTACAATGACCAGGATCTCGGAAACGGCTGAAGAAGAAGAAAAAAAAATCTCAGGCACTGACAAGTCCAGGGTAGTGTGAGCATTACAACTGCATGTTGAAATTGACGAAACTGTCCCTTTAAGCTGGTGAAATCATATCCAAGATAGGAATTAACACTGTTTTTATATTAATTCATCTCATCGGTTAATGTATTTAACTGTAGAGTGTTGTCCTTTCTTTTGTTTTTAGTCTTCCTCGACAATTTCTGCCTTTTATTGTCTCCGTCTCAACTCTTTTGAGACGTGCTGTTTTATCATATTCATATATCCCCCAAAACAATAATTTTGGTTTTGATGGCTGATATGTTTTCTTCGTGTCGCTCTCCATCTAATGAAACACTCAGACGTTTTGAAAATGGCAGTACTTTCTTATTATTCACAATTTACCTTGTGTCCCAACTTCTATGGAGTTGGGGTTTGTAATTACTGTATTTCAATGGTTATGATTATGATGATGTAATGATAGTTATGTATTGATGACGATGATGATGATGACGATGACGATGACGATGATGATGATGATGATGATGATTGTCACTTCCCTCCTCCATCCAACCAGGTGAAGGCGTGTCCTGGAGGATACACTGTCTACCAGCTTGTGCATCCCACCCATTGTGATTTGGCATATTGTGCAGGTAGAGCTGTGTCCTGAAGCAGCTACTCATATGAATGCATGAAGTAGCTACATGAATGCATGAAGTAACTACTCATATAGATGAACAAAGTTTTTAACGCTCCACATGAGAAAGAAGACCATAGCCTAGGTACTACTGCACTCCATTGGCCTATCTTTCAGACTGACTAAATCAAGCTGAATTATTAATCTTCTGTGTAACCTGGAGGGTGCGTGACTAGAATTATCCAACTATCACAACATGTCCCAACTTTTTTGAGATTTGCAGCAAGGGTCAAATTTTACATGAACACATATTTCCCTCAAAACAATAATTTTGCCTGGGTTTAACAGTTGATATGTTGACCTTGTGCTATTGTCCACATTATGCATTAATTGAATGTTTGAAAACAACAGCATTTTGCTTTTATTCACAAAATACAAAGTGTCCCAACTTTTTTGGAGTCCACTTTGTAGATGAATGAAGTATACTACGTGTATATGAATGCATGAAGTAACTACAATATCACGAAAAGTGAGTACACCCCTCACAGTTCACCAAGATAAACACATTTGCTTTAGATGGTGTCAAGTATGTGTGGTGGTAAACAAGTGGGTTTTACAAAAAAAAGTGTATCCTCTCAATAGCCAAGCATGGTAGTGGGACTGACATGGTTTGGGGATGCATGAATGCTGTCAACATTGGCAATCTGAAATACACCTAAAAGAAACATGCATGTCAACATGCACTGTGACTACTGAAGCAGATCATGATATTCTCCGGATTGCATTTAAATCTCACACCAATCTATTTAAGCCAGATGCAGACTCAAAATGTAAAAGTTCAATGCAAAGAAAGGATGAAACGCACACTGATGACCTCCCTTTTCATCCCTTTTCATTTCGTTTCATTTCGAGACGATTCGAGCCAACACAGCCCCTTCTCTACCGGATTTTAATCTGGGGTGTACTCACTTTTGTGAGTACATGTTCAAACATTAATGGCTGTATTTTGTTTTTTTCTGAGTAAGCAAGAAATTTAAGCGGTTAAATAAGTTGTTAAAAGGCCACTAATCATTGTGTCAAAGTGAAATTTCTGTAATGCTTTCCTATGAAAAGATATACTCAAAAATCTGCAAAAACTGTGAGGGGTGTATTCACTTTCGTGATATACTGTATATTAGGGTTTAATATTTTTCCCGAAAATGGCATGAATCAAATCCCGGGATCTGACGGCCCATTTCCCGGGAATCCCGGGAAATCCCGGATTTTTTTTTTTTTTTTTTCGATCTAGTCATGTACAGGCTATAATTCAACTGTTCCTCCCAAACTGGCATTTTGTAAGTTGTTACTGTTTGTATCATTATTGGGAGAAAGGAATTAAGATTAAGCTCTCCTATCCACCAACACAATAATAATGAAGTGTAAGATGATAGCCTGTGCGCAGCATGCAGCGCTTATCAATGACGGTGGATTGTTGGTGGAGCTCACGACTTTCACCTATAAGTTTGATGCAACAGTGGGTTGGCTATTTTCCATTAAGGAATTGTGTTTGAGGTTGTGCGCAAAATCATGGCACATTGTCCTTCACCTGTGGATATAGGCTACACGTCTACCGCCAGCTTCATGAGAGCAATGTTTCACTGTCGGCTAAGCGGTAGGAAATAATAGCCTATGCGATGTCATCTCAATAGTGGAGTTCCGTGCATGGGATTTCATCTGGGTCAGTCAGAAATGGCAGTTTGCTTTAGCGCCAGGAAGAGTGTTTTTTCAAACAAGAAAACTGGTTCATCATAGGCAGGTATGCATGGCTAAACTGACTTTACCGTTTGCCCAAGTGCTATCGTTTTCCTCTGGTAATAGCACCGGGCGTCACTACAGTTAGGTGACCTCGCGCGCATAATAAACCCATTAAAATATAGGCATAGACTTGAGTGTCTTTCAGAGCAATATGAACCAATCAGCTCGGCTTTGCAACTAAACAAAATACTTTCCTGATGTCTACTTAACTAAAATAAGCTGCATTTTGTCTAATATTTGGAGACATCGCCTTGCCCTTTCTGCAGAGCGATTTTGGGAAGCGCCTCTCTCTCGTTCTCTCTCTGGTTCTCTCGCTCACACACAAAGCGACGCTTGCACTCTTCGCAAGACATATGTCACTTGACTCATCTTGTTGGATAGACCAGCCAAACTTGCAAGCTAGATAGCCAATAGTTTCGATTGTGCTGCTTGGAGAGGAGGCAAAATTGGTACAATTTAGGCTGCATGAAAGCATACACGTTAACTTTCACGTTGTGCGATGGATGGAGACAAGTTTGGAATCGCTCCCTCTCTCACCCTCTCTCGCTCACACACACACACGCGCGACGTAATTCTCTGCACTCTTCGCAAGACACTTGACTCGTCTTATTGGATACCATCCAAACTTGTAAGCTAGATAGCCAATAGGCCTAGTTTCGATTGTGCTGCTTGGACTGGATGTATTTAAACTGTTAAAATTTAGGCTGCATTAAAGCATCCACACGTTTCAACTTTCACGTTGTGCGATGGGTGGAGACAAGTTGGGAATCGCTATAAGTTAGAGATTTTTTTAAAACATGGGCTGGCAAGATGTAAATGACCTGCACTGCTTGAAAAAGACGATCGACTATGTGCCTCAGGCATCTTAAATACTAAAAACTAATAGGCGGATGGCGGGTGGATTCGGTTTTGGAAATTGGAGAAAAAACATTAGGGCGGGTGGATTAGAAATTCTGAGAAGCGGTTGCGGATGAAATAATAGGCTACGTCAACCGCGCACCTCAGACATTGCTGAAATGGGCCTGTAGCCTACTGCTGCTGCTTAAATGAGCCTGAAGTGTTACCGCTGCTAGATGGCACTGTTGCTTATGTTGCTGGGACAACAAATAGACACGCACTTATTTTTTTTCCCGGTTTCCCGTCATGGCTTTCCCGGGAAACGGGAAATTGTTTTGATCAGATTTCCCGGGAATCCCGGGTCCCGGGATTAAACCCTACTGTATATGAATGCATGAAGTAACTAAATGAATGCATGAAGTAACTGTGTGAATGCATGACTTAACTACTCATATAGATTCATGACTTAACAACTCTTATGAATGCATGAAGTTACTGTATGAATGCATAAAGTAACTATTGTATATGAATGAATGAAGCAACTCCTGTATTATTGTATATGAATGCATGACGTAACTCCTGCATTATTTGTATATGAATGCATGAAGCAACTCCTGTATATGAAAGCATGAAGTAACTTTCGTATATGAAAGCATGAAGTAACTCCTGTATATCAATGCATGAAGCAACTCCTGTATTATTTGTATATGAATGCATGAAATAACTCCTCACCTTCCCACAGACCTCAGCTCAAGAGGAACTCTACCAACACAAACACCTGCTCCAACAACTGCAAGTAGGTGTGTGCGTGTGTGTGTGTGTGTGTGTGTGTGTGTGTGCGTGCGTGCGTGCGTGCGTGCGTGCGTGCGTGCGTGCGTGCGTGCGTATGTTTGTGTGTGTGTGAGAAAGAGAGAGCGAGAGAGTAATTCACATCAGTGAGAGATTAATTATTATCAGTATTATTATTGTTGTTGTTTGTTGTTGATGTTTTTGTTATTATAATTATTACTGCTGTTATCCACAGGCAGCGTTGTGGGGTTGCTTCTGAAGGCATCAGCTTTGGGGCTAAATGAAACTGCCGTTCAAGAGGAGGTGTTGAAACAGGTAAGCTCTCTGAGTGCCGTGTGTGTGTGTGTGTGTGTGTGTGTGTGTGTGTGTGTGTGTCTGTGTGTGTGTGTGTGTGTGTGTGAGAGAGAGAGAGAGAGAGAGAGAGAGAGAGAGAGAGAGAGAGAGAGAGAGAGAGAGAGAGAGATGTATTTCCATAAGTGACTATTGCACACTGTAACAAAATCAAATTAAACTTAAATAAAGCAAATCAAACGGAATACTTCAGGCACCATGAACAGGTAATGTGCGCAGGCAAGACAAAGTCCAATTTCCAGGCAAAATTCTTGAGTTCATGGTGGTTTGTTTTTTATTCCAGTTGAGCAAACACATGGCATCTCTCGCGCTGGTAAAAAAAAACATATACCCATCACCCAGGTGCCTACACAGATCACCACCTACTTATACCTATATACAGGTGTACTTGTGCCCACTACTACCCCCAAGTGTTCAAATCATATTAGTAAATAAATCAAAGAAAATGACTAAATCTATAAAGCAAAACAATTAACTAAACAAATAGCCTAACTAGAATAATTTATTATTAAAATTACCACATTATAAAAATACAAATAATTAATCTACCAAAATAATCATAAAACCATGGTTTTAAACAGAATTAACCATTAACTTTGGCATTACTCAAAAGAAAAGATTATAGCTCCAACAGTCTCTATGGTAACATCCCCATGATGGGCATACTGTTCCCCCATAGTCCTAGCCTGACTCTCCTCAGGCCCTTGTGGTTCCGTGCAGCTTTGCAAGCTCCACTACTAAGTCTAAGAGAGTGCATGTTGGATTTACATGGCTTTATCTATCATTTGTTCGTCCTCGCCACCAACAAATTTAATCAAAAACGTTCATCTGTTCATCTCTAAAGAATCAATATAGTCTACATCTACAATCTGTCCTGTGATTGGTTGTTCATCTGCTGTGCTGCTTCCTGATTGGCCCTTTACACTGTGTGTTTTGTTTTTACAGTAGGCTATATTAATTAGGTCTTGTTATTGGCTCTTTATGGTCTGTATGGTTATATAATGCACCCCTGTGATTGGCTGTTTCTCTGTGTTGGTCCACCCCCAGCTTGAGGCCGTGCTGACAGCAAGAGGGCTACAGGCGTCTGGTCTACAGGTCACGGCAGTGGTCAGGAGGCCAGGAGAGACATGAACACACACACGCACATACGCGCGGGCGCGCGCGCACACACACGCACACGCACACACACACACACACACACACACACACACACACACACACACACACACACACACACACACACTGTTGTGGCCAGGAGGCCAGGGGAGACATGAACACACACGCATGCACAAACACACACACTGCTGTGGTCAGGAGGCCAGGAGAGACATGAAGACACACATACACACATTGCATTATTGTATAGGCCTAATATTTTAATGGAACTGATGTTATAATTTCAAGCTGTAAACATGTGCAAATATGATGTAAATACCCTAGGTCACCCCTAATGAGGACTAATTAGCCAACGAGTGACCCTTGTGCTCAGAGCATTAAGCATTAAGGGTGATCAACCAATTAATGAGGTCTATACTCTAGGGGGGCAGCTGTTCACTAATTGGGGTGAATATAAAGAGACATTGGATGTTGGGCCCATGTTTTTTAAAACAGAATTGCCATGTTAAATTAAAGGCTTTTAAAACATTTTTCTCAAATCTCAGAGTGCCTCTGCTTTTTCTTTCCTTTTTTGGACTTACACTTCTCCCGGTACAGATGAGCACCTGAGTAATATTGTTTTGCAGAGTCTCCTGAGTGCTTCAAGCCCTTTAGTGTCTTCTCATTGAATGTTGGTTGTTTGGTAAGTTTGGAGAAGGCCAGACGGACAAAACGTTACTTCAAAATAAAACATGGAGCAGAGTATTCAGTGTTTTCTTTACTTTCTTTGAAATCAGGAAACTGTAGCAAATCATTGCAGCAGTTGGAACATGTCCAGTCTGTACGTTACACTTATTGTCATTACCCCACTTCCAATACATTACATTACATTATGTTACACTACAGTGAAAAATAACCCTACCCCATAGAGTATCATTGTCCCCAGTTTACTACCCCAGAAGGTCCGGGTTCGAGTCCCGGCTGGGCAACTCTACTCCCCTTCGCTACAAATGGTGTCAGAAGTGGGATGGCTACCATGAGGCCATCGGAAGCGTACCCATTGTGTGTGAGCCGTAATTCCGTGTGAGGAACCCCCAGGATTGGTGACCCCGGTGTGAGGGACCCCAGTAATGGGTGAAGCATTGACGATGGGGCACACTGGATAGGAGAAGCATGATGGGAAGTTGCGTGAGGGACACCATGAGTGTGACGAAGGGGAAGGCTGTGTGATGGAGTGACCATCACTAGGGTTGTGGGTGTGTTCTGACTGTCACACCAATGAGCCTGGCTCTTTGGTGTAGCCGTCAGAGTCCCCTTTTATTACCACAGAAGATCTGGGTTCAAGTCCCAGCTGAGCAACTCTACTCCCCTTCGCTACAAATGGTCCCCTTCGCTACAAATGGTGTCAGAAGGGGGATGGCTACCGAGAGGCTATCGGAAGCATACCCATTGTGTGTGATCCGTAATTCCATGTGAGGGACCCCCAGGATTGGTGACCCCGGTGTGAGGGACCCCAGTGATGGGTGAAGCATTGATGATGGGGCACACTGGATGGGAGAAGCATGATGGGATGAATACGCGGCTGATAGGCCTATTGCACAATTATTAACACATCACGTCAAATCACAAATTAGAAGTCTCTTGCAGTTGTTGACCTAGTATGTCAAATTAACGCAGCGGTCCCAGGAAGGCTGCACCATTTCAAACAGGTAGAAGTTGGGTTATAGCCAAAATATATAATGTAAAAATATGTTGTAACTAGAAATGCACCCAGTGTGCAGACCTCCGCCAAGGAAGTTCAGTTTGTTTTTAGACACATATTTGTTGTGTTAAGTGTTAAGTGTTAAGTGAATTTAAGTCAAGTTGTAACCAAATTATATATAGGTCTTTTTTACAATTAGACTACCATGTCCTCGATTAATTGGTCTGTTAGTTCACCTGTGATTGTGTAGGCCTATACAAATATAAAGTGAAAGTCATGAAGGTTATATTTATAAACCTTATTTATATAGAATTTGGGGTTAACTTTAAATGTAGCGAAGGGGGTGTCATGAATTTAACCAGCATTGTGAACTAACACAGTCACAAATTCCATATTTTGGCAATGGTAGCCTAATTAATTCGACAGCATTGTCAGCCCAATCTGCGGGGGGTGACTGTCCATCTTGCAACAGCATTGTGAACTTAGCCTACACTTCACACATGTTTTTGGCAGCGGTAAGTAATTTGACAGGATTGTTTGTTAACCTCAACAACGAGGGTGTAGCCTAGGCTGGCTGCTTATGAGCAATTTTTTTAGGTGAATCGCAGTTGGGTATTAGAGATGGCGGCAAAGGAGAGAGTATGGCGCAGGGAGTCCCTTACTGTTCATTATTGCTGAGAATGGCGCTGGCACACGGCGTGGAATATTCGCCGGTGCTCGGGCATCATGCATGCTGTCGGGCGTCTGGTCCCTGTCCATCTCGCAAATAACTTGAAGTGTAGCGAAGGGGGTGTAATGAATTTGACTAGCATTGTGAACTTACAGTCATTTTTTGCCAACGGTATCCTAATTAATTCGACAACATTGTGAACCTAAACGTTCTGCGGGGTCATTGTCCATCTCGCAACAATATTGTGAACTTTTGCCAACGCCAATTTATTTGACAGCATTATCAACCTAAGGCAAACGAGAGAGTCCCTCCCTGTTCCTTAATTTGCTGAGAATGGCACAGGCAAACTCGTGTGGTGTGGAATATTCGCTGGTCCTCAGTGCTCACCCCGCCACCCTGTGGCAGGCTGTGAAATGGCAGCGAACATACAAGGTGCTGATAACACACACACGAACACACGGACTCAGGCGATCACATAACCTCCTTGGCGGAGGTAATTATCTAGGCCACATATTTATTATAGGCTTAATGAGTTGTTGCGCTACAACTGCTGCTCAAGTTGGTGACCGTAGTCATCTCGGCGTACACCGTCTGAGAGTAGTCGTACGGATTTCATTTTTCCTGCGCTTAACGATGAGATTTGATAAATGCCAACCGGTCGTAGAAAAGAATGTACTCTGTATTTTCATCATACGTTGCTTTGGTAAATGAGGGCCAGTATGATTAATATATACAGGACCCTGGCGTTAGCCTTCCTGACTGACTCGTCTGTGGACTCCCGAAGCTCAAGGACCAACTTCGCCTTCTCTTGCATGTAGCCCAACTGTAGTGACTTCAGTGGTAGTTGCAGCACATTTCTTCCGAAGAGGCCAGCTTCAGATAGGCCACGTGGCAACCCCAACCACTTTCGTATGAATGAGTTGGCTTTCCCAGCCATCTTAGTCACGGTTGAGGAGGGGATCTCGCTCATTTTCAGGGGCCACATTACCTTCTGGTAGAGTGTAAACTGGTAGCACCAAACCTTGTACTTCCCAGAGAGTTGGCTTTGGTCGATCCTTGCCAAGCCGTCAAATTGCTGTTTCATGACGGTCTTCCCCATTTTTTTATCAGATAGTTCCGTGGTGTACTGCCTCCCCAGGCTTCTGATGGGTTGCTCGGCAAGAAGTGGTATCTTTTCCCATTCGATAAGAAAGGTGGTGCAGTCGTTCCTAACTCCTTTCCTAAGTGACAGGCTGCGAGACTTAGAGGGCTTGATCTTCACTCGGGCCCATGACATCAGCTCATCCATCCTCTTCAGCAGTCTTGCTGTACGTGCTGCTGTCTGAAGGAGGGAGGTGACGTCGTCCATATAGCTCCTTAGTGGGGGAAGCCTCTGACCATTTGGCAGTTTGATCCCTCCGACCATGCGTCTTGCACCGATGAGAATGATTTCAAATGCTGCTACAAACAGTATCTGAGAAATCGCACATCCCATTACGATTCCGACTTCAAGCCGTTGCCACCTAGTAGTGAAGTCTTGTATGGAGAAGCACATCTGCAGGTTGTTGAAATACTCCGCTACCAGGGTCATGATACAGGTGGGCATGGGAAATAAGTCCATGGCGTAGTTGATCAGTTGGTGCGGAACTGATCCATACGCGTTGGCAAGGTCAAACCAGATGACGTGCAGGTCAGTCTTCTCCCACTTTGCCTTCTGAATCTGGTCCCAGATCATTGTGGAATGCTCTACGCATCCAGGGAATCCTGGCACACCTGCTTTCTGACAGTTGGTATCAATATAGCCATTCTCAAGCAGGTAGCGGGTCATTCTTCTGGCTAGAACTGAGAAGAAGATTTTCCCTTCCACGTTTAGTAGGCCGATGCTATGGAACTGGCTGATGTCCTTGGAGTTCATTTCCTTGGGGATGAAGACTGCTACTGCTCTTTGCCACTCAGATGAAACTCATCTGGTGGCTCTTTGCCACTCAGTGTGCAGTTCTGTTTGCCAGTTCAGGTCTCTCTTTCAGTGTGCCCAGTTCTGATTGCCAGTTCAAGTCTCTCTTTCAGTGTGCCCAGTTCTGCCCACCAGATATATGCTAGTCCAAATCTCTCTTTCAATGTGCCCAGTTCTGCTTGCCAGTTCAAGTCTCTCTTCCAGTGTGCCCATTTCTGCTTGCCAGTCCAAGTCTCTCTTGTAGTGTGAGCAGATCTGTTTGCCAGTCCAGGTCTCTCTTTCAGTGTGCCCAGAGCTGCCCACTGGAGATATGCCAGTTCAAGTCTCTCTGCATGCCAAGTTCTGACCACCAATCCAAGTCTCTCTCAGTTCTGCTCACTGGATATACACCAGCTCAAGTCTCTCACTGAGTGTGCCCAGAACTGCCCACTGGAGATATGCCAGCACAAGTTTCTATCTCTGTGTGCCCAGTTCAGCCCACCAGAGATATGCTAGTTCTGCCCACCAGGGATACGAACCCATTACTCACACCATTGCTGTCAATTGTGTATACCATTACACCACAGGGCTTCCAGTCAGTCTAACGATGAATGTTTTCACTCTTGGGGCAGGGCACAAGGGTTTTAACTGATGATTAAAAGAGGCTTGACTATAATTTAATACCTAACAAATGCTTAACAAGGAGTACTCTGAGACGAATCATTAAAAGGGATGTTGACTCAAACTGAACAGTGTTAACTTGGTAAATATGGTTTATATGTCAAATTTGTGGCTTGGGTCATCATGGAGTAGTGGTTAAATGGCTGAGCTTGGAACATGAAGGATATATGTTCAATCCCCAATGTGGAGAGGACAATTACTTTGTTTCATGCTTCCTGGAACATGGTATGAAAATTTACATCTTAGCAAAGTTGGAAAAGTAACACATTACCTGACATTGCACTTCGCTGACGCTTTCATTTATTCAAAGCGACTTACAGTTATTATCTTTCAGGGTATTGGTTACAGTCCCTGGAGCAATGTGGGGTTAGGTACTTTGCTCAAGGGCACTTCAGCCGTGGATGGAGATGTAGGGAGAGGTCAGGGGGGATTCGAACCTGTAATACCTAGATTGAAAGGCCAACTCTCTAAACACAAGGCCACGGCTGCCCACAAATTCTTTGAACCGTATAAATTGGAACTATATAGGCCGTATAAATTGGATCTATATAGGTCATATGACAGGATGTGGATGTCAGCAGCTTGAGCTTCGGCAATTATGGTCTAGCAGGTAGGCCCTTAATGCGCACCGTACCTCCAGTGGTACGCTGTAATAGTCATTGAAATGTACCTACCTTAGCACTACAGTGCTATAACACAACACAGGCCTTTTAGTAATGCACCACGACTTGGTCATTACCATACTGGAAACAACAAATGTATAAAGCCGCGTCTTAAGGGGTTAAGTCAGTTGGCCTTGAAGCATGATTACGAGTTCGATTTCAATCAGGGAATCAATTTAAAATACTTTCTGACTTTTAACCAGTTAACTGTCAAAACCCGCGGGCGGGTTGAGATTCTATCACACTCATCTCCCTCTTAATTATGCTAAATAAAACCATATTGTTTTCGAATTAAATAACTGTCATATTTACACCTCATTTAAAAGCTTGTTTTTTCACGAAACTGCACAAATAAATCATCCACAGAATCAATATATAGTATTTTCTATATTATCTAAATTATCCTGTCTGACGCTGGTCAAAATACCTCCGGCATATCCCGTTTCCCTTGTTGAGCTTCATCAACATCGCCATTGTGTGTACCCTTATCAATGAGTTCACGCTGTTTGTTGGGTCTCAAAATGTTCACAAGAGTCCAAAGAAATAAAATATAAACACTATTTTATTCAAAAAACATTTTACAAGTATATACAACGCCTCATACAAAGCAAACGCCGTGGGCAAAGCCAACGCGTTGCGGAGTTTATCTGTAGCAAATTCCGTATTGTTGTTTTGATTGCTTATTGTCGGCAGATTCACGACCGGCAATGAGTCCCTAAGGTATTTCCGGTTGCATAATGCTAACCGGTATGTAAATACGACCAATACTTCTTGATTTATGAGCCACCCAATGAATGCTACACTATAATTTGGTCTGGCTGCGCCTCTTTCAGGAATAAGGAACACTCGACTGTGGTGAACATGGAAAAGATTCAGCACATATGTCGGCAATTTCCAAAAGCATTTCAACATGTCGATGCTATGCTATTTCAATCCAGCAACTCTTATTGTTGCCCATTCACTTTTCAATCCGACATCCGGTTAGCTTGTCAAACGCTTGCATACGAGCAAACTTTTTGATGCAGAGCCATCCTAATAAAGATATATGTCATATACCACACGTTTGTGTGTGCATTTGTTTGTCATGAACACTCGATGGTTGTCAGAATTGAAATCAATTTACAGACCAGCGACCAGACATTTCATTACGGTCGTGTCAACTTTCAACTTTAGCATTTTCAGCATTTCCGGTCTAAATGTAAACAAAACTACGTACGTGTGTGGAATGTTATTCTTGAAGATTCTAAAGGGAACTGAGCAAAACGCCTGGACATCTCTCTACATAAAACATTGCAGAAAGAGTGTCCTTCATGCTGACAAAGCCAAATTTTACACATTGCTTCCTAAGACCTGGTGCAAGTGTTCAGTTGTGTTTCCAAGGGATAATAACTGTAACAGTGGATTACATTCACATTTGTTTACATATGTTTTTTTGCGCGTGGAAGAAAAAAAAAAGTTTACGTCTATGTGTTATTTTGACAGTAAATAAGATAGCTATTCTGACTATTTAGTGACATTGCACAGAGTCTCAGCTTTCTAAAAAGACCAAGCATGTTAGTTTAGGACAAAGTGAGGAGGAATAGTAACTCCTGGAGTCGGCGCAGTGCAAACATGCTAAAATTCTATAGAATTCTACTGAGGATTAAGTGGTTAACTATTCATGTTAGTGAAATTATTAACAATATTAAATAATGAAAGCACACATGGGAAGCTCCCATTGACATTGTGTAACACAGGCCTGCACACATTTTCCTGGTGAACCAGAAGCTATGTGTTGACGCCCAGGGGGCTGGGCTACACAAACCTTCTGGTGCACCTGTGATTCGCTCTCCTCCTCCGTTTACGAAATAAACGGGGCAGCTCGACGAATCAGGATCGTAGGGAGGGATTTCAGTGGGTATGACGTTTATCGAACGCAACACCCTCCCCCAGGGTAGTTCGGCTGTGCCCGCCCCCTCCCTGAATCACAACAGTAATGGCGGCGTGTGAGGAGTTATCATGCGTCGGGATGGAAGCAGCAATTTCAGCGGTGTTATCCAAAATACCTCAAGTTGATTTTCTAAAGGACGTTGTTCTGTTTTGGTTCCCGACCTGACGGCGCTTACGTGACGACACGTCCTACGTCACAAAGCTTCAACGTGAGTGGTCGAAGTGTCATGTCATTCATATGAGGTTGCTCCAACCGCGTGCAAGCATCTTTTGACTAAACCCCGCCTGCGGAGACGCGTGAAAGGGCAGTGTGCCAGTAGCCTGTTACAGGCTGCTGGTTCACCAGGAAATGCACACATGGGAATGTCCCAATGATATTGTACAGTAACACAGCTCTGCAAACAACAAAATCAGAGGTGAGCAAAGATACAACTACATTTCCAAATACAATACAAAATACCCAGCACTAAAATACACAAGATACAAAATACATCACAATAACTGTATCAATTATCAAAATACTGTGTTTTGCATTTTCAAAGTACACAAAATACAATAGAAACTAATGGAGTGACCACGACTAGTGTTGTGTGTGTGTGTGTGTTCTGACCATCATGCAGCCTGTCTATTGTCTATTGACCCGCTTCACTACAAGTTAGGCCTATTATCCGTCCTGGGATATAGGCCACCCACAAGGGTTCTACAGGCATTTGTCCTGTGCAAGTTTCTCCAGTTGTAGCCTGCCATCTTGTAGTCCGCCAAATGTTACTCAGCTGACTATGCCTTTTCCCATTCTCATTCTGACTGTGCCCATACTATCATACTATGGAACTAGAACAAGGCCATAAAGATTGTATTTGCAGAAATAAAACTCAGATGTGCGGAATAATTTCACATACGTGCCAGATACAATGTATTTGTGGATAAACATTTTGCATCTGCAGGTTAATTTTGTAGATCTGCACACATATTTTGCATCTCCTAAAATAAAAAAACGTACCTGTATAAATGTTTTGTAGTTGTGTGGCAGTAGGAGTGTGTACAAATGTGAATCTGTTTTGCCATGCTGTGCGAACCTCTTCCTGCTCGGAGCTGCAAGCACACAAGTGTGGATTGCTTTTACAAGTCTACGAATTTTGGCCCTCTTTTGACGGGGGGGGGTGGGGTCATAGGGTGAGAGCCAATCAAAACATCGCTTACTGCCAACCAATCAGGCTTCGCCAGGAATGACTGAAAACAACGTGGATCTAACCACAGCACAGGCAGGCAGCAGAAGGACGCAATCTCTCTTTCTTGTGAAGACCGATATGGAGGAGTCACACACAATCAGGTGCGAAGTTTGCCGAAAGGTTTGCCCCCTCTGTCCCTTTATGAAGTCCAGTGTTGGCAACATAATTATCTGTGGCTTAGGCTACTAGTGCTTTTAGCTTCTTTGGCATTGTGTCTGTCGCACACATAGGCTACCCAGCAACAGGGTCCTGACGCCTCCTGTGTGTGTCCAAGCACCTTTAAACTGTATGCTTGGAAAGTAGTTAGCCTATGTTGCATTAGGTAGTTTTCAAACAAGCTCCAATCTTTTGAAACCGGACTAGTCATAGAAGAGACCCCCAGACGTCATTGATACTGACATGGGGGGAGGCTACAATTGCTTCAGCTAGCACTTCCATAGATAATTGCATGTATTGCATTGCCGAGTTGGTCAAGCCATAGGCCCTACCAATGTCATGCAGCTTCTGGAAGGAACCACTGTTAAACAACAACAACAAAAAACCCAATGTTCAGTACTCAGTAGCCTACTATGGCAATGAAATTCACGTCATGGCTTGTGGCAAATTGCACAGCCTGCTCCATGCTCAGCCAACATTTTAATTTCTAATTTTCAATAGCAAGCTTGTTCAATACATTCTGTAGCCTACAGCAGGGGTGGGAACCTGTGTCTGTTTTATCCAGCCACCGACATCAGTTTAATGTTATGCCGCTTCACATGAAATATAACACATTTTGTAAAGGACTCTTACCAATTATGTTTGCAATAGAGTTCAGTTATATATAAGGGGCGGGCTTAGAGAAGGTGGGGTCGGGGGAAATCCTGGTTCGTGTTCATAATGAGGCCCTTGGAGGACTTCAACGGCCCTTTGAATGAAAAAAAAGTTCCCCGCCCCTGCTATATAGTGACTGCAGTTCATCAAACAGTGCGCTCAGAGGTGAAATAGTGTCAATCCCCTAACTACAACACATTCCCCTCCCCCACGTATGTGTTTATAGAGGACCATGAAAACAATGGGGAAAAAAAATCAGAGCCAATTGATGAACCTCTGCTTTTTTCTTTAACACCATGAACTCTGTTTTTTGGACGACCCACCTTAGCTCCAGTCCACGTTGTTCTTGGGTTGGGCGTATCAGTCAAAACTTACAGATAATGTTATCCTACTGCTACTATACAATGTATACCATTCAAAGAGGGGAAACCGTGAGACCTTTAACAAATGGCTCGTGCTGAGTTAAAACAAAACAAAACAAAAAATAAGGAGCAAACACTCAATGTTTAATTTCAATTTTGTATGACATTCAAATAGGGAAAAGTCCTTTGCGTAAGAATGTTTAACAGAATTAATTGTTTAAGGAGTCACAACTCAAGCTATCATTCATTCATTCATTCAATCATTTAAAAATAAAATGTATACATACTGTTGCATAAAATTGTGATTTGAAAAGTCATGTTATTAAAATAAATGCAAGGCAAGGCATCTTGAACATTTGCACATGTTGCATTATTAAGGCACACAATAACTTGATATTTTGTGTTGATTTAGAGGAGAGTAGCCAGCGCTAGTTCTACAAGTAAGATTCGAATGCCACATGTGCATTTTGCAGAGCCAATCAGCAACCACCACTTCCCTTTATAGTGACATGTCTAACTCTTTCTGTTGCAGGTTCGGGTGGTTAAAAATCTCCTCCTCCATCCCCACCACCACCAGGTTGGTCCAGTCTACCTGTCTGCGGGGTTAAAGGTCCGCTTCCTGCTGCACAGCTACATCAGGCTCTACTGGCGCAAGAAGACCCGGGCTGATGATTGGACCTACGCCAAAGACTGTCTACCTTCTGTTAAATGCATAGTCAATTATCTTCTCATTAAATCGCATTTAACTAATTCCTCTCTCTCTGAGTCTTAAGGGCTGAAATATACTTACTTCCTATTTTATTCACCAAAGTCACCAATCCCTTGTGATACTATAGTAGGGTGTAAATGTGCTACTTATAATTTGAAAAATGAAAAAAGGTTGCACCATGCATAGGTTTCTTTATTACAATGAGGAAGGCAGAACGCCGAAACGCGTCTGTGTAATAAAGAAACCTATGCATGATGCAACCTTTTTTCATTTTTCAGTTTTACAATATTTTAGTCAGCACCCTTAAAAGAAGAGAAAAATTGTTGGGTGAAGCCTGCTCCAACCTTTATGAACTTTACTTATAATTTGGCCTGCTCTGATTTGTATTTTTTTCTTGTTACTCTGAAGTGTTAAGACACCTATTGATAGTACGTGGTCAGAAGTAGTAACTTAAACACACACACAAACGAGATACTTCAAAAACATTGAGACAACACCATGGGAAAGGATGTGGGGGATGCCATGTTGTCCCTTGTTATAAGTAGTTAAATCTTGCACTGTGGTCGGCCGGGAGTATGCATGAGGCACAGCAGACTTGTAGTTTGTGCAGTTCCACCGATTCAGTGATGCAGCTGGAGAGCTGGTTGGTCCAAAACCTGGAGAACAGAATAAGATTTTAGTAAGTTATGTGTATCACAATAACTTCAATATTCCAGTAGATCAGTTGTTTCTGAAATACCCCAACCAAGACCCTCTGGCACCAACAGCCATGTCATGTTGAAAGTAATTTAAATAATTTTTCTTCCCCATTCTGATGCTCGGTTTGAACTCAGGTGATCTCAACTATGTGTACTTGCCTAAATTCACAGAGTTGCCACCATGTCATTGGCAGATCAGAAATTTCTGACAATGAACAGTTAGAAATATATAAAATATAAAAGTTTTAATATAGAACTTAGTTTTATGTTGTCTGTTAAACAGATATTGCATTAAACATAGTCTGTGCATATTGTGGAGATATATTTTGTGTTTATTGAAGTATTTTTCAAAATGTTATTTTTCAAAAGGGCTTTGGCATTAACACGTCTCGATGAGTTATGAGGAATATACAATGCTCAGCAATAATGAGCAAACAGCTTGACAATTTCGATGGGTGAGGACAAAGACAATGAAGGTGTATGGAGAAGCTTACCACTGATGTGTTCACTGCCTTGCCATAGCTCAGCTTGGAGGTCAGCACGGTCATTCAACAGCAACTGAAAGTGGGGGAGAGATTACATTACATTACATTTAGCTGACGCTTTTAACCAAAGCAACTGACAGTTAAAGGTTAGGTTGAGAAATATAGTTTAGACAACTTCCACTGTGCTCCGTTAAGGTTAAGGTCAGGAGAGTTTATATCAGCTGTATTTAAAAACAGACGATCACTTCTGCCCGCTGTCTTTCCCAAGACGCTTTTGGCAATTACAGATAACTTGTGATCGGTTGTCTTGAGATTTGTTTGTGCACATGAGTCTGTGTACAGAAGTGTAGACCACGTACATCCTTTCGTTTTCACTTAAAAATCAAATGAAAGTGAATGGGCATAACATAACTGCAGGATAGCACAATATCTAGAATATGTATAGATCACTGTCACACAGATGAAAGTACTCTTATTGCCATATTCTTGGGCAAGTAGGCTTAAAGACGTAGGGAAATCAAATTTAAATGTCAAATCATTCCGGCTTAAATATGTACATAAAAGTACTCTTTATCAGACGATATTGTCCAAAATTTCGATTTTTTTTATTTTTTAAACTAAATCCCGTGTTCAAATCTGTGTTTCTATTTTCGTTATCTAATGCCGGCCAGTTAATTATACGTCAGCTTGTACACCTAAATTCGGCCAATCATATCGCGTCAATCATTTTTTTGGGTCATAGCATCTTGATTCATATGTCGCAGCTTATATACGCAACGGTTAATAATTCACCCGGAACCTTCTAAAGACGTCGATGGGTACACTTCAGGACCAGCCGTACACTCGGCTACACACCCAGCTGTAATGGAGCCTCACTGTTGTGTGCCCAAATCTCAAAGAGAAAAAAAATCCTACTCTGGACACAGGACAGACTTTCCACCGTTTCCTCAAAGGGCAGGCACTTCGGCGTGAATGGATAAATCACATCCAGAGGGAATCTGGTCCATATTTCAAGGTAAGATGCGTAATTATGTCCAGTCACACCATTGACTGTCACGCATTAGCTAGCACAAATAAGCTAGCTCGCCAAACTTGTCATGACTCGCCTAATGAAGCGAATGCCTCGATGAAATAAATGAAAATATGAATGCGTAATTACACAACGCTACATTTATATGATATTTCCAGATCACTATTTCAAGATTATGCTTTCAATTGTTGTGGTAAGCGATCCGATGGCCACTAATGGTGTGCTACCAGAACCAGTATTTATAGCATACTAATGCCTAAATCAAGTTGTTTTGCTAACAAACTAAAATACGTACATCCTGGTATTTATGGTTACAGATCAACGCTGAGACCAAGGTTTGCTCTGAACACTTTGAGAAGCAGTGCTTTGTGAAGACCGACAGTGGTATCACAAAGCTTATAAAGGATGCTGTGCCAACTTTGTTCGTACTCGTGTCTTTTAAGCCATTGATGTGCGCAGCTATTCTGGACTTTACGGTCCCATTCACTTCAATTCATTTTTTTTTGGCGTTTTACATATTTCGGACCGTGCGGACGCCGCTGTACTCGTGCGAGGAAAACAACAATTGTCTCGGGTGCTAAACATGGTCATGGAACGGCTTGCTTAACCAGAATGGTGTGTGTTGTGTCATTTCGAAGATAATTAAAGAAAATCTTATTACAATGGGATTTCTCATAGGCATGGTTTTGCATGTCTCTTATCTCTTTTCATGTTGACTGAGCTATCACCGTTACAAGTTTACAAGGTGCACAGCGCACATATGTATGCATACAAAAAGGAAGAATACATTTCACAGTGTAATTCTGCAAATAATTCACTTCAAAGTTAAGTGTTATTACATAGGCACCATGGTCATCAATATGTGTGTAAGAACAAGTGAAAAAACAAATCGGTCAGTTTGTCAAAGAGGAGACGGTAGATATGCACCATAATACACAGTATTCATCGAAATATGCTCATGAGTTATATGCTGAAGAAATACTGTACGCACAAATATCTATTTACTGAATTAGACTAATCATGGCCTATCAGAAGTGAGGTAACATACACGAGTGTAAAACTGTCCTTTGATGGGCCTTGAACCCACAACCTGTGGAATGGTAGGCATGACTCCATCCACTAAGCTACCACAGTTTCAGTAAAATTTGTTTGACCAGAAAACTTCTTGTTGTGCACATTATCACAGCACTAAAAAATCATATAGGCCTACAATCATTTCTTCATCATACTTCAGACAATGAGGTAATGGTGCAGGGAAAATATATTTTATATGATTTATTGTGTTAAAATGCACAACGACGACATATCTTTCTGGTCTTAACATTTCTTATGAAACTGTGGTAGCTTAGTGGATGAAGTCATGCTGTCCATACCATAAGTTGTGGGTTCAAGGCCACTCAGCATTCAACTTTTACTCACGTGTATGTAACCTCACTCCTGATATAGGCCTACATTATAAGGCTTATTGGGAAAATAAATATTTGTGCCTTCAGTATGTCTTCAGCATATCTTTCAGGAGCATATAGCGACACATACTGTGTATTATGCTACATATCATCCACAGTGTGGCACTACTTATTACATATGTGGTATGATCTGTTAACTTCAGAGTTACTTATTTTCAGAATTACAGAAAGTTCTGATCATTCTGCACATTGTAAGATGAAATGGTGATGACGCAGTGAACATGCTAAGAGATATGAAACCTGTCCAATCATGCAAATGACATCCCACTATAATAAGATTTTATTCAATTTTCTTCAAAACAACACAACACATTGCAGAAATTCTTGTAGCCATCATATGTAGGCCTATAGGATGTAATGGAAGCATTTACACATTGTCAGCAGCGCAAGCACCCTTTTCTCACAGACCCTTGATGTGCCCTACAGACAGACTTGAAGTACTTTGTACATGGGCCCATCTAAAACATGCAGTACAATGTTAAGATTTTGTTTTTTAAGTCTTAACCTACAAACATGGAAAAGACAGAGGAGATGGAAGACATTGGAAACTTCTTGAATGTAGCAATCCCATTACAATAGAAACAACATGAATTGTTTGCCAATTAATGACTATATGTAGTAGCCTAGCCTATAATGCAACCTTTGTTATATAGCCTAATAGTGAGTTAAATTGAATCCGAATGTCTCAGCGTGCCCTACAATATCGCCCCCCTGTGGCCACATTAGCTAATGAAGATAATGTTGCTTGAGTGATATGTGGCCGTCAGTATTTTTCCTTCATATCATTCAGAAGCATGGTGTGATGCATACTTTGTACTATGGTGCGCATATCTACCATCTCCTCTTTGACAAACTGACCGATTTGTTTTTTCACTTGTTCTTACACACATATTGATGACCATGGTGCCTATGTAATAACACTTAACTTTGAAGTGAATTATTTGCAGAATTACACTGTGAAATGTATTCTTCCTTTTTGTATGCATACATATGTGCGCTGTGCACCTTGTAAACTTGTAACGGTGATAGCTCAGTCAACATGAAAAGAGATAAGAGACATGCAAAACCATGCCTATGAGAAATCCCATTGTAATAAGATTTTCTTTAATTATCTTCGAAATGACACAACACACACCATTCTGGTTAAGCAAGCCGTTCCATGACCATGTTTAGCACCCGAGACAATTGTTGTTTTCCTCGCACGAGTACAGCGGCGTCCGCACGGTCCGAAATATGTAAAACGCCAAAAAAATGAATTGAAGTGAATGGGACCGTGAAGTCCAGAATAGCTGCGCACATCAATGGCTTAAAAGACACGAGTCTTGTTCGTCTGGACTTCAGAGAGGCCAAAGATGAGAATCATCATTCGTAGACCGAGGTTAGTTTGTTCAGTCAATATTCAAAATGTACATGTCTTAAAAAAGAGAATAGTTTGCCATAGGAATACATTTTAGACAAAAGACTTAGAGAATTAATGCATATGCTGGATATATATTTGTTTGCATTGATCATGTCCTCCTGAGTCATGAGCCAAAGATTTCAAACTGTGATGCTATTACATTGCATTACATGTAACTTAGCTGATACTTTCATTTTATTCCAAGAGACTTACAGTTGTTATTTGTCAGGGTATTGGTTACAGTCCCTGGAGCAATGTGGGGTCAGGTGCCTTTCTCAAGGGTACTTCAGCCATGGAGATGTAGGGAGAGGACAGGGGGATTCAAACCTGCAACCCCCAGATTGAAAGACCAACTCTCTAGGCCACGGCTACCCCACCACTAGGCCACGGCTGCCCTGTATATATTATGACTCTCCTGTCCTCCTCTCCTGTTTCTTTTTCAGTATGGATTCCATGGAGGTGGATGAAAACCAGCCTGATGAGAGAAGGGATACCTTGAGGTATGTTAATGAATTGCACCTTAGTTTGTAATTCATTACTGCATCCCGTTTTATATCAGTTAGGAATTGGCAGTTTGGTCACAACTAGTGGTGTTGTCTTTTTGCCCTTCCAGCAGAGGTACCTCCTCTACACCCGTACCATGATTATGCTGTTCCACCACCAGAGGCCAGAGACACCAGAGGAACAACTTGAGGCGGCTCGCAAGCACATCATTGAGCAAGACAAGTTAATAGCACAACTTAAAGATAAAAGTGTTCAGTGTGTCGGGATTCCAGTGTGATGATGGTCAGATGTCATTTTACACAGGATTCCCAGACTATGCCACCTTTAAAGCTGTATATATGGCTCTACAGCCCACAGCCACAGGCATGGTTGGATGGAGTCAGGCTCAAAGGCTTACACAAACAGAGGTACAGGTCATCAGAAAGGCATTTAATATCCCTAAACTAGCAATTATGGACCAGTTCTTTCTCTTCCTCTGTCGTCTCAGACAGGGTTTTGCTGAGCAGTGCACTTTGGTGTGTCACAGTCAACTGTGAGCAGAATCTGTGTCACCTGGGCTAACTATCTATACTTCATGTTAGGAGTAGATTAATGTATGCCTACTTGTTTTCAAAACACTTACCCAGACACCAGAGTCATTCTAGACTGTACAGAAATATATGTGCAAACGCCTAGTTTGTAGGTACTTGACTCCGAAATCTATTCCCATTACAAGGACAACCCAACTTTCAAAGGCCTGATTGGAATTGCCCCGTCTGGTGAGGTGTCATTCGTTAGTGACCTGTACACAGGCTCCATACCCGAGAAGGAGATTACAGAATTGTGCGGCATCCTAGCAATGCTTGAAGAAGGCGATTTAAGTCATGGCAGACAAAGGGTTTCTAATTAAGGAAATGCTATCAAAATTAAATGTCTCCCTTGTGACTCCACCCTTTTTAGGCCCAAGTGGCACTTTCAGTGCAGATGAAGTCACAGAAACACAAACAATCGCAAGACTCAATCGCAATCGCAAGATAAGGAGAATAAAAGAGTTACACATATTTGATGGCGTCATACCCATGACACTAGTAGGCTCTGTTAACCAGATGTGGGCTGTGAGTGCAATGTTAACAAGCTTCCAAGGCCCATTATTCTGATTTTCTGAAAAATTATCAGTCACAAGTGAAATAGGAAACATAGATTGAATTGATGTTTATTTGTACAAATCTGTCATGTTTGAAATGTACATCATATTCATGATATCATCTTATTGTACTAAGCTTAAATGATATTATTTATTATATATTGTATTATACAATTCATACATCATTTCTCCCAGTAATTGTAATAAAGAAATCTGTGAAATGCAATCCTTTGTTTTGTTGTATACTGACTTTCTTAGCACAGTGCAGGCAGGAAGGAGGAGGAAAAAAACTATCAAGTTTAGCGTTCATCTCTTGGTCATGGGAAAGCTCCACCTGTAATAGATCAGAAAACAAAACATTAGAAAAATGTTGTTTACAGCATATGGGTCAATGACATTTTTTGTGGCAGAGGTCAGGTGATGTAATCACAGCTTGTACCATATTATATTAATTATGTAAATTACTTACTTTGAGATGTACAAAATAATATTTTAAACAATCCAGTAGATGATTGAATCATGTTGTGACATTAACGTACACCACCCTGATAAGTTTGCCACTAAAAACATCAATGACCAATTTGCAACAGTGTGTAATAACTAAGTCTTTGAGTAACTAACACCAAAGGCACCATGGCACCAGTACAGTAATCATGGACTCTCAGTGTAGGCCTACCGAAACTGACAGAGGGCAGAGGAACACTTTGTAATATCGCTTGAAAAACTGTTTCCAATACAGCAACATGTCACAAAGTAACTTACCAAACAATAGTGTATTTTGTCATTTTGGAAGCCTTGGTTTGTCTGCTATGCTTACTTTATCACCTCACCATGTATGGCCATCTATGATTTTTTTTTTTCCCTCCCCTCGAGGTTTACCGTATGTAGCCCATGTTATGCGTGTAGGTTTTCATCGACAACCTCTGTCGATGCTCTTTGATCTGAGTATCTGGGATAGGACCATCAACACTTTGCCCTGTCTGGTTATACTATTTGACATGCAACATGCTTCACCATATTAACAACGGCATGTTAAACGCTTGGTGCTGACATTTTAGACAGGGGAAGTGTAGGTTATCAGATCGAAACATGTAGAAAGCAGTTCACTGCAGCACGAACTGAGCAGTGTAGCTAACATGGCTAAAGTCTAATAGAAATCTCATTCTTTATTACTTTACCATTGAGTTACGTTCCAGTGTTCACGGGGTTGGACGTCTGTGTCTTCGGCTGGCGTACTAGCGTTGCGACGAGGCAAGGGCTCAAACATTATGTTCGTATGCCTTCTACAGAGAAAGTTTCTTCCACCCTGGCGGCCTCTTCCATGTCGCGTTCCTTCTTGATAGCGTCGTTGGCGTTGGCCCGTTGCTAAGAGAAACCGGCCACAGTCAAACATGCTTGCACACCTTCTCCGCCTCAACAATCCCGCCCTCTTGATAAACGACCAATCAGATTCACTTTATTCACTCGTGTAAACTCGTGTAAAGTCGTGCTCCACTCGGGAAAAATCTGAACGACAACAGTTGGAACGGTCGTTTCCCTACGTCTTTAAAGGACCAGTTCAGTCAATTTCAATATGCTGTTGTATTGCTCACGCTACCCTTGACTTGTCAGTACTCGGTGATGCCACGAGATATGATTATTATCCGAGATGAGCTTTTCTAATGGGGGCAGCGTTTGTTTACATTTAAAAAAATGTTTTTGCATAGGACTACTCCAAACATTTCCCCGAAAGGTACCGCTGTTTGCTAGTTGTTTGCTGATGTTGTATAACCTTTCGGATGTTTTTGGGTGTATTTTGTTTTTGGGAATAAATAAAAATGTTTTTTTGACATGTAAACAAAGCACTGCCCCCATTACAATGACCAAGATTTCGGAAGAAGAAAAAAACCCTCAGGTACTGACAAGTCCAAGGTAGTGTGAGCATTACAACTGCATGTTAAAAAAAATGACTGAACTGGTCCTTTATACGTGCTGTGCTATGTTAATGGCAATAATTAATTTTATTTTGCTGAGCATTTGGTTAATTTCAATAGAATACTTTGGCACCACTTCTGATAACAGCAGATTAGTCTATGGTTTCTATGTCAAATGTGTTCTTATTTGGAATGCGTTGTGCACACTGCTTATAGCCGCCCGTAACGTGCTTCAACAGGGAAGGATAGGCAACTTGCAGCCTGTTTAGAACATGTAGAGTAAGAATAATAGCGATGATCAGGACAAGATACAGCGGATTGAATTGCTTTACTTTATCTGACTCCCTTTACACGAATGGGATGGCTAAATAGGCTATACATTTACTGAGGTCCCTACAAATGCTATACAACTAGAATTAGAGGTGGCTGCATTCACACACGATTGTGAAAAATATGTTTCTAAATGTTATTCGGAACCCATAACCCAACACAAACACATAGTTGTGAAGTTAATGAACGTATATTGCCATCACGTGTATTACTTACCTGCTGCTTATGTTACGGCTTCGTCTTCTGGCTCGGTGTTGTGTTGTTGTGACAGAGCATGTCCACACAGGAGCTGCACCATCATCACCATTTACTGGGTACACAGAAAACATACAGCAGTCATTTTCTGGGGATGATGGTCTCTGTTGTCAGGGAGTTTACAAATACATATAACTTGATATGATGAATAAGTTATTTGCGGAAAGTTGTGGCCACTGAGGGGTACAGTAAGAATGCACACTTGAAGATGTTCAAGTGGTTCTTGGGGATTTATTATAATAACATGTAATCTATATGCATGTGTGTGGTTTTATGAAAGTGAAACAGAAATGACATAAAGGAAGAATGACTCCTAAATACTGAATGTGAAATTAGCATGGATCCAAGTATGGTGTACGGGCTACGGTATATTGGTTATCGTGACACCCCTCCATACCTGTAGTCGCTTGGGGTTGTCGGGCAGCTGCTGCTCCTGGTAGTCCTCTGTGTAGTGTGCGGTCAGCAGGTCGTCCGACACCGCCATGCAGCCACCTGCCGTGTTGCGGCCAAAGGTCATCGGGGCCTGTCATCAAGGGAAACGATTGGCAGGGGATGAGCATGATAGGGCAATGCTATATTAAGTCAAACATAACCACATGCACGACAGGACCCTCCGTAGACGGCAAGGGGTGGGTGATTAACATGAGCTGAAACTTTAAAGAGGTAATTTTTCCGGACCATCTTACAGGAGGTAAAACTCGCAGTGAAGTTTACCCGACATACTCAGCTATCTTTACCGGACTGGCAATAATATTCCTATGAGTTCACGCTAATTGCCTCTAGCCTCGCTTTTGTCTCAATACAACTTCGACTCAATACAAAGCCAATTACTTCCATTGCTCGCCTTGCTTATGTTGCAATTTTGAAAAATTTAGTTGAACATAAAGCACTGATAGTCCTACACAAACTGAAAACCCCCATGTTTTAAGGTTGCTTGTCATTCTGAAGTTATGAGGAGGAAATGATCACAGTATGTAATTACATGTTATTGGTTCAGCAATTCACTTTGACTACAGCTTTGAAATTAGGTGTTAGGCAACAAAGTGTGCCTCTGTGGCAACATCAGCAGACTTGGAGAGGTCAAAAAAGCTCAGTGTCATGGTGTACAGTATGGTTATCCGGTACGGTACAGTATTTTTTTTTTTTCAAGCTGTAATGATTATTGTCAGCACTTTTTAACGTGGCTGATTACCGGTTATCGTGACACCCCTTGTAGAATCAGATTGTCGTAGGCAGGGTTCACGTTAGCCGGCTGTGGCCGGACATTGGCCGTTTTGCATCATGAATGTCCGGCAAAATAAAATGTGACCGGCCAAAATGTCAGACAAAAAAATGAATAAAATTAATCAGTAAATAATATTAGCTCATTTTAAACACTGAATGTTACACAAAACACCAGTGATATGAAACTGAACAAAGACGAAAATAGCCTATGTAAATGAACGTGTAATAGTCTAAACATCACGCAATAGTGTTGCTTGCGCTCTCGTCCCCCACGACTCCCCAATGAAGTTGCTTCCCTTTCACTTGACTCACACAGCTGGCTGATGTCAAGGAACAATTCAGGGTTTTTTTTTGTATTTTAACAGTAAACACAAAGGGCATTGCGCTTGCAAAACCGTTTCATGAAAGAGAGCGCGCTTTTGCTCCCCATGCATACAAGCAGCTGGCTCTTTAACACCAGCCAACTGGCCCAATGCAAATTAATTTTAAGTTTTGCTGGTAGAAAAGACCAATTTACTAGCCACTTTGACCTATTAGGGAGTGTGTGTTTGGCTATATGAGGGAAGGTCCGTTAGATATTCTAAATGTCCGGTATTCTGCAGGTGTGCAGCCGGCCACTTGTCTGGCCAGTAAGAATTCTAGCATGATCTAGCGTCAATCACATCTCACCATGGCTGAAGTGCCCTTGAGCAAGGCACCCAACTTCACATTGCTCCAGGGTTTGTAACATTTTCCTGGACAAAAATGTCTGCCAATAGTGATACAGTATAATGGAATGCAATAATACACACTGTCCCTACCTTCAGAAACAGCATGTCATCCGCATCCATGGCCTCCTCTATGGTGCTGATGGCGTTCATTAGGGAGGCCATGTCACCAGACAGTTTGTCCACGGTGTCCTTCATCTTGCGGCTTTTCTGGTCCTCCTACTCCTTCAGGACGATCACATAGGAACTGGTGGATCTTCTCAAACTCCGCTTTCACCAGACGCTCCGCGTGCTAGGACTGCTTCTGCTCACACAAGACACATGATTTTACACAATCATCTTAGTAGTTGACATATTCATATACTTGTGACTTCACAAATACTGGGAATACTTGTGCATGTAGTGTACAATGACAATGTAACAAAGCCTTTAAAAAATACCTTACCAGAAAGTTTCTCATGCACACCAGAAACGTCGTGCCTACCAGAAACTACAATCTCAGGTGCGCAGGGGAAAGTGACGCGCACGTGTGAACCAGAACATTTTCAGGCGGGCATAAGAAAGTTTCTGGTGTGCACGAGAAACCCTATGTTTATTTTTTTAACTCATTCATGTCAGTAGAATGTATAACTTAATGCATGATTTGACGCTGTGTCTTTCCATTACAAAGAACCTAACTCTCTCATCATTTAAACCCCTCAGCTTATCCTTGAAGGACCTCAGTAAAAAAAAAAACACGCATCATCATCATGAGAAAACATACAGTGATACAGTGTAGACTCAAAACTGAAGCGCTGTCTTGGAAATGGTCAACATTGAGAAGACGACAGCCGTACACTTTGATGTCTTCCTGATATTTCATTAAAACCAACCAGCTTTAACGTGAAGGCAGATGGTTCAAAATTATAATGTTCATAAGTATATAAAAAAACATGCTCGCTCGCGCGCTCTCTCTCTCTCTCATTACGGTCCTCCGCGGCCTCCTTTGTGGAGCAGGTGACATGATCTTCGTGCTCTTCTCTCACACACTGCTCACACACCAGTTCCTGGTCCTGGTGCAGAACAGCAGTATCCTCTCACTGTTCACATCGCTGCGGAGTGGACACGCACATCACAGATGTCTTTTGTGTGTGTTAACAAAGTGCAAAAAAGGAGTGATGACATGGAGGTCCACTATAGTATATATTTTTGGTACTGCTGGTGCACCATGCGCAAACACAAAAAAGTCAATTTGAGTCATTCAGTTCGAGAGCAACACATCAAAATACTAGAAGTAGGCCTACTAGCATCTACTCCGCCTCGGCCAGGTTTCAGCAGCGAATGGGGCAATCTTGTATTCAGAGCTGCCCCCTCAAATGAGTGTGTTGACCACCATAGAACACTTTCTCGGCCTACACACGAAATTCGAATGGACACGCTATAAAATGTGTATATATCATCCAACTTAATCAGTTATGCACCTGGCAAGTTGACAAGTCCTGACAACATATTCTTGAAATGTGTTGGTCTGCATGTGACACCACCGCAGTAGGCATAATGCCTGACTTGCTAACCCATAAGCAAATCAGGAGAAAAGCAAGAACTAATATAGACAACTATGCTGCCCTCTGTCTGCGTTACTGATGCAGAACTAGACAGCTAGTGCAGTGGTTCCCAACCTATGGGTCGGGACCCCCCTTATGGGTCGCCAAAGATCCACAGGGGGTCGCGGAGCCCTCTTGATTTTAAGGGGTTTCGTTTTAAATATATATAGCCCATGTTGAATAAAAGACAAAGCATTTAACTAATAAATGCATAGACGCAACAAATTAGTGCTACATTAAACATTTATTCAATATTTGACCAAAGACGAATTGAGGAATAAAATAACTAAAATAAGTTATCACAGGAAACGGAGGGCATCTTGTGACTCCGTCTCGTGCGGGCGCTCGCGTGGTTGGGTCACCAAAGCTTAAAATAGTAAAAACATGGGTCCCCTAAGAAAAAGGTTGGGAACCACTGAGCTAGCGAACAGTTCAAGAGAAGGCAAGCTGAAGTGTAATTTTGTCCTTTTATTTTCTTTCTTTCATTTCCTTACTGACTTTTCTCTTGCACTTTCACTTTGTACACTTGCACTTCCAATCTCAATACATCTCTTAACACTTCTCTTTACTGTAAAACTGTTAACAGAAAACGAAATAAACATACAACAGTTTCACTTACTTCAACATTTGCACGACACACAAATCTACAAGCAACCCAGCGATCTATTTTCAGTCAACACAACGTGACCTATTTTAGCTAAGTAGAATCTGACTAGCCAAACTTTACAGGAAAGTGAACATCACTTCTTGAGGCAAATAGACAGAAATATACATCAAAATAGCAATGCAATTTCGTTACAAACAACATCCATCACAAAATGATTACTTACAGACTAATATTGTCCAAGGCTCAAGTGTGAAAATATATAAATTGCGGGAGAGATGAAGTCTGTGTGACAGAAAACACTTGAAAACACTGGAACCTAACCAGGAAGTAGATTTGCGCTGAAGGCGCAGTACCGCGAGAAAGTCCACTAGGTGGCGGTATTCACCATAAGATTTACGTGGGAGAAACTAAACTCGGGCATGGAGTTATATGGAAGGCAGAACAACAATTTTGGAACAAGCACATTGGAAACACGGTCATTTCCGAACATCATAGCTACTTAAATTTTCTGAAGGGACAGGTTGACGTAGCAATGGTGCGTGCCCACAGACGTGCACTAGCACTACAACATTATCAAACCCAAGTGGTTGATGATCACATCGTCATGACTCACCTACATTGATGGAGGTTGCAAAGATGACAAATAACTTTCCTCCTGGCAAACTAACCACGTCATTTAATCCTTTCGATTGATAATGGCTGGCATTGTTGTATTGTCTTTCGCGCTAATGTTTGAACTCCCTCAGGTTAATCAAAATAATAAAACAGCTTTTGTGAATGGTTTGGAGACCAATTGACTTACACAACGGGAGACAATGTGAGGAAGTACAAAACCTCACGGGTAGGTTATTCCATTTTCCCGAACAGACCATAAAAAAACAGAGACAAAAAACCTCCGGGAAAACCTGGACGTGCGGCAACACCGCTCAGAGAAATATGCATTTAGCCTGACTTAATAGCTAGATACCAAATGCCCCATTACAAGTTCTGAATAGCCAACCAAAACGGCAAGGTTTCCCCTCATTATCGACTAAATAATGATTAAAAAAAACATCCATTATACACATATATTAACGCATTATGAATACAAGTAGGCTGATACAATAATAACCATCCAGATAAAATAGCTGCAGATAAAACAGTAACACACTTTGGGGTAAACAAAATAGGCCTGCCTACCTACCACTGCGATTGAAATTACACAAAGTTTAAACAACTCCTGCCAAATAATACACCGTAGCCTAACACATGCAGACATCAAATAATTAAGTTTACTCACGTTTCTTCGCACACAAGACACAAAATTAGAGATAAGAATACCCATCTGTCTGGTTCTAACACTAGCTAACATTAAATGGCTACCTAGCTAACAAATAAGGTATCCGTCATCGAAGCTAGCTAACACACAGAGAACATGTCATATTGAATGACAGCGATCATACAACCCAAGTTAAGAAGAACTCGTGGATACTAGAGTTAGTTATTAGTCTAGTTCTACTAAAATGTCAACCTGGCACCTTAGTCAGACCATTGAGAGTGCGAATCAGACCCTGTCTGAGAGTGAAGAATCTTTTTTCTCTGGCTCAACAGCCACGCTAGCAGAGATTCTAGGAATAGTTAGGACTACGTTGTGTTATCTCTCTGGCGCTAGCATTTCAAGCTAGGCGGATCCGATCGATTAGCTATCTCGTTCTATGCTAGCGGGCTGACAAGCATCGTACTCTCATACAATGGTATTGATACATGAACGATCCAAATACAAATTAGTACACACCGGGGTACACAGAAAACATACAGCCGTCATTTGCTGGGGGGGATTGCCTCTGTCTGGCTATATCGAAAAGGCTTCATGCTAATGTGTACAACAACACAACCCATCAAGTAGACCTAGTCACCTGCATCATGAATAGCGGCCTACTAGCTCTACCTCTCTGCTACTACTAGAGCTACAGAAATTGGAGACACAATCTGAGCACAAACAACGTACAGGTACAAACAACGTGTAGTTCGGTCTCACTAGAAAAAAACAATAAACCACTCACCTTTGTCTGCGTCATCCACAACCTGTTGGTGCTCCGTCGGAATCGTCAGCCTGCAGAAACCTAATAACTAGCACTCCAAGTTATATTTATGTATCGGTAGTTATTACAGCTCCGTCGTTAGAGTTGCATTATTACTGGACTGTGTCGTGTTTACGCACGAGTGAGTGGGCCTGTTCTCGCTGCACACACAGAGGCCTTGAATCCCGCTGTCAAGCCATGCCTCTGATTGGTCCCATGGAAAGCGATAACTTGCCAATAAGCGGTGTTTTGATTGGCTTCCATCCTCTGACCCCACCCCCCATCAAAAGAGGGCCAAAATTCGTAGACTTGTAAAAGCGATCCACACTTGTGTGCTTGCTGCTCCGAGCAGGAAGAGGTTCGCACAGCATGGCAAAACAGATTCACATTTGTACACACTCCTACTGCCACACAACTACAAAACATTTATACAGGTACGTTTTTTATTTTAGGAGATGCAAAATATGTGTGCAGATCTACAAAATTAACCTGCAGATGCAAAATGTTTTTCCACAAATACATTGTATCTGGCACATATGTGAAATTATTCCGCACATCTGAGTTTTATTTCTGCAAATACAATCTTTATGGCCTTGTTCTAGTTCCATACACTTCTTCAGCTCCTTTCTTGCTTCCTTCACGGACCAAAACAATCTAGACCAGAATAAGTAAATGGGGCTGTTGTTTCCATTCTTTCAATTGGTAGGTCCGCCATCTTTGGTTCCTGTGTACGTCTCCTGTACTTCCTACAGGTTGTACATGCGAAAATGTGTGTTGCCACTGCTCTGCTGCAGCCTATGATCCAGACTCCATTGGCACACAATTCATTAGTAGTTATTCCTCTCCCTTGATCATGTACCTTTTCGTGATAGTACTTGAGGAGCAAAGAGGATACATGATTAGCCTTTGGCAAGATGATAGGATGCTTCACATTAGGGTGGAGAGTAGACCTTGTCAATCGGCCACCAACTCTAAGGATACCATGTTCATCTATGAAAGGGCACAGACTGTACAGCTTATTGGCCTTGTTTACTTCACTGCCGTTTTGTATACTTTCCATTTCAGAACTGAGTGCAAAGTGTTGAGCCAATTTAATGATGAACAACTCTGCTTCCTGTCTTTCTTCAATGCTCGTAACATAGCTGTAGTCAGACTTGCGGCTACTAAAATGCTTCACATAACGTTTAAGACATGCCCTCTTCCAATCAGAGAACTTTGCAAGTCGATCCAACAAGGTTCTTTCTTCCCTCGCCTTGGTGCTGAACACCTGGACAGCTTTAAGTTCTGGATCCTCTCCGCTGACTTCTCCCACCATGTCATCTCCTACAGGCAGCTGGCTCTTCCACAAGAAGTCTGGACCGGTTAACCAATTAGAAGACATGAGCTGGTCTGCCATTAGGCCTCTTGATGCATGGTCAGCAGGATTATCCTCCGAGGGAACATAGTGCCATTGCTGTGGGTCAGTGAGGGACCTGATTTTTTGAATTCGGTTAGCCACAAACACATGAAAGCGTCTAGCGTCGTTATTTATATATCCCAGGACCACTCTCGAGTCTGTCCAGAAGTACTCTTGTAAGCCATCTAGTTCAAGCTCATTCCTCAACATAACACTTGTTCTAGCTGCCACTACGGCTGCAGATAGCTCGAGGCGGGGTATTGTTGTGACCTTAGTAGGGGTGACACGTTCTTTACCCATAACAAATGAGCAATGAACATCTCCACTTCCATTAATGGATCGGAGATAAGAACACTACGTAACCCGTGACACTTGCATCAGAGAAGTGGTGGAGCTCATAATTCCTCACATTTTCAAAGGTTGGAGGTACGTAACACCTTGCCATTCTTGCTTTAAACAAATTTGGTAGATCTTGTAACCACTGCTCCCACTGATATCGAAGGTTTTCAGGGAGTGGCTCATCCCAACCTGCCCTTTCTTGACAAAGCTTTTGCAGAATTTGCTTGCCACGGAGTATAAAGGGTGCTACAAACCCCAACGGGTCATAAATGGAAGCAACTGTTGCTAGCACTCCCCTTCTGGTCATAGCTTGTTCCTTCACAGTGATTCTGAACTGAAAGTCATCTGAAGACACACACCATTGGACACCAAGAACTCCTTCCATGAGAGGTTCTCCAAGGTCCAAATCCCTGACACTTTGGGCACACTCTTCCTCTGGAATAGTTCTCAACACTTCCCGACTGTTAGAGATAAACTTATGCAGATGTAGTTTGCCAGTGCCACAGAGTTCTCTTGGTTCCTCAATAAGACGAATTGCCTCAGTTTCAGATGATACACTTGCCAGTCCATCATCAACATAGAAATTTCTTTGAATGAACTTGATGCTATCTTGGCTAAACTTCCCCTTTCCCATAGAGGCCAGATGTTGGAGCCCAAAATTGGCGCAACCAGGTGATGAAGCTGCGCCGAATAAATGGACCTTCATTCTGAACATTGTTGGTGGAGCCTCCAGATCACCGTTCTCCCACCATAAGAACCTCAGGTAGTCTTGGTCTTCAGGTCTTACATGAAATTGGTGAAACATTCTTTCCACATCACACATAATTGCAATAGGACCTTTACGGAACCTACAAAGAACCCCCACTAAAGTATTTGTGAGTTCTGGGCCAGTTAAAAGGTGATCGTTTAAGGACACATTCTGGAACTTTGCTGAGCAATCAAAGACGATACGGATTTTTCCTGGTTTCTGTGGGCGATATACCCCATGATGGGGTATAAACCAGGCAGGGACCTTACTCATTTCTTGTTCTGGGACCTTTTCTGCATCACCTTGACTGATAAGATCATTCATGAAATTCACATAGTCTGAGAAATAACCATGATCCCTTTTAATCCTCCTTTTCAGGCACATCAGGCGCTGGTCTGCACAAGGTTTGTTGCTAGGCAGACTTGGCCTTTCTCCTTTGAAGGGTAGTGGCATTTCAAAGTGACCATCTGCTTTTTGCTTAATTCCATCCTTTAACTTTGTAAGGAACAAGAAGTCATCTTGAGAGAAGGAATCTTCTTCTACTCGTTCATTAAAGTCTGACTCAAGCATCTTCATGATATCATCAGGAGCGAGTGTTTCTTTAATCTGAGTTCTGAACACATAATGGACTTCATCTTTTAGCTGATCTGGCACCTTAAGCTGAGGAACAACTTGTTTTACAATGATACGGTGACTTACACCAAAGGCATCGCCATAGTGTTCGCCTGTGTCACCATAGCTCACAATGCTCCATCCCAAGTCCGTCCTCTGGGCAAATGGTTCATTTTCTTTCCCGCAGACAACCTCCCTGGGCATTAGAGCTTGTGGGCAATTGTATCCGATCAGCAAGCCAATTTCACATTGTTTTTGTGGAGCAATATGCTGTGCGAGGTGCTCTAGATGTGGCCATGCCTTTGCAGTTTCAGGAGTGGGAATGTGTGACCTATTAGCAGGGATAAATTCTCGGTTATACACTATTGGCACTGTAAGTTTCTTGGGGGAATTCAACCCTCTTATGTGTAAACCTTGAAGCCTTTGACATGTCACAATTGTTCCCCTTGAGGACATAGTTGATAGCTTCAGTTTTACAGGTTCTGTGGCTGTATCCAAGGCATCTGCCACATGCTGTAGAATGAAGGAGGAATCACTCTGTGAATCCAATAGAGCATAAACAAGAACTTCCTTCCCTGAGTCACTTGACACAATAACTGGAACTATTGATGAAGTTTGGGAGCTGCTGCCATTCTTTAGAACTCTATGGGAAGTAGTATCTGCTGTAGTTGTTTGTAATGTAGAACCTTCTTGACGCACAGCTTGAGTCTGTTTAGAGTCCTGGTCTGAACGGTCTTCATGTAAGCAAGTAGGATGACGTCCGGAGCAGGAATCACAAGTCAACCGTCGCTTACAACCTTTTGACTGATGACCTGGATTCAAACATCCGAAGCACAGATGCTCCTGTTGAACAAACTTAAAGGGGCATTCCACCGGTGGAGACATGAATATGTTACTGAAAGTGGGTCATATTTATAGTAGAATAGTAACATACATTTCTAATTTGGTGCCTTCTTGGCCAAGAAAAGGCAGAAAATGACTTTTTAGTGCTTGTGGATTTGTGACAACAATCCCCATAATGCACTGCGATGCTCAAGTTCCACAGGCCACACCCAGTTATTTGGGACTCTATGCATCATCCCTCCCTCAGCTTGCAGGCAGTGTTGCCAGATTGGGCTGTTTCCCGCCCAATTGGGCTGCTTAGGATGGTCGTGTGTGGGTAAAAATGGCATTTAGCAGAAAAACCTGCCCAATTTTAGCCATAGAAATCAATAGAATTGGGCGGGATTTTGAGCTTCTAGGCTGGTTTTGAGCATTTTTTGGGCTGGAAATCATCGGCCTCATCTGGCAACCCTGCTTGCAGGTGCATCACAGTGGGACAGACATCACTGGAAAGGAGAAGCTGGAGCACACTGCAGCTTAGTTTTCAAGACTTTATTTTGTGCACACACGCGACCAACGTTTCTGTGTTGCTACACCTTCTTCAGAGTCAAATGATAGCAAGAGAGAGACACACATTTCAAGACTTGACATTCACAGGTGATCCTACTTTGTTTGGCTAAATTGGTCTGATCTCATTGCAGGTAATTGACCCCACCCCCCAACACCAGGACAAAATTGTAGACAATTAGACAGCTTGCCAACTTCCCAAAACAAAATAAAAAAGTGAAAAAAACAATACACAAAGAACATTGTCAATAAAACCACAGCTACAATTATTACAAGACCACAGCCGCGATGCTGGAACAATTTGTTACAGAGAGCAAGACATATTGTGTTCCTCATTTATGCCCTGAGGCTCCACTGAATTTAGAGTATGAATCCGAAATGCCTTTCTACGAAGCCTCTCTGTCTAATTGTCTGCAATCTTGTCCTGGTGTTGGGGGGTGGGGTCAATTACCTGCAATGAGATGAGACCAATTTAGCCAAACCAAGTGGGATCACCTGTGAATGTCAAGTCTTGAAATGTGTGTCTCTCTCTTGCTATCATTTGACTCTGAAGAAGGTGTAGCAACACCGAAACGTTGGTCGGGTGTGTGCAAAAAATAAAGTCTTGAAAACTAAGCTGCAGTGTGGTCCAGCTTCTCCTTTCCAGCTATGCCAGTGACTTACTGGCAGTGTTGCCAGATGAGGCTGATGATTTCCAGCCCAAAAAATGCTCAAAACCCACCTGGAAGCACTAAATCCCGCCCAATTCTATTGATGTCGATGGGAAAGATTGGGCGAGTTTTCCTGTAAAATGCCATTTTTACCCGCAGACGGCCATCCCAAGCAGCCCAATTGGCAGCCCAATCTGGGAACACTGCTTACCGGAGCCTCAATGCCAGTGATTTCAAAAGCACTGGGACACTGATCTGTGATAGGTCTGTTAGAGCATTAGGTCCAACCCCCTATGGGCGGGGTTGAAAAGGTGGGAAAAAGGCTTGTAGTCTCAACAGAAATCCACCTCTCTTACACTTCCTATGTCGATGATGCAAAATGACAATTTTTACATCATTGACATAGGAAGTGTTAAGAGATGAATGCGGGTTTCTCCTATCTCAGGGGGAATTGAGAGATTTTTGCAAGACCATTCAAAAGTATGACTGGGTGTCTAGCAATGGAAAGCCTAATGCAAAATGGGTGGAGTGTCCCTTTAAGTCTTTCAGCGACCGGTTGCTCAAGAAACTTGTAACACTTATGGAGGCTGTGCGAGGTTTTCTTACAGAATATGCAAGTGTCATTTATGTTGGTGCTGAAACTTTTGGTATTGACAGTTGGAGTCCTAGAGGCAGCTGAACCTCTGAACTTCTCTGGCTCGCCTGCCCATATAGCATGCTGGGAAGTTACTGGATTGCATGCAATACTAGCCTCCATTGACAAGAATGTTACAAAATAGCTGAAATTTGGAAATCTTTCATGTTCAAGTTAATAGATTGTAGCACTCCTGTTCCATCTCTGGCATAAATGTTCAGGCAGCTTGAGAACAAGCTTTTAGTTCTCCACTGGATCATTTAGAGTAGGGGTCGACCGATACAGGTTTTTTAATGGCCGATGCGATACCGATATTTTCTCCATCACCCTTGGCCGATACCCGATTTCCGATACCCGATACGCCGATACCGATATTGTTAAAAAAGTGTTAAAAATGACAAAAATCAGTACTGTATCATTTTTTTCAAAAATCCTATCCCATCACATTTTCATCACACCATAACGTGAATAACAGGAAAATAACTGTCATGTACAGAGCACACTGAGGAACTAGTTTTTCAAGCATCCATAGCCTATTCTGTATTATAGCCACCTAAAAAGGTATACATAAGGGATTAAAAATTCAAAGGACTGTGGCTTGACAGTGGTACAATAGGCCTAGAGCTTGACTGTAAATTTGAAAAATGTTGGGGATGACCAAGATTATTATGGGTTTAAATATTTATGCCTATATTTTCACCTGTATAGGCGTACCTGATTTACTAGGGCCTTTCACAAAATAAATCAAATCAACTAAATAACAAACAAAAGCCCAAAATAACAAACCAAAGAAATGCAAACAAAACACATAGACAAGTAAAACCATTTTCTTATTTTCATATTATAAAATACATTGCAAAGAATCCCACCAGTAATAAAAACACCCCTGTTCAAAATTATTTGGTCCACCAAACGGCGGACACCCCTCTATTTTACTCAGATTGGAACATTCACTTGTTGCTGAACGAGGAAGTGGCAACATACCGGTGACCAGGTCTGTTAAATGTTACAAAACTGTTTTACACAATATTTCTATCAAATAAACTTCTATGAATTGAAATAGCCAGTTTTCAAGTGATGTTTGTTACTCATTAGAGATCGCTAAACAGATGGAAGTTGACAAATGAATGACGCTACGAAATGCGCGTTTTGAATCGCGGTGGAAATTTACACTGAAACATGCTGGAAGGCACTCGTTACAACGCTAGGTAAGAGTTATGGCAAATGGGGGTGATAAATGACCGAACAATGAACCAGGGAAATAAAAACAGTAGTTTACCCTCGTTGGAAGAGCTGGTTGGTTGCTCAACGAGATGGCTGCGCTGCAGTATGCAGTCTGCATGCTGGTGAGTTGAATGCTACAGAACTGTTTTACAATAATTTAGCCAGTTTGCCAGTGATGTTTGCTACCTATTATATGTCGCTAAAACAGATTGAAGTTGATAAATGAATGACGGTATGAAATGCACGTTTTGAAAGTCGGTGGAAATTAGACACTGAAATATATGCTGGTAGACACTCAGTTACAACGGTAGGTAAAAGATGGCAAATGGTGGTGATTATTGACTGAACAATGAATCAGGGAATTAAAATCAGTACAGAAAATGGATGGAGCTGAAACATTCTCCCTTTATGCCTATACTCATGAACGGCGTGACGTTTTCCATGTGCGTTACGCCCATTTGTGGGGGAAAACAGGCAATGCAAGTCAATTGGTGGTGTTTGGGATTTAATAAATGAAAGATAGGCTAAGGACCTGTGGACAAGCGTTGTTCACGCGCAACCAGTGATGGGCAGTAGCTTCGCTACTTGTAGCGAAGCTACTAGTTTAACTACATTCCCCAGTAGCTTGGTCGTAGCTTCACTACTTTATGTATCGAGTAACTTCCCTGTAGTTGAGCTATTTTTTGTCACAAGTAGCGACGTAGCTTCCACAAAAGCTACATTTTGTCCCGCAATGTTGCTCGAAGAAAAAATGTTGACTCTTTCCTGAGATCTAGGCAGTCACGCCAGGGAGTGCCCCACACTGTCCCTCAGAAACATATCCCCTAGGCCTGTGCCCTATAATGATATTTAAAACATACTGAATGTATAATGAATATCGATAAAGTATAATGAGATCAATAAAGCTTTGTTTAATGAAGGTAGGCCTATCTGTTATTTTAAATAAAGCTGACATTATGTCGGGACAATGTAGCTTCTGGTGTAGTGAACTACATTTCCGCACATTTTTGTAGCTTAGCTCACTACATTTCTGATGGTGGTAGCTTTAGTGTAGTGAAGCTTAATTTATGGTTGAGTAGCTAATAGCTTAGCTCACTACATTTTACAAGTAGCTTGCCCAACACTGCGCGCAACATGCCGAAAACGTGTTGTGTTGCCGGCTGTTCAAATAATAAGGACTGTGTTCATTTAGGGTAGCCGATGTAGCATGTAAGTTGATGAGACATTCGGTTTGTTTTCACCCATAAAGGGGCGTAACGCACATTTAGGAGCAAAGTACCCGGATGGCCGTTCATGAGTATTACATGCACATGCCATGTCATTCAGTGTCCACATTACAATAGGATGCATCTGAAAGTCTAAAACTTTGTGGCAGCCTGCAAGGCTGTTTACTTTACTCCATGAGTGGGGGAGGGGTGACGCAGCTGCGTGCACTGCGGGTCTGCCAGCAACACAGAGCTGCCCGTCTGTAGTCAAAATCTCGGGGTGGGCATATCGGCCGATGCCGATACACTTAATAAACGCAAATATCGGCCCGATATATCGGCCGGCCGATATATCGGTCGACCCTTAATTTAGAGTATGTACATTTGTGTTTTGGGACATGGCACATTCACAAGTACGCAGGGAGTCCACATATTTTCTTTATGCAGTACTATCTCGAGCGTCTATACGGGGCCAGGCATATAATTTGTCTCGGAAAGCCTTGGCGATGACAAAGGGCTGTCCGTACCGTTCATCAAGCAGATTCCATGCAGAGTCATAAGAGTCTTTCGACTGAAGCAAAAAGTAACCTTCTAAGGCTTCCCTTGCTGCACCTCCAACATATTTTTCAAGGAAGAAAATTTTCTCTCTACTTGGAATGTTTTTCCTTTCAATTAAGGTTTGAAATGATGACTTCCAGTGATTGAACTTAAGAGGGTCCAAGTGAAAAGAGAAGTCCGTGACACTGCTTGTCTATTTATGATTTAATCGAGCAACGTTTCGACCTTCAGGTCTTCATCAGGCAAAGTGTGAACATGGCATTGAGTGGGTCATTTTAAATCATTCTACAGTCAGCTGATCAGCCAAAGTCCGCAGCTGATAGGCTGACAATCAGCTGTGCTGGTTGTCCAACAGCAAATGGGTCAGCATATAAATTCACAGCTGACTCTTCCACAGAAGTTAAACGCCACATAGTTCAAAGATGTAACCGGTTACAGTCAGAAAAATAAAGTGATCATGATATTTGAAAATGAAAATAAACAACAAAAAAGGATGTATAAGCACAAGACATTGCATATTAAAAACACCCAGTGAGTCACCTATCACATTGATCATATTTACATAGTTCAGTGGAACAATTTTTTGGGCACCTGCGTCCACAAAACAATACCCACAAGTTGGTGGTGTATGTGTGTGTGTGTGTGTGTGTGTGTGTGGGGGGGGGGGTTAGGCATGGGGGTATGACAATAATTACAAGAGTTACAAGAATGGCTTGATGTCAAATTCTTCGTTAAGACCATTAGGAGACATTGTGTTCAAATAGTGGATCCAAAACGTCTCACGTTGGAGTAATCTTTTTCCTCTGTCACCGCCTCTTGGTGACCTATCCACACGTTCCACGCCTATATATCTGAGCGCACTTACGTTATGACCGGCACTTTTGAAGTGGGCGGCTACAGGGCTTTTTTCATCGCCGGTCTCTGATTGTGCTACGATGTTCACTGATTCGAGTGCGCAGTTCCCGTGTTGTCTTGCCCACATATGCCAAGCCACAGGGGCAGCGTATTAAATAAACAACATGGGTGGTGCTGCAGGTGATTGCACCTCGGATAGGCAAAGACTTGCCTGTATGTGGATGGCTGAAATGACGAAGGCGTCGAGCTTGTGCTGCCAATTCTTGCTCTGCTACTATCTGCTTATCCTTGGCTTGAAGTGCATCCAATTCCTCTTGCCTGTCGTCTTGCTCACTCATGATCTTAAGTACAGCCTTTGTAGCTACATATTGCGCTTCAGCCTTTTTCTTGTTTGCCTGTGACTGATTGGAGCAGATAGAATTAGGCCCGCAGCCTTTGGTAACAGGAAGGGCGATGCTGGAGGCTGAGGAGGCAAATACAGAACCAGCTTCAGGCCAAAGCAGCTCATTGTCATCTCCCTGAATCCCTGAATTAGCATTCTTTACTACGTCATTGGTAATTGAAATACTTTTATCCAGTTTAGCGCGCATGTCATGGGCTGGAGTGTCAACTGCTCTGTAAGCATCATAGACTTCATTAAGTTCGGCCAGTTCCTTTTCAATGCGCACAACATGATCTTGAAGAATGTCACTTGGATGATTTTGCTCCACAGATTTTTTTAGTCACCTTTGCTATCACCTTCCAACACTCATACACATTATTGAAACGAAGCAGCAATGAATTTAATTTGTCCATCTGTAGATATTTACCCTTTTCTGTTAATTTCCGTGATCTGGTGCTTTTGCGAGGTTCATTTTGAGGTTCAACACTTAAAACAATATTTTCTTTTTGTTCTAAGTCAGGTTTACCAGTCTGTGTGTCAGCAATGTTTCCCAATTGCTGTAGCAATTCCTTACACTCCTTACACATCACTTGAACCATTGAAAATAAAGAAAATGCAAATAAATCTTTTAACCTCAACAATGTGATTTCACCTCAATTCAGTTGCATTTATCCGCTCATCTTTTTTTTACAATGTCCTTTAAATGTCCACCCCCTGGAAACTCATGAACATTTTTAAAAAAAATGTTTCCTTAAAAAAGTCTTAATCAAAAAACCTAAAAGGAGGGAAGAGAATTGTTAGTGCTTATCTGTTTGATGCCGTTCTTTTACGGTGTCGTTGGTGTCCAACCTTGCAGTCCGAAAGTCCGTATTCAGTCACTTGCTATAAAAGTTCCGGTTCGCTGGCTTCTTCAGCGAAAGAAGCAGCCTTGGTGCTTGCTTCAGCCGCGTAAAGTCTCTGAGCCGCAGCAGTAATGTAACTTCCACAACGTCACTCATCCGCGGCAACGGTACTTCAGTCTTGGTGTCCGACGTTTAACTTCAGCTCCGAGTTCGACTATCACTCCCTTCCAGGAAAGACGCGAGACAAGTTCTTCAAGTTACTGATGGATTTATTTTCTTCTTTATTAATTCTTTATCCTCCGTCGAACTATTAAAAGCAATAAACACACACACATAGTAAGCAGACAATCCTAACACCCAAACAAAAGTGCCAAATCTAAATGGGAATCATACACAATAAAATACACACATACCTCGCTGGCTGCACTTCACTGAAAGGGAAATGAGTAAGATACGAACTTGAACTTCAGACTTTAGACAGTGCGGCATACAAGCAATTGCCACGAGTCAGCTTCTAGCTTCTCCATAACAAAGGAAGTGTGCAACATTAAAAACCCTCCGTGTGAAACCCCAACCCACGCGACGTCACATCCCATATAATTGACATAATTGACCCCACTTCATTCTTGACCCAAAAATAGACACATATCAGAAATATAAAAATATAAATGTAGAAGAAAGATATATGAAAAATAGAATTGTAGAGAAAAACATACAAAGAAGAAGTCAATGATATTTAAGCAGCTAAACTCCATCCTTCCATAATTTAATCCATTCTTTTTCATGTTCTCATAGCGGGAAAATTGCCTGTCAACTGTGTTATCAACATATTCATAAGAATCTGAATTAGAAATCACATGTAGAAAAACACAGATAAAGCATACAAATACATGAATTGATTATGGTGTTGTGGTGGAACTTCTGAGGTCCTCAGTTAGCACAACACCATAAAATGGCTGAAATGTCAAGCCGTGTTACCGTCAATGGTGTTACGCATCAGCTATGGCAGAGGAGTATGTTTTTGCCAATTTATCTCCATATTGGCAGACAAACAAATAAAATAATTTGTGTTCTAGGGAGATGGGTTTGTCTGCTCTGTTTTTTTCTCCTAAAAAAGTGCTGACTTGTTCCCCTGCACTGTTGACCGTAACACAGTTGAGTAACACGGTTGACTGTTTTGAAAGTGTTTTTGCGCTATTGGTCCCTTATGTGTTGGAAAACAGACAGGGATTATCTCTGGAGAAGGAAGTCTTGAAGGAAGGAGGGTGACTAAATTCAAATCAGACGTTACAGGGATTTATAATGAAAAATTTGTCAGTCTGTATCACAGTGAATCATAAAATCCTACTTATGAAGTGCAACAATCACATTTTCTATATCAGTTGCACAGATTAATGACAACATTATTGCTAAGGGACATAAGCACTTTCAAACGTATGTTGTTTCAACTCTGTAATATTTTTATATATGTTTGAAATGACATAGGATTTGTCCATAACACTGTTGACAAAATAATCAAGCAAACAGCCCCCACCCCCCCCAAAAAATGTTTTTTTTGTTTTTTTGTTTTTTTTAAAGCTCGCTGGCTATCTAACCAAAACATGTTCAATGTTGAAATTACAATGTCATTTTTTGTTCTGTTTGTTATTTTAAGGAAGATAATATGTACAAAAATAAAAAATATAACAAAGCATCAAAATGCTTAAACCATGTGAGATCAAAGGCTAGACTAGAGTCAGACAGGAGTCAGGCCCGTTGCTCCGGACCGCTTCCAGGCGGAACGAAAATAAACCGGTCTTTGTTCCTAGACGGCACTATTTGTGAAGCGAGGGGTGCATCGTCAGTATGCAGCGGTGATAAACAGAAAACGGCAGTAATAAACGCTTATTAGTGTCACTGTATGCACTTATAAAAACAGCGGTAACTTTCTAGAAACACTTAAATCATATTTTAGTTGTTTATTATCATTTCGAAGCGGTTTCCAATGATTGGGAAACGCATCACGGCTGTATTAGCACAGCCGGTTTACCCCACTCTGGTTGTATGGGACAAAGATGTCTGACAAAAAGCGTCACGGACGGACGGACCAACGGACAAAGCTTCTTATAGAAATGCTCCTCATCAGAGGCTCTCAATCCGAAATAACGCCATATTATTGAGCCGTTCGTCCTTTTCTTTGGAACAAATTCTGCTGTTTAGGCTTCTTCTGTGGGCGCCGCCATGTTGAAAGAGTTTATCAACACAAACACACGCCGCTACACGCAAGGGGAGGGGGAGGAGGAGGAGGAGGAGCCAGCTCTGTTGGGGGGAAACACACGCAAGGAGGAGGCGGGGCGGACCGCTCCACAGCACAGAAGGGAAATCAGAGTGGCGAAATCTTACGCATTTACAGCCTAAACTCGAAATATTCGATATGTCAAAATATTCATCGATTTCATAAAACTCGATTAACCGCCCAGTCCTATTATTATATTAGTATTTATCAAATGATTTAAGATTAAGCTTGGCAATTTGTTTGTTTGGAAACTTAAATATATACACTATGTAAACATCTAGGTCATTTATTTGAAAAAAAAATACTGATAATTGACATTTTGCTTTTGCCAAAAGCGCAGTCGAATAGTAGGCGTAGGATCACTCTTAAGCCTTTCCCAATTTCGATAGCATGTTTCTGAAATCATTTCAGAGAGATTTAAAAGGTTGTGTCTGATGATACAGTAACCGATGCACCGTCTGCAAGCGCTTAAAAGGCTGCACCCTTTTCAATGGAATAACTTACTCGAGCCAATCCCAGTTCACAGCTAGAGGAAAAGTAACATCTTTTCGAAACAAAATATTTCACGAGGTATTCTTTCAACAAAACCTGATTGGGTTTATCAGTGCCGCGGTCATTCACAGATCCATCAGTGGGGATAGCCACAGTAGTTGAATGACCTGCTAGTGCTACTGTAGGGCACCGCTTCCTAGTCACTGTCGGCCCGGCTGTCATGGTCAGGATCCACGGAGATAGTCCAGGCTTCTAACATGTCATGTCGTGGGTTATCCAAAGTTACCCGTGTTGGAGTTTTTAAACATTTACGCATAGTGTTATCCATATTCAGGAAAGCACAAAACTTGCATGTCTGCTTGCAATCCTCCTTCCCCACCACTTCATTTTTGGAATTGGTAATCCACTTAATGGACATCCACAACATTCTGGCCAACCGGCGTTGACGCATAAAAAAGCTTATCAGCTTCGGAAGTGCAATTGTCTTTGATTAAGTATCTTCCCTTTCCTCCGTTTGGTAACACTACCAGGATATTGGCGCTTCATTTTGATAATTTCACAACTTTATCACAACCAAAGAAAGTACTCATGTAACACCGCATTATGTAATAACAGTGCAATATGTAATAGTGTAATACATTATTACATAATGCGCTGACAATTTCCGCATTATGTAATAATTTCCGCATTTCGTAATGCATTTCTTGAACACATTTCGTAACTACTTTTTCTCATCTTGTAATAAATTATTACATAATGCAGAATTTATTATGAAATGCGGCTGATATTTTTTTGTTTTGATGGAAATGTAATAACATGATGCATTATGTAATCATATATATACTAACTAAGGCCAACCAGTGTTTTATACAGCATTAACCAGGACCACTGACAAACAGCTTGTAGTTGAAAAAGGGTGTGCACAGAAAAAAGTTTGGCTCGGCCCATGTAACAGGTCCTTAAGAGACACTGACTCACTGCAGCAAACCAGGGCAGTCCTAACAGCATGGCTCGCAGCAAAATTTAAAACCTGGATCTACCAACACGGAGTCCTGCCAAGGTTCCTTTGGCCTCTACTGGTGTACGAGGTGTCTACTGTGGATATGTTGGAACGTACCATCAGACAGTTCCTCTGGAAGTGGCTTGGGCTACCTCGATCCCTCAGCAGCATTGCCCTGTATGACAATCCCACCATGTTGCAGCTTCCTATCAGAGGCCTGTCGGAAGAGTTTAAGATCACCTGTGCCAGGGAGGTGATGATGTACCGGGACTCCTCAGATACATAAGTTGCTTCAGCAGGAATTCTGGTGAAAACTGGACGAAAGTGGCGCGCACAGGAAGCAGTCAACAGAACTGAGGTACGGCTGCAGTATAAAGTTCTGGTTGGTAACACCGCAGTGGGTCGAGCAGGTCCAGGCAGCTTTCCCAAACCCCGCTACAACAAGGCCAGAGGAAGGGAGAAGCGACAGATGGTGCAGGAGGAGATCAGAGCAGAGGTGAAAGAAGACCGCAGGATCAAGATGGTGGCTATGTACCAGCAAGGCGCCTGGACAAGGTGGGAGCACGCTGAACCCTGTAAACTCACCTGGTCAGAGCTCTGAAGATGCGAACCCCAGCGCACCAAGTTCCTGATACAATCTGTGTATGATGTTCTCCCAAGCCCGACCAATATGTAGCTCAAATGGTCCTGGTTGAGTTTACTGTCCCCTGGGAAGACAGAATGGTGGAGGCCTACGAGCACAAGAGGTAGTGGTGGAATGCCGGAGCCGGGGTTGTGCGGGCCAATCATAACCCCGCACCCTCAAACTCCTAGGAATAAAAGGGCAGCTGTGCAGAAGAGCCATCAAAACCATTATAGAGGCCGCCGTGATGGCAATGGATCCGGAGGGGGGATCCGCAGAGTAGTGGGCCACTTGGACACAAGTCGGGTGAGGGTGTTTGATGATCAAAGACCCGAAACACCTCATGACCTCGGGTTCATCACTGATGATGTGTCCAAGTTGGACCTTGTGGTGTATTGAAGGACCGTACCTGGCACTAATAATGCCGTTACCGTACCATTCCCCGAGCGTTCGATTTTCTCTAACACTTGTATGATTCTGCAATCCAATGGGATACACCATGGTGGTTCTCCCAGCTGTTTGGGATAGAATTCAGTACCCAGCACTTCTAGTGCTTCTTGTGTACCCTACTCTGAGTTTTCGGTTGGGTTTAACACACCTCATCGCTCTGCTCGATTTAACGCTATCAATTCTCTCCTCACTCAGGCGTTTATGGTTCCTACAGTGCGGTGTTCTATCTGGCAGCCCGCTTCACCCTTCGTCGCAGATCCCTGCGTCTGGCGCGAAGGCAATTTTGTTTACGGACACTATGCCCCTGGGTTCCTCTTCACTGCACAGTAAAAAAAGAACTGTTGTTCTTACGGTAGATTGCTGGCAGCAGTGGTTGCCAAAGTCTACCTTTAAACAAATAACGGTATATTTCCTTTTTACATTTTACGGTAAAATTATGGCAGCAGTGGTTGCCAAAGCCTACCGTTAAATAAATAACGGTATTATTATTATTTACATTTTACGGTAAAATTATGGCAGCAGTGGTTGCCAAAACGTACCATTAAATAAATTACGGTAAAAACGGATTATACTCAGGTGAGTTCAATTATAGAGTTACAATCAGACAACTGATTGGACTGATTATACTCAGGTGAGTCCAATTATAGAGTTGCAATCACAGACAACTGATTGGACTGATTCAACTCATTGGAGTCCAATAAACATCAACTTAATTAGATACCTAAATAAATGCCCAATTGCCAGATTGTCTAGTGCAGGCAGGTGGACCAGTCTAGTATCATCAATGAAGGGTATGCAAATCCATTCTTTATTTAAAAAAGGCCTGAAAATAACCTTAAGGAAAATGAAGGCCAAAGCTAGCGGGGCAAGCAAGCTAACAAACAAGCTAGTTAGCAAGCCATGCAGCCACCCTTACAACGTGACCTGCTAACCGGGCCGGCCAGGCCAGGCGAGGCGAGGCGAGGGCAGGCCAGCCGACCAGCCGGCCTTACAGCCAGCCGGCCTTACAGCCAGCCGGCCTTACAGCCAGCCAGCCAGCCAGCCAGCCAGCCAGCCAGCCAGCCAGCCACCTAGCTAGCTAGCAACCAGTGAGCAGTACAATGCAACAGTCCCTGTTTAAATACATGTTCAAGTGAACCATGTGACCCGAGTGATTAAGCATTTGACAGGTGCAGGCAGTAAGTTAATCATTGCATGACAGCCCTTAGCACTCAGGTGAGGTCAGGAATTGATTGATAGATTGATTTGGATGGGGTGGAATGACAGTTTCAAATAGACTGGGCTACTTCTAAGAGACTAAATCAAGGGATTACTGTCCCAGGTAGACTTTTTCAGATTATACTAGTCTATAGGTATATTTTACACATTAAATGAGGCTAAACTGTAGGCTGTTACCGGATAAATAATAAGTTACAGTGAATTAATGCAAAATGTGCAAACTGTTGCCATTTGCAGTCCTTAACTGTTGCACAGTTTATTCAGTTGCCAGCTTCATTGTTGTCAAATCTACAACGTGGAGGCACCTGGAGCCAAGCAGACAGGCAATATGTTTTCTGTGGAGTAATTAATATTTAATTCATTATAACCTCCATTGCTTTCTGTTGGGTAGGAGGAATGCAAAAAAAGATATTCTGAATTTTGAAGAGGTTTACTGTGTCAATTTGCCTCTCAATCGAAAACTCTGATGGCAAAGCCTCAAAGTCCAATAAGGGAAAAAAATATTGCGGTGGAGAATTTTTCGCAGGATGAACTAGAACACATGCAAAGGGTTGTACTCTAAGTTAATACTCATTGATGGCTACTAATCAAATAGCGTGTTGACATCAAACTCTGCCTGTTACAACCAGCCTATCAGTGGTTTGACAAGTTACACCTGGAACAAGTGCAATCACAAGAGATCTATTGGACTAAAAGAGGACAAAAAGCCTAACACGACCAGAAAGAGCACCTACTTTTTGTAGTATACACAATGTGAAGAAAAGCAGAACAGAGTTCTTTGTCTGTTGGTTCACAATTTGGTTCACTAACAGAGGATTGAGTTTGGTTCACTTATAGGGGACTCAACAAAAATGGCTGCTCATGTTGCTAAAACATTTGGAAATTGGGGAGGTGTGTTTTCATAACTCTCTAGGGAGTTAAACATTAACTCTCTAGCTCTCTTAGCTCAACAACTCGGATCCAGAGGAGTCAAATAACACTCTGTAGTGTTGCTACAACTCTTGATGTTTAGATTTTGGCTGAACACCAGTCTAACTCTGATCAATCTAACTCTGGCAGATTAGCTGTGTACATATGTGTACACCAGTGAAAAATAAAGTCATGTACCGTTTCTTGACTACTTCATCTTCACTTAACGGTATTTTCCAATATCTTCTTTTCAGTGAACAGTTCAGTATTTTCTACATATTGACACCAGTGAAAAATAAAGTTATGTACCGTTTCTTGACTACTTCATCTCACTTAACGGTGTTTTCCAATATCTTTGTTTACAGAGAACAGTCCAGTATTTTCTACATATGACAGCTGTCAAAAATAAAGTTATGTAGCGCTTTTTGACTAAATAGTGGCTTGCCATATTTAGTACAGAGATAAACTGTTTTACATTTTACGGTCACTGACTGTTGCAATTTGATAGTTTTTTGCCGTAATTTCAACGGGCATTTTTTACAGTGTGCCACGTAGTATGTCACGATTAGATTTGGAGTCTCCAGTGGCCATGTGCGGTGGCCAAGGGTGCACATGGTGTCTCCATGGTGCCTTTTTCTAAATGGGCCTAATTTGTTAATAATATTCTGTATTGCAACTGCCACGAATCATGTTGGTGTCCGTTCGGATGATTTTTATTTGGCTGCAGAGTCATGGCTTCCATTGTTTATCAATTTCATAATTTGGCCGTCGAGCCAACCTGTTTTCATGTTGCAGATATTTTTTTTTGCTGCCGAGCCAACCTGTTTTCATCTTGCGGATATGTAAATATATGGTAACACATAAGGGATCAATACCACAAAAACACTTTCAAAACAGTCAAGCGTGTTACTCAACAGTGCAGGGGAACAAGTCGGCACTTTTTTAGGAGAAAAAACAGAGCAGACAAACCCATCTCCCTAGAACACAAATTAGTTTGTTTGTTTGTCTGTCAATATGGAGATAAATTGGCAAAAACATACTCCTCCTCAACTGTCATAGCTAATTGTAACACCATTGACGGTAACACGGCTTGACATTTCAGCCATTTTTATGGTGTTGTGCTAACTGCGGACCTCAGAAGTTCCACCACAACACCTTAATCAATTCATGTATTTGTATGGTTTATCTGTGTTTTTCTACATGTGATTTCTACTTCAGATTCTTATGAATATGTTGATAACACAGTGGACAGGCAATTTTCCCGCTATGAGAACATGAAAAAATATGGATTAAAGTATGGAAGGATGGAGCTCAAAACTTACCAAAAAGTCTTCCCATATCCTGCCAAAGAGGTTATGACATCACGTGATGTTATTCGTATGGCCTAAGACCAAACCATGATTTATGGAGGGGGTTTCAGACCGTGACACGGTTAACACAGTTTTCGTGGACACACACAAAATGGCAAATTTCATGTATAATGGAAAGGACAGTGGTCTTTCTGACAGTTTTGTCGTATTGTGATGATTACTGTGAATCAACATTTGCAATCGTCTTGGGCAAAACAAGTTTCTTTACATGCTAATATGAAGACTGAATCTGACATTTGGAAAACAGGACGGCATGAAAACGCCCAAAACCAGTATTAAATATTCATTCTTGCTGAGGGAAATAATGCAATGTCTACACTTTCTGTATTATATGAAAGATAAATCTGTGCTAATGTCCAAAACATCATTGGATGCAGTTAATAGTTAGTGGAATTGGCAAATAAAATCCATGGACTTAAAAGCGCAGTCTAATCGTAGAATCACTCGTGTGTGTGTGTGTGTGCATGTATCGTGTGTCGTTTGCATTAACCATGAGTACTTGTGTTTGACGTGTCGCTTCTGTGTGCTCACTTTGCCAGTGCTTTAGGCTAAAAAGTGATAAAGTTGCTTCCAATGTCCTAACGAGGCATGCTTTTTCAAAAGCTCTTTTATTTTATATTCTACATCTTATAATATATCACCTTACAACCCCATATTTTGGGGCAGTCAGATTTTTTGTTGACCCACTTGTTATATAGTTTCTGCCACAAGTGTCAAAAGTAACAGTAAAAAAGAAGCATATTTTCCTTCCAACACAAATAACTTGTCTGAGTAACCAGTAGACCTGTGTACTTGTCCTACGATCAGCTAACTCTGCACTGGTTGGTTCCAGTTTGTGGTGGGTGCGTGTTCCAGTGTTTTTCAGTTACAACACAGTCTATCTATCTAATTAGGTACAATGGAATAAATGGTGTAACAGCTATGTAATGCCATGTGCTAGTGTGGTAATTACACCACAAAAGTACTTTTACTTTTACTTTTGACACCTCTGGTTTCTGCCTATGGCCATGCTCTGGACTTGTTAGTTTGTCCTCCTCACTGTGCTCTGCACTTGTTGGTTTGTCCTCCTCACTGTGCTCTGGACTTGTTCAGGTCATAGGGTTTGATGAGGGTGCAGGATCTGTGTTGAGGATCGAGCCTGTGAGAGCACCAGGGGATGAGGCCACCTACGAGTGTGTGGCCCGCAACACACAAGGAGAAGCATCTGCCACCTCTAAACTCACAATACTTAGTGGTAAGTGCCCAGTTAGGATACCCTTAATCATAGAGAAATATGCAAACAAACAGCGTTTTCAAACTTGTGGAATTGTGTCAAATTACGACCCACCACTACATGTATCTGTCGCTCCAACAGTAACTCGGGCCTTTCGCGAAGTCTTCACGAGAAAAACAGAAAAAAATAAACTTTAAGCCTCGTGGTGCTTTTACGAATAGCTTTGTTTCTCGTAGTTGGAAGACGAAAGGGGGGACTGACAATTGGTGTAGTTTGGTTCTGGGGGGAAGAATAATGCGGACGGATGTCAACAATCAAGCGCGAGTGAAGGCTAACTGGAAACTATGGTAATCAAACATTTCAAACAAGTGATTTACGGTTAAGTTTAGGGTTAGGGTTAGGTTTAGGTTTAGGTTTAGGGTTAAGGTTAGGGATAATGTTGGAGGAAGGGAGACATGGCATGAAGCTGACACAACGACAGCACTCCCCTCCCGGAATGCACGCTTCTCTCTCTCACCCACTCTCGACGACAGCGTGCATTGCCCAACTACGAAAAATGAGGCTATATCGTAGCGGCACCACAAAGCATGTAGTTGATTTTTCCCGAGAATGGGCTTGTCTGTCTGTCTGTTTATCTGCCCCCAGTGCTTTGCCTCTCCTACAGGTGGTGCCAACCACGCATCATTGGACTCGTTTTGATGGAGTAGGCCTAGTGCTATTTTGCTGTAACAGAGAGCGCATATACCTACACTTTGCCATTTCTTTTTTTAACTTTCTTTTTTATTAATTATTTACATCCAGATACAAGGTTACAAGCATGAAAAAAAGACAAACAACACAAAGAACAAAACAAAAACATAATATAACAGCTTATGGGTTCATCGTCTTCATTTTTTTTATATAAATGCAAACAATCAAGTCTATTCATCTATAATTTGTTCAGTTGTATCATCTTTGTTAGAGCCATTTCACCCATTTCCTTCCAAATAGTTCCTCCCGCATTTTCAAACAATGTGAGAACTTTTCCATGCCATAGATCTCTTCCACTATACTAAGCCAGTCTTCTTGAGTTGGGGGGGTCTACCTTAAACCATGCTCTTGTAACTGCTTTTCTGCTGGCTGCAAGTAGTACCTTACGCAAGTATGTATCTTCTCCTTGAACCTCCACCTCTACCAGAGGTGTTTTTTGAATTTCATACCCCAGTATTTCTTTTAACTTTTTCCAAACTCCCTCCCAGTAATCCTCTATTTGACCACATAGCCTCCAACATGAGCTTTTCTCTGGTGTGTATCTTCCTGTTATCTTTGGTGTTATGAAGAACCTTATGATATTCTTCCACCCAAATCCCCGCCATATTCTTGAACCCGTAGCTGACTGTTGCGCTTTACACACATTATTCCAGTTTTCTTCCGTTATTTCTATGTCCAGCTCTTTTTCCCATTTTTCATTTACATATGTGGTTGAATAACCTCCACTGGCTCCCAGGGCTTGGTATAGAGCAGAAATTACTCTGCACGTTCTTCCTTCATCTGCATTTATTATTACTTTAATGATCCCATTTTGTTCTCTTTGTTCTTTTAATTTAATTTCCTTTATATAGTAATCCCTTACCTGGAAGTATCTATAAAGTTCCCTTGCATCCAGTCCAAATTTCTCTCTCAAAGCTTGAAAGCTCTGCAGCTCCCCCCTCTCAAGCAATGTGCACATGGCTGCAATACCCCTTTGTGCCCAACTCTCAAAGCCCTGATCATTTACCCCTGGTTTAAATCTCTTATCATGGGATAACCATCTCAAAATCTTTGCTTCTGTTTGTAGATTATATCTGTTTATTACCAAGTGCCAGATCTCCAATGTGAATTTGCTTATTGATCCCAACATGGTCTCTTCTCGCTTGAATAGTTCCTTATCAGTTATTAGTACTTGTAGTGGGCTAGCCTGTTCTTTCATTTCTATATCTTTCTATCTAAACGTAGGAGCAGGTTTGCACACTAAACAAGACACAAAGGTCAAGCACAAGGAGTTTTTTTATTAGAGCAGGGTAGAGCAGACGTTTCAGGCTGTTGCCATCATCAGTGCTCTCAGTGCTCGCAATGAGCCCAACTACTGTGCAACAATTGAATAGTACCCACCAGGGTTGACAAGAGACAGGTGCAGTGGGAGGAGCTAATCAACAGAGCAAAATCCAATTATGCAATCAGGCAATTCAATGATGAACGTTTACAAACAAGTGAGTTCAGATAGACAGTATGTAAAATGCAATTTTTTCAGATGACACATTTACAAAAAATGGGATGGGATAGCCATCTCAAAATCTTTGCTTCTGTTTGTAGATTATATTTGTTTATTACCAAGTGCCAGATCTCCAATGTGAATTTGCTTATTGATCCCAACATGGTCTCTTCTCGCTTGAATAGTTCCTTATCAGTTATTTGTACTTGTAGTGGGCTAGCCTGTTCTTTCATTTCTATATCTTTCCATCTGGCTATATACAAACCCCAACTCCGATGAAGTTGGGACATTTGGTAAACAGTGAATAAAATCAAAATGCTATCATTTTCAAAACATTCAATCTGTTCATTAGATGGAGAATAGTGAAAAGACAACATATTAAGTGTTAAAACCGAGAAAAAATATTGTTTTGGGGGACATATGTACTCATTTCTAATTTGATAAATCCAACACGTCTCAAAAGAGTTGGGACGGGGACAATAAATGGCAGCAAATGTCGAGGAAGACTAAAAACAAAACAAAAGACAACACTTAACAGTTAAATACATTAACCGATGAGATGATTTTATTAAAAAAACAGTGTTAATTCCTATCTTGGACATGATTTCACCAGCTTAAATGGTGGGTGTATTCCTTGTCATGTTTTGCAATGTTTTCCTTTCTGTACTGCTTACAGTGTGACAGGTCTTGACCAAAAACCCACCATTTTATCACCTGCTGGTCCTTATGATGGAGCCAAACTGTTAAAACATAGCAGAGAATGCAATTTGACCTTACTATGTGGCAGTAATCGAAGATCTCCCTTCAAAATATAATGTATGAGTGGCTTTTCATGCTGTTTAAAACCCATTTATACCATTCCGCACTGTATTTAACTCTACAGATGAGTGAGAACATCTTATCCAATGCACTACTGCACCCGCATGCCATCATGGAGGCTGACTTTTGAAGCTAGCACTAACACAAGTTGGATGGTCCATTTTCACTGTAGCACAGGATGTGCAATGCTCTATTATTGTCAAAAAGAATGGACTTCTCCAACTTCTGCTGACTTCTGTAAGCAAAGGACAGTTTCCCATGTCTTCTGGGTCTATTTCAAGTGAGCTCAGGTGCTTAGGAGAATGTGACACCCCTGTATCATTTTCATGCATTAAGCATTCTTAATATGGTCAATTTTCAATAGCTCTAATTCCTGAAGTGCTAGAGTGAGACTACAGCCAATATATATTTCATGATGTCATGAACCTGTACAATGACTTTATTAACAAAACTATGTCTTATATACACTCAATCGTGGTAAATCAAAGGGAATTCAAAAATGTATGTAATAACTATGGTAATTATTCCCTTTGCATCTTTAATTCTGAGTGACTCAGCCTCTCTGTGATGATCTTATACCTGGACACCTATATTGTCCGTCAGTACAATTCATTTTGAAATGTTCTTCTTTGTTGTTTTATCTTATTTGGATGTTTACTAAATTTCACTGATCCCCGTCCCAACTCTTTTGAGACGTGTTGGATTTATCAAATTAGAAATGGGTACATAGGTCCCCCAAAACAATATTTTTTCTCGGTTTTAACACTTAATATGTCGTCTTTTCACTATTCTCCATCAAATGAATAGATTGAATGTTTTGAAAATGATAGCATTTTGATTTTATTCACTGTTTACCAAACGTCCCAACTTCATCGGAGTTGGGATTTGTATTTTCCATTGCACCAGCAAAATACTGCCCTCAGTTGTGCTGCATAGAAGTAGTCTTGTAGTTTGGCACTGCCATGCCCCCTTTGACTTTAGGAAGCTGCATGGTGCGATATCTAATCCGTGGCCTCCTACACTTTGCCATTTCAATGCATTCTGGTTAGAATGTTCAGACAACCTCAGTATAAAATATAGATACTTTTGCTTATCACCCGGTGAGCAGACGGAACCTCTTCTGATTGGCTGAGCAGGTATCCTTTCTTCCCCAAGAGCAGGACACCTATGATGTCATGCGGGCGTGCGGGCGTCTAAGTAGCTTCTTTTCTAACTTTCTGGCGAAGTGCCGTTACTAATTCTATCGCATCTGGTTGTCTAGTCAAGACCTCGTCGTTAGTTCTATCGCATCTGGTTGTCTAGTCAAGACCGCGTTACTAATTCTACCGCATTTGGTTGTCAAGTCACCCCAACGTTCTGTGCGCGTCCTTACATGCCTCCGATAGAGGCACTTCTCACTAGATTAGGAAGTGGTGCCCATAGCAACGTACCAAGCGCAGTGGTTAATCTACTTTCTCAGGAAGCCTTAGATCAACATATTAAGAAATTAATACTGTGTCAATTAATACTGGCAACTGGGTGATAAGCGGAATAGTGGCCTTCGAGGTGTCCCGATATCAAGGGAAAATGGACTTCAATGGAAAACGAACAGTTAGAACGCTCCGCCTCGTCCATTATTTCCCTTGATATCGGGACACCTCGAAGGCCACTACACGAATAATCTTAATGTAGTTAGCAGCCAGTGCTCATGCGCAACCAGAATGCATTGAAATGGCAGTGTGCATGCGTGCAGCATAGCAAAAGCAGCACTGCTTAGGGAGACTTTGAGGCACATTGGGGGGGGGGGACTTAGTTGCAGATGTAGGGCATTAGTCTATTTTGTATTTTAATGATAAGGGAGGCTTTGGCAGGCTTATAATAATGTCGAGAGGGCACTAGCAGGCTTATGATGAGGCCGAGGGTGAATTTGTTCAAGAAAGATTAAGAACCACAGCACAAACATTTTATACTCACTTGAAACACTGCTCTTCCTCTGTCTCAGAGGACAAGCTTCCCCACGGCTTCCCCAACATAGATATTGGTCCTCAACTGAAGGTGGTAGAGCGCTCACGTACAGCCACCATGCTGTGTGCCGCCAGTGGCGAGCCAGAGCCTGTCATCACCTGGTTTAAGGACTTCCTGCCAGTTGATCCCAGTGCCAGTGGCGGGCGCATCAAAATGCTGACATCAGGTGAGTAGTGCTTACTGACATCTAATGTTTAAATGAATGTCTTTAAATGAGTCTCGCCAGTTGGTATGTTTCGCTGCCCTTGGGTGTAGTTTGGTATGTTCTAGGGATGCAAACAATTAATCGATTAACCGACTTAAATCGATCAATGCGTTAATCAATTAAAAAACATTAATCACAATTCAACTGACAAGAGTCCCAGGTTAAATGGGCATGTGAAGAGTGTGTGTGAAGAGGGGTATGAATAGTGGGAATATTTATTATTATAAATCACCTTTGGGTTAAAGAATTGAAATAGAATTAATTTAAATGTGGTATTTTATCTCAATTTTTTATTAAAATGTTTAGATTTAGTAGGGTTTTTAAACATTGAGAACGCCGCTTATCAATTAATCGTAAGTCGATCGATAAGGCTATCAACTAATGATTAATGAATTAATCGATAATTTGCATCCCTAGTATGTTTGCACATACAATTTCTGCCGTTGCCTATAGATATCTCTTCATCTGTCAAGTCATTAGCAATAATGTGGCCAAGATATACTCTGTGAGTGCAGTGCCAGCCAGATAGAGGCCAGCCAGATTCTTTGCTCCTTATGATCATGATCTTACTCCTAGCAGCATTGTATTTTATATCACACTCATCTCCAGCAGTACAGGGACTAAGGATGACCAAGTCATCTACATACAGTCCCAGGAAAAAGTTTGTACACCCTTTGAAATTTCTTACATTTCTGTCAAAATTGATCATAAAACATTGTCTGATCTTCCCGGAAATCTCAAGAAGGAACAACCAGAGTCTACTTTAATTAATTCCACCCAAACATTTACCTATTATCATATTTTTATTGGTCAAAAGGCCATAACATTCACAGGAGAGCAGGGCATAAGTAAGTACACCCTTGCATTAAGTAGGTTTTAACCCTCAGTTAGTTGCAATAACATCAACCAGACTTGTCCTGTAGTTGCAGATCAGATTAACAAAACAATCTGTTTGTATCTTGTCTCCCTCTTCTTTAGAGAACTGCCTCTCGTCAGCAAGGTTTGTGGAATGTCTGGAGTGCATAGCTTTCTTGACTTCATGCCATATAATATCAATTGTTTTTTGTCAGGGCTTTGACTGGGCTATTCCAGAATGTGTATTTCATTATTATGAAGCCATTCTAAAGTCGATTTGTTTCTAAAGTATGGGTTGTTGTCACATTCAGGACCCATACTCTTGTGTGCTTCAATTGTGTGACAGACTTCCTCACGTTTTTTTCTGTAAAATATCACAATAAACTTGAGTTCATTGTTCCACTGATAATAGCAAACTGTCAAGGGCCTGAGGCAGCAAGGTAGCCGCATATAATGATGCTCGCCACCATACTCAGAAGAGGAGATGTAACCAAGAATAGCTAAAAATGGGATTCATTCTGCCAATCTAAAATTAATGGGGTTTCTGTCCAAAAAAAATATTGCTGCACCTTTGAGGTTTGCGAAAAAGCATTTATATGCTTCATAGAATTACTGCAAAATATTCTGTAGACCAACGTTGAAACCAAAGTTGAATTGTTCAGGGGAACACACAATGTCATGTTTGGAGGAGAACTGGAGAACCACACCTTCACCAAAACATCATCTCCACCTTTGATTATGGTGGCGGGAGCATCATTATATGCGGCTACCTTGCTGCCTCAGGCCCTTTTTGAGTTTGCTATTATCAGTGGAACAATGAACTCAGAAGTTTATCGAGATATTTTACAGAAAAAAGTGAGGTAGTCTGTCACACAGTTGAAGCACACAAGAGGATGGGTGCTGAAATGTGACAACAACCCATACTTTAGAAGCAAATCGACTTTAGAATGGCTTCATAATAATGAAATACACATTCTGGAATAGCCCAGTCAAAGCCCTGACAAAAAAAACAATTGAGATTATAAGGCATGAAGTCAAGAAAGCTATGCACTCCAGACATCCCACAAACCTTGCTGACGAGAGGCAGTTTTCTAAAGAAGAGGGAGACCAGATACATCCAGATTATTTTGTTAATCTGATCTGCAACTAAAGGAAACATCTGGTTGAGGTTATTGCGACTAATTTAGGGTTAAAACCTATTGAATGCAAGGGTGTACTTACTTATGCCTTGCTGTCCTGTGAATGTTTGCATCTTATGGCCAATGAAAATATGAAAACTTGTAAATATTTGGGTTGAATTAGTTAAAGCAGACTCTGGTTGTTCCTTCTTGCGATTTCCGGGAAGATCAGACCATGTTTTATGACCAATTTTGACAGAAGTTTAAGACATTTCAAAGGGTGTACAAACTTTTTCCTGGGACTGTACATGATGTGATTGATTATTTCGTCACCAACACTAACACCAGTTACACACATATTTAGGGACAGTGACAAATCATTCATATACACATTAAAAAGAAAAGGAGATTGATCAAATTGTTGACAATGAATAGAGCAGAGGTCACTTGATTCCTCCATTTCACAATTCTGTGTTCATAATAATAAAAAACACTGCCCGTGTGAGTGTGCCTGTGTCTGTGTGTGTGCGTGCACGCGCGTGTGTTTGTGTGTGTGTGTGTGTGTGTGTGTGTGTGTGTGTGTGTGTGTGTGTGTGTGTGTGTGTGTGTGTGTGTGTGTGTGTGTGTGTGTGTGTGTGTGTGTGTGCGCGCGCGCGTGTGTGTGTGTCACTCTCTAGGTCCTCTGCAGATTGAAAACTCAGAGGAAACGGACCAGGGGAAATGGGAGTGTGCAGCAACCAACTCTAAGGGTGTTCGATTCTCTGTCCCAGCCAACCTTTATGTGAGAGGTAAGACATGAGTTGGCAGTTTTCCCTTTGTTCTCGTGCTCTCATCTGATGAAGGAAATAATAGGAGATGTGTAACTTGCATTGGAGATCTCTGGTCTGGTAGGTGAAGAGAGCTGTCTATATCAACAGAATAGAACAGAACATTATTGTTAGTCTAAAGTAGTGTTTCTCTAGCCTGGCTCTCGCGCAGACCCTTAGTGCTTCGTGCATCTTCATTACACTTCGTGAGCTGTCCATCTGCGTGAGAAGCAGGTTAGTGTTTCTCCACCGGGGTGACGTGGCACCCTGGGGTGCCGCACGCAGCACGCCCCCCTCAGGGGTGCCGTGGAAACGTGGCTGACGGTATGTGAATTTGAGCTAAATAAATAAATAAATTATGTAATATTATACATATTTGTCTACATTAATAAATTAATGCTTAGTGAGTGGGATCTTTCATCTACCATTTCACGCACGATAAAGTAGGCTACATTTAGGTCACCCCAGTATGGCCTACACATAGCCTGTCTGAGATAAAGCTGCAATTTCGAACGTCTCCAAATGTGTTACTTTTATAAGCTTATGTGGTATTGGATGCGATGCTATAATAGGCTACGGCTTGTTGGTTTGGGGTGCCTTGAGATTTTTCATGAATTGAAAGGGTGCCTCGTCTAAAAAAAGGTTGAGAAACACAGGTCTAAAACCACTTAGTGCTCAGTATAATTCTACAACAATGGAATTCTACGGAATCTCAAACCCGCCGGCCGGTTTTGACAGTTAGCATGTGCGTGTTGTTTTCCATCTGCTTCCTTTAGCATTGCAGCATGTATACTTCCAAGCCGTCCTAAACTAGGACGTGAGCTTGAGTCAGGGGACTGACCCTGTTTACTCAGAGGCGTCCATCAAAGCCGACAGCAGTGGCTCCCCGTCTCTCTCTCTCCCCACTTGCCTCCTGTCACCACCCTCACTGTTCTGTCACAAATAAAAAGTGAAAAAAAGACCAAAAGAAAAAAAAACATTTAAAAAAAGGAAATAGGACTTGCACATGCGCGCCCCTTGCCTGATTTTCATAGACTTCAGATCACGTACCGCGATTCTGGTCCGACCAGGACTATATCGATTAGCGTTTCCATGGCCTGGTTAACCCGCCTCCCTCGGCTTGCTACTGGTTGAGGGCTGTGCCGAAGTTTAAACCAAACATTTTTTAGCCCAATAGAACGTCTCTGCTTAAACCACGTCACTGCCTTGAACACGCCTCTACCCAAGACAGTTGGAAATGCTCAGTTGATTGGTTCCAGACAAAATGGGTGGACATCCCGCTGTAGCGGGATTGAGCAAGCTCCTGGCTCTACTGTGTCTAGCTGAGCCGAAGGCGATGCGTCACCAGTAGGGCGGAGCCCGGCTAGCGCGCCCCCGCTTTTATACCCACTCAAGAATGTCTACGGGTCCTCGCAGTGTATGCCTCCGGCAAGTAATTATAAAGGTGCTTCGGTGGATGTCTCATACGATGAGGACGTCCAGTAGAGAGACGTCTCTCTCATTCTCCTTCAGAGAACTGGGGACATGTACATGTCCTATTGTTTTCTATCTTCTTCCTTTAGCTTCGCAGCATGTATACTTCCAAGCCTGTGTTTGCCACTTCAACCTTTTTGTGTTGTGTTTGTCCATCCTTCTTCAGTGCGCCGTGTGCCCCCTCGCTTCCACACCTTCCCCACCAACCACCAGATCATGCCAGGAGGAAGTGTCAACCTCACCTGTGAGGCTGTGGGGTCACCCATGCCCTTCGTCAAATGGATGCTCGGGTCTGAGGATCTGACACCAGAGGACTCGACGCCATTTGGCCAAAATGTGTTGGAGCTGACGAACGTGCAACAGTCAGCCAACTACACTTGTGTGGCCATGAGTTCCCTGGGCACTATTGAAGTCATGGCTGAAGTCATCGTGATAAGCATCTTAGGTATGTACATGAGCTGTCTATATCAACAAAATAGTGTTAATTTGACCACCCTGGATTATTTTATTTTTAAGATTATTTTTGTTACCAATTGTATAGTTCAAAGTGGACAGTTGACGATGTTTGTGAATTGGTTGAGTGTGTAAAATCCTATACGTGGGTTCTCAAATTTTGTTTTCCCCTGGCTGCGCGACCCTGGCTGCGCACAACTCAACCTCTGATTGTTGGAAACCACTGTCCGTCAAAAAATTGGCTGACGTGGTTGGCTGCCAGTATCTTGCCCCCCCTCACAACACTGTGTTTATAAACAAAAAACATGTACATAGTGAAGATGTATTTGTTTAGGGAGGGAGATATACTGTAGAAGCAAAAGGCCCCATAGCCTTCTCTCATTGTCCCTCTCTCCCTCCCAAAAGAGATGTTAACAGCTGGGCAGGTACAGAGCAGAAGAGATAGAACAAGGGCAGTATATGAGTTTACAGAGCCTTCACAGGAAGCGAGGTCACATTGAATGATGTCACATACAGTTGTAGTCTTACCCAATTGCAATCAACACCAGTGAGTCAATGTATCCCGTATAGAGGCCTACTGGCAAATGCACCTTTATTGCCTCTACAAACTAAGAGAGGGTTGTTCAATAACGGATAAAACAATCCATGGACATTGAAATGTTATATATGTATACTGTATAAGATTGGGGGCAATATTCAGATTCCATGAATAGTTAAGGATGATATTTCTGAATGAGGGCTGTATGCAGACGTAATAACAACCCTAGCATGATGTCACATTATTGTTGCAACTGTAACAGTGCACCCGAAACAGTACTTTTGCTTCTTCTTATTACATCTGTGAATAATGGGGCAGTCAATCTAGTGTTTGACTGGCCACACTAGCCTGATGAGCCAAACAAATGACATTGTCACCCACTGAGATGGCAGGATGCTTGGTTCCCTAGCTGTCTGACACCACGTCACTTTTTTCTGCTTGTGATTGACAACAGCTCTGGACCTAAAAGGTTTCCCCTCACCTCTTCTTTTGCCTTGCAGAGCCTCCAAGATTCATCCAGATTCCCAAAGACCAGATAGTCGTGTCAGGGGGAACCGCCTCTCTTGTGTGTCAGGCCACAGGTGAACCCAGACCACAGGTTGAGTGGAGAAAAAATGGAAAGACAATCGTTTCTCAACTCATGGTAACACACGCACGCACGCACACACGCACATGCACGCGCGCGCACACACACACACACACACACACACACACACACACACACACACACACACACACACACACACACACACACACACACACACACACACACACACACACACACACACACACACACACACACACACACACACACACACACACACACACACACATACACACACGCACACACTATACAAGTCTAAATTACTGACAAAGTCATATTATTTAGTGGCCCCTTGGAAAGGGTTGGGATTGGTATTGCAATGACTGTGTCTGTGTTTATCAGTCCACCGCAGTTTGTGGGATTTAACACACACCCCTTATGCAAACAAACATACAGTACACAACCAGTGAGACCATTAATTACTCTTTTCTATTAGACCTTCTTCTAAATGGGCTTTATTGTTAATAATGTATTGCAACTGCCACGAATCATGATGGTGTCCATTCTGATGATTTTTAATTTGGCCGCCGTTTCCATTGTTCCATTGTCCATTGAGCCGCCAACCTGTTATCATGTTGCAGATTATGTTAAGATTTTTTATTTGAAAGGACTTTACATGACATAACACATGTGTTACGTTGCTGCTTGCATTGTCCATGGGGTGCTTATATATGACACTTTGCGCCTGTGTAAGGCCCTCAGTATGCTTGCAGCAGGATATGCGTGTGTGGGCACGATTCTTGCATGAACGAGTTAAGATGCTTATTTCATGTCAATTTTGTGCGCGTTAGACACGGCAGCCAAACTTATTTTCCCGTCTTGTTTTTTCTGGATCCAACTGTATAGTTTGTACTTGTTAGTTTGTCCTCCTCACTGTGCTCTGCACTTGTTGTTTTGTCCTCCTCACTGTGCTCTGGACTTGTTGTTCAGGTCATAGAGTTTGATGAGGGTGCAGGATCTGTGTTGAGGATTGAGCCTGTGAGAGCCACACGGGATGAGGACACCTATGAGTGTGTGGCCCGCAACACAGAAGGAGAAGCATCTGTCACCTCTAAACTCACAATACTTAGTGGTAAGTGCCCAGTTAGGATGCCCTTAATCATAGAGAAATATGCAAACAAACAGTGTTTTCAAACTTGTGGAATTGTGTCAAATTACGACCCACCACTATATGTATCTGTCTGTCTGTGTATCTGGCCACAGTGTTTTGCGTCACCTACAGATGTTGCCAAGCGCGCATCATTGGGCTCGATTTTGATGGAGCAGGGCTGATTTTGCCAGGGGGTCAGGATTTGGCTGGTTAGCTTCGCCGATTAGCAAGGCACTTCCTCGTAGCCATTTTCACAAATTCACATCATATCCGGCACCACTTCGCTCATGATGATTGGTGGGTGAGCCATTGCTCTCAGCACATGCACGAGTTTAGTGTTGGGCACACGATTAATATAGGTCTGTCTGTGGTTGGGCAGGCTAGAAGACAATGCGCATCCCCGAACAACGCCATCGTCCATTTCTGAAAATCCAATGCCCATCTTCCATACAGCTTTCTGGTCAACCGTAAGTCAGTCAGTATGGTGGCACGTAATTGGCTGAGTAAACTGGTACCGGAACTGAGCTCCATGAAACTCCATTTTGGAAGCTGAAAAATCCATTCAATTTTGGCTGAATTCACTAGCCTAGCATTACCCATTGGAATGAATGGGGACGGGACTTATTCACTGTCTCCAGGTCTTATAATACCTCCATGGGTTTTTCTTTAACAGAGAGTGCATATTCACTTTGCCATTTCAATGCATTCTGGTAAGAATGTTCAGACAACCTCTGTATAAAATATCTATATTTTTGCATGAATCATCTAAATTTAGTTAGCAGACAGCATCCAGCATGCTCATGCGCAACCAGAATGCATTGAAATGGCAAAGTGTGCATGCGCACAGCATAGCAAAAGCAGCACTGCTCTATCAAAAACACGCCCATTATTTGCATCTGACATAGAGCCTGTTTATATGTGCATCAATAAACCATTTATGATCAGGTTTTTGGAGTTACCGGTTTATTTGAGCGCTCATGTAAACTGAATAAGGCCTAAACAGTTTTCATAATCGGTTTATTGCCGTTATTGGTTTATGAGAAATCGATTTGCACAGGTAGGTTTTTGGCTAATAAACTGATTTCTGAAGACATGTATCCAGCATAATCAGGTCAAGCATGTGTGGTGGTAAACAAGTGAGTTTTACAAAAAAAAGTGTATCCTCTCAATAGCCAAGCATGGTAGTGGGACTGACATGGTTTGGGGATGCATGAATGCTGTCAACATTGGCAATCTGAAATACACCTAAAATAAATATTCATGTCAACATGCACTGTGACTACTGAAGCAGATCATGATATTCTCCATAGGATTGCATTCAAATCTCACACCAATCTATTTAAGCCATATGCAGACTCAAAATGTAAAAGTTCAATGCAAAGAAAGGTTGAAACGCACAGTGATGACATCCCTTTTAATCCCTTTTCATTTCGTTTCATTTCGAGACGATTCGAGCCAACACAGCCCCTTCTCTACCGGATTTTATTCTGGGGTGTACTCACTTTTGTGTGTACATGTTCAAACATTAATGGCTGTATTTTGTTTTTTTCTGAGTGAACAAGAAATTTAAGCGGTTAAATAAGTTGTTGAAAGGTCACTAATCATTGTGTCAAAGTGAAATTTCTGTAATGCTTTCCTATGAAAAGATATACTCAAAAATCTGCAAAAACTGTGAGGGGTGTATTCACTTTTGTGATATACTGTATTATATTTATCTCAATGACCATGCCCCATGAACCAGGAAGTAGAGGGTGTGACTTACGTGCCCCATTGGCAAGGAGGCCAGGTTGCCATCTCTGATTGCTCTTGTTCATTTCTGACAAATGCTCAAAGAGAACACTAACACATTTGCAGTTGCCACATGAATAAATGCAGTAGGACTTGGGAGAACCCTGTGTTCTGGACATGTCACACCTCACTAAAACTAGATCTTTGAACTTTGATTTGATTGGATTGGCTCATCAAACATGCTCTTGCATTGTATACTCACGCTCTAACATAGTGCTTCTCAACTGGGGCTCTTAAGCCCCCCATGGGGTTGTTAGGGAGACCTTGGGGCACAGTCGCAGATGTAGGACATCAGTCTATTTTGTATTTTTAATCATAAAGGGAGCATTAGGGAGTCTTTGGGGCACATTGAGGAGGAAAGCGTTGGGGAGTGGCTGCACTTAGTTGCAGATGTAGGCCGTTAGTCTATTTTGTATTTTAATGATAAGGGAGGCGTTGGCAGGCGTATAATAATGTCGAGAGGGCGCTGGCAGGCTTATGATGAGGCCAAGGGAGAATTTGTTCAAAAAAGATTGAAAACCACAGCACAAACATTTTATACTCACTTGAAACACTGCTCTTTCTCTGAAAGACAAGCTTCCCCAGGGCTTCCCCACCATAGATATGGGTCCTCAGCTGAAGGTGGTGGAGCAGTCACATACAGCCACCATACTGTGTACCGCCAGTGGCGAGCCAGAGCCTGTCATCACCTGGTTTAAGGACTTCCTGCCAGTCGATCCCAGTGCCAGTGGCGGACGCATCAAACTGCTGAAATCAGGTGAGTAGTGCTTACTGACATCTAATGTTTAAATGAATGTCTTTGGAAACCACATTGATCTAACCTGAGTCTCGCCAGTTGGTATGTTTCGCTGCCCTTGGGCGTAGTTTGGTGAAACGCAGGCAAATGATGTATGAAGTGCCTTATATACACTGTAGCACTGTAGTAGATAAATCTGTCTTGCATTGCTGAAATACACAAAATGCAGTACATCAATTATATATAATTATATGTTATATATTGTATATATCGCAAATACATTCACCAATACACAAATACATTACAAACTACATTCACCTGCATTTTTTTTCCATCTTGTGAAATGTAATGTAATTTCCAATATACACCAATGTATTTAACTACATGTAATTTCAATTTCAATTCAATTCAGTTCTTTATTTCAGACCCAGGGGGCTCCATATCACATATAAAATCATATTCATTTATTTATTTTAGTTTAAAATTCTGTTTATGTGTATATGTGTATTGTTTTATTTTTGTTTCTCTCTGTACAGTGTCCTTGAGAGTTTTGAAAGGCGCTTTTTAAAAAAAACCCCAGAAGAACAATAAGATGAAGAAGAACAGATATTGCTCTATCTCTATTTCAAATACAGGCATGTTCGCCAGTGACTCCATAACCTTGAGAACAGTCTTATAGAGCTACGTCCAGGGCTGGCTAAAACAGCAGTTAGGTTGTTATGTGACTCATCTACCCAGCACATGAATCTATACATCAAATGATTTTGTGGGCCGCTAATTGAGTATGGGGGATATACACATTAAAAAGAAAAGGAGATAACATTCCACCCTGTGAAACACCATTGGTGACAAGGAAGGGAGCAGAGGTCGTATGATTCCCCCATTTTACAATTATGTGTTAACAATAATAATAAGTGTGTGTGTGTGTGTGTGTGTGTGTGTGTGTGTGTGTGTGTGTGTGTGTGTGTGTGTGTGTGTGTGTGTGTGTGTGTGTGTGTGTGTGTGTGTGTGTGTGTGTGTGTGTGTGTGTGTGTCACTCTCTAGGTTCTCTGCAGATTGAAAACTCAGAGGAAACAGACCAGGGGGAGTACGAGTGTGCAGCATCCAACTCTGAGGGTGTTCGCTTCTCTGCCAAAGCCAACCTTTATGTGAGAGGTAAGACATGAGTTGGCAGTTTGCCCTTTGTTCTCGTACTCTCATCTGATGAAGGAAATAATAGGAGGTGTGTTGGAGATCTCTGGTCTGATAGGTGAAGAGAGCCGCACAATAGCAGCACAATAGTGCAGTACATTATCAATTGTTAGTCTAAAGCCACATAGTGCTTTAGACTAACGGACTAACCCGACAGCGGTTTTGACAGTTAACTGGCTAATAAAGACATGTGCACGTTGTTTTCTATCTTTTTCCTTTAGCTTGTACATGACAAATAAATATCCTTGAATCCTTGAATACTTTGCAGCATGTATACTTCCAAGCCGGCCTAAATTAGGACGTGAGCAGAGAATCGTATATGAGAGAGAGATACTTCAGGGTGGTTCTTTTTATCGGTATCCATGTGATGTTGGGTGAACGCCGTTTTATGAGACCTTCGGAGTCCTGAGGTTGAGAATAAATGGAGTCCCCTTAGCGCTGTAGATGGCGGTAGTGCACTTCTTGTGCAAACATCACAAAAAGAGAAGAAGAAGGAGGGACAACGCCCCCTTAGGAGACAAAATTTTGAGCAGAGCCATACAGAGGGGAGAGTTACGCGATTGGAGGACCAGGAATTAAATTGCAGCCCCGCCTTTCAACGAGATAAGGTTGTGCCTAAAGCGGCTGTCTTTCCATAGACTCAACATAGAACCACCACATTAACAGCCAAAAATAAGGACTAACGAACTATACTGCGGGGTAATCACCACAAATATGTAAACCATCAACTGTCTCGGTGGTGATAATCACAACAGTTTTACCATCTGTGATGTTTATCTGAAGTTATTACTACGAACAGCAAGTCTTGTCATATTCCCTGCATTGCATCGCATTGCATTTGCTGTGTGCTACGCCCACTACTAGGAACTAACATTCGCAACGCTGAGCAGTACTGAGAAGCTAAAACAGCTAATTTTGCTAATGAGGAAGTCGGCCTTAGCACACAGCGGAGATTGCCCGACTCTCCCCTCTGTATGGCTCTGATTCTGAGCACACTCCTTTGCATTGGATGGGTGGGATTTGACATATCTTTCTCTCTTAAATGATTTTTGACGTGAGTGTGAGTCAGAGGACTGACCCTGTTTACTCAGAGGCATCCGTCAAATCCGACAGGACTGCTTGTGCTTCGGTGGATGTCTCATACGATGGGGACCTCCCGTAGAAAGAGGAATGTCTCTCTCATTCTCCTTCAGAGAACCGGGGACATGTACATGTCCAATTGTTTTCTATCTTCTTCCTTTAGCTTTGCAGCATGTATACTTCCAAGCCTGTGCCAATTCAACCTTTTTTGTGTTGTGTTTGTCCATCCTTCTTCAGTGGGCAGAGTGCCCCCTCACTTCTCCATCCTCCCCACCAACCACGAGATCATGCCAGGAGGAAGTGTCAACCTCATCTGTGTGGCCGTGGGGTCACCCATGCCCTCCGTCAAATGGATGCTCGGGTCTGAGGATCTGACACCAGAGGACTCGATGCCAATTGGCCGAAATGTGTTGGAGCTGACGAATGTGCAACGGTCAGCCAAATACACCTGTGTGGCCACGAGTTCCCTGGGCACGATCTCAGCAGAGGCCGAAGTCAAAGTGAAATGTAAGCATCTCATGTACATGAAAAGCGTACGGAGGAAGCTGTGGCCTAATGGGGGCAGTCATGACCTAAAGGTTAGGGAGGTGGTCTCAAGATCACAGGGTTGCAGGTTTGTATCCCACCCTTACCTCTTCCCACACCTCCAGCCATGGATGAAGTGCCCTTGAGCAAGGCACCTGACCCCACATTGTTCCAGGGACTGCAAACAATACCCTGTAACTAACTGTAAGCCGCTGTAAGCTAAGTGTAAGCTAAGTGTAAGCTAAGTGTAATGTAACAAAAGCATTAATGTGTGACCAGTGACCACCCTGATGGGCCCTGAAACAATACGTTTTTATACAATTTAATTAACAGTAGTGCAGTTCAAATTGGACTATTGGTGAGGTTTATGGATTGGTGCATAGGCTGGAGTGTGTAAAATCCCAGATTGTCAATGAAGAGGCTTTATCACAATAGGCACCTTCCTGCTTTGTCCTGTGATGCTGTGCTGACCTGGTTCAGAAAGGTCATCTATGGTCATCTGGGATGTGACACAAAATGTTTGCTAAATCATTCCAGTATACTAACTTTTGTTTCATTGGATGATAATATAGCAAAGAAGGGATGTAGAATAAAAAAGAGTTAAGTAGAATAAAAATAAAGTAGAATAGAAAAAAAATTCAAGTAGACAAAAAAACATAAGACTCTAGTATTGAACTACCAGAATTCCAGAGGTTTGTGGAGTCGGTGTCCATTTTGTTTACAACCTTCATTCCCACCTTGATACATTTCTTTTTTAGGTGTGGAGGTGACTTGTACCAAGTGAACCACATGGGGGAGACAGAGAGGAGGTGTACAGCAGCTGGACTGTGTACACCGTGAGGACCCGGGCTGTTTTTATTTGTAAGACTGTGGGGGTATCACTTGGGAATAATACATACAGTGCCTACTCAAATGGATAGTATAAAAGGGGAGACTAGATAATAGATTTTGCCATTCACTGATCATAGGGCATTTGTTCACTCTGCTGTGGGCTTATTACAAGTATCCCGTTGTTATTGTACTGTACGGGTGCATTCCAATATGCGACCTTGCGTGCTCCACTTATGCTTGTGGCCTCGCCCCACCTCCTGGCCCCTCCTCTGTGGAGAAAACAATAGTTTCCCCACTGTCAGCCTTGCCACAACAATTTTTGGGGGAATATTCTTCATTCACCATCCAGTTTGCAAATGAGAAAATGACGTTACAATTGAGCTTTTGCGAGATATTGAAATATAATGCTGTTGTCAGTGCTGCCATCATGACGGCTTACTTCCTGGTATGGGGCCACAAGCACAAGTGGAGGACGCAAGGTCGCATATTGGAACGCATCCTACTTCTTAAAGTTTGATTCACAAGGTAAAACTCAGTATCTTGAGAGGATGATGTCGAACAGTGGTTCTTAACCTTTTTTTCTTAAAGCATCCCCTTACCTGTGCCCAAGACAAGCCGTGCACCCCCAACCCAAACATCTACACTAAAAACAATTTATGTGATCAATTACTATGATTCTTGCTTGAGACTTTACATGGGGACCAAAACGATGATTTGGCCTAATTATAATGTTCGCTAGCAGAAGTTTGGTCACAACCTGAAAACAAACAAACAACACAAACAGCATTTTATTGTATTGTTGCCCAGACAAATTGCTCAGAAAGTTGCCCTGCGAATCATCACTTAAGACCTACAGTATGGGATAAAATTGAAGTGTTTTGTTTCGAGATCTGTGGACATCTGTGTCTGTGTGTGTGTGTGTGTGTGTGTGTGTGTGTGTGTGTGTGTGTGTGTGTGTGTGTGTGTGTGTGTGTGTGTGTGTGTGTGTGTGTGTGTGTGTGTGTGTGTGTGTGTGTGTGTGTGTGTGTGTGTGCCTGCATGTGTGCATACGTGTGTGTGCTTGTATACAGGCCTAAATTGTATTGTATGTTGCCTTTGACTTACCTTTGACATTGTGTCAAATTATCGTTGAATGAAACCATACCTTTTAATTACTTCATTTCTTCATTTCTGTCTACATTGCATTTGGCAGACGCTTTAAAACCAAAGCATCTTTCCTCATTTGAAATTGGAAATTGGAAATATTGGAAATACTCTGCAGATTAGCAAGTGTCATAAAAGAAGTCTCTATGGATAGTTCTGACATCTCTGTCTCCAAATGGACAAGCTCCCTATTATGGCAGAAACTGAGCAGTATTTGGTCAGTAGTATAATGTGTCAGGTTACATGTGCATGTACATTAAATGTGTGGTGATTATAAAGGTGGTTTCCTTCCAATAAAGACTCGGCGGTGATAGAATTATGTTTCCTCTATATTTGTGTTTGCAATACTTAGGCCTATGCCTAAGGTGGGTAGGTGTGTGTGTGTGTGTGTGTGTGTGTGTGTGTGTGTGTGTGTGTGTGTGTGTGTGTGTGTGTGTGTGTGTGTGTGTGTGTGTGTGTGTGTGTGTGTGTGTGTGTGTGTGTGTGTGTGTGTGTGTGTGTGTGTGTGTGTGTGTGTGTGTGTGTGTTTATAATACTTATTGCAAGGGTAAGGTGGGGTTTCCTCAAAGCTGAAGGTCATTAGAAGTTCATCAAGTGGTTCCCAAACCCAGGGACCCCCTTTGGGACTTCAGAATATTTTCACGACAACAGGTGTCAATAGACTGTCAACAGGCTTTGGTTACATCGTGGGGAGTCTGCACACACCACAGCCATCATGCCCCCTTAAAGGGTTATGCCACTATTTTGGGGCTTAATACAGTTAAAATCGTTGGCCAGGGTTTATAAAGGTGGTAAGGTGACTTATTTTTCATGTAAGCCGTTGTCTTGCTTTAAGACAAGTTGAAAGAGGGAGCATGCCGCTAAGCTAGTGAAAATCAATGCATCCGTGTAGCATGCTACATGCTAAAGTGATCCATTGACTTTCACTAGCTTAGCTACATACTCCCTCTTTTAACTTGTCTTAAAGCAAAATAACGCTTAACATGAAAAGTAAGACACTTCACCACCTTTATAAACCCCAGCCAACGATTTTAACGGTATTAAGCCCCAAAATAGTGGCATACCCCTTTAACACTATAGGCTAAGAAGGGTCAGGAGGGAGAGGACTTCAGTTCAGTTGATGCACGATGTTTAAATTGGTACCTTGGCCAATTTATATATATAGGCTATATGAAAAAAACCTCAATCTAAATGTATGTATTGCATTTGCATTTGGTCTGTGCAGTATTAATGCACCGTTTGCACTGGATTCTGACATTCATTTTTTCTTCCACGTGGTCAAAGCTGAGGATGTTTTTGAGAGCAGAGAAAAGCAGAAAATCAACATCATACTGCAGTTCACTGTCCTCATGGCAGTTCTTCACCGGGAAAACACAGGTCATGGGGACACCCAGCTTGTTGGGGCACTCCTGCATCTGAAATCACAAATGTTATTGGTTTCAGACACACTTACCATAATATCACTATGTGTAGTGTGTATAGAATAGAATAGAATCACACAATACTATACGTTTTTATAGAATAATAGAATAGAACAGAATAAAATGGAATAGGACTGAGGACTAAAGTGGACTGTGCTGCATTGTGTCAGTGGGTGGCGCCCTTGTAAGTTACTGTGCATAAGGAGGTGGATAGTGTTGATCTGGATTACAGTAGATGTCAATGGCTCATCTGAACAACAGGTGTCAGCTTTTTCCCTTTTACAGTTTTTCTCGATTGCTTACACACAATTTTTGGAATCAGTTCTCGAATTCTGAAACTCTACACACAAATCTCCAAACCTCACACACAACGGGCAAAACTCTTCACTTCCTCTGAAAAATGCACGTCTTGTCTCAAAACAATGTACTCTCTTCCAAAAAGGTCATTTTGTTCTCAAATGACACACACAAGCAGTCATTTCAATACATTCTTATGTGAACCATTGAACACTAATATTTTTCTGACATTTAAAAAAATGCACTAATTTATTGTCAAATATTGGCTAACCACATGAAAGTGATCTCTTGTATAACATATTTTGGAGTTCAAAAACTAAACAAATATGTTTTCTCACTGCATCCACTCAAGTTTTCATCAATATCACATGCAATGTGTGTCCTTATGGGGTGACCATTTCAGATTGTAAACCGGTATGAAGAGAGTTTGCCCATGTGATGAGGAAGATAGTTGATTTTAGTATTTTTAATGGCAGTGTGTTCAATGCGACAACCAGGGATTTTCTTCATGAAAATTGTGTGTAATCCAGAAAATTGTGTGTAATGGTTTGAAAAGAGTGTGTTTTAAAACTGAAATGTGAGTGTAAAGAAGGAATTGTGCTTAGTGTTCAGTGACATTGGTTAGGGGAGTTGGGAAATGGGTGAGATGTTCCGAGAATTGTGTGTGAAGTACCAGAACTTGTGTGGAGGCAATCGAGAAAAACAGTAACATTCATGATCATCGCAAAGGCATGCAGACACTCCCACAGGCAGAGGCGTGCACGTGTGCAACCACACACACATATGCACACACACACACGCACAGACACACACACTCAAACCCCTACACACCCACTCATACCTCGAGTAAATCATCCCAAATTCAAGCAGGCACTCACACAAGCATGCATGCACGCACGCACACGCACGTATGCACATACACACACAGACACACACACACACACACACACACACAGACACACACACTGTAAACATCTCAGTCTTCCTCATGCCAGAGTAATGATGGCTATGTGGCTCTTCAGTGTGTGAGAGTCTCTGACAGCAGGCACTTACACATTCATGCATGCACACACAAACGCACACGCCCGCATGCACACATACGCGCACACGCACACGCACACACACACACACACACACACACACACACACACACACACACACACACACACACACACACACACACACACACACACACACACACACACACACACACACACACACACACACACACACACACACACACTGTAAACCTCTCAGTCTTCCTCATGCCTCTATGAGAGGCTCACCAGTGTGAGAGAGTCTGTGACAGCAGTATATAAATCTGTCAACTGCATTTTAACCTGCAGCCGATACTAAGAAGCTGGTTCAGGAGTAAACCAGGTTAAGTAAAAATGTACAGTCAATCCGGAAAGTATTCACAGCACTTCACTTTTTTTACATTTTATTATCTTACAGCCTTATTCCGAATGTTACAAATGAATCTCTGTTGTCAAAATCCCACACAAATTATTCCATTATGACGATGTGAAAAACAAGTTGTCTTGACAGTTTTGAAAATTTATAAAAATAAAAAAACAAAGAAAGATTTTTGCAAAAGTATTCAAGAACCACCTTTGGCAGCAACTACATTCTTTTTTCATTTCGAAATGAAAAGGGATTAAAAGGGAGGTCATTCAACCTGTGTGTTTCAACCTTTCAGTACAATGAAATTGTAGGCCTACATTTTGAGTCTGCACCTGGCTAAAATAGATGGGTGTGAGTTTTGAACGAAATCCTACGGATAGTATCATGATCTGCTTCTGTAGTCACAGTGCATGTTGACATGCATGCTTCTTTAGCTGTAATTCAGCTTTCCAATGCTGACGGCATACATACATCCCCAAACGATGTCAGTCCCACTACCATGCTTGACTAGCCAGATGATGCACTTTTTTGGTAAAATTCACTTGTTTACCACCAGACATGCTTAACACCATCTAAAGCAAATTTATTTATTTTGGTCTCATCAGACCACACGACATGGTTCCAGTGATCCTTGGTCTGTTCATCTCTCTTGAGACCAAGATAAACAAATTTGCTTTAGCATTTGGAATAAGGCTTTAAGATGATAAAATGTCAAAAAAGTGAAGAGCTGTGAATACTTTCCGGATTGACTGTAATTAATCTAATAGAAGAAGATTAGGTGATTTACCTCTTAACTTAAACTGGTTTACTCCTGAACCGGCTTCTTAGTGTCTTCCTGGGGTTATCAACTGGTTTTGACCCAGGGACAACCATTCAAATTGAGCTGTCCGCGACCAACTGTGTTTGTGTACACGTATTTGCAGATTTGCCTGCTGGCGGGCCTTTTCACGCTTTGCTGAAAAGACTCAACTGCTTCATAAAAAAACATTGCTATGACAATCTCAAGAGCCTCAGTAACAGCTGAACCTGTTACAATTAACAGTTTACATTTTTATTACACATAATGTTAATACATATTTAATACGCTCTGCGGAAAGTAGGTTAACTCAACTGCATAGCTACTCTCAGACCACTAACAATATTGCCACAGAGCACCAATGGGCGACGAACCACTGGTTGAAAACCCCTGCTCCATCTAATAGTCCCAGAGCCACAGAGGGTTTTATTTATTTATTATTTAGGAGTTGAGGTTGCCAGACGTTAATGAGCAGCTGTGGCCTATTGTTTAGGAGGTGGTCTTAGGGTTGCAGGTTTAAATCCCACCCAAACTTCTCCCTGCACCATCCATAGCTGAATTGCCCTTGAGCAAGGCATGTTACATTACCTGCATTGCTCCAGGGACTGTAACCAATACCCAATCACCCACACTGTAAATAACTGTAAGTCACTTTGGATAAAAGCATCAGCTAAATGTAGAGTACTGTAAGGTGATGACGGGTAGTCATGGGTAAGCAATTAGGGCATCAGACTTGTAGCCCAAATGTTGCCAATTTGACTCCCGACCTGCCAGGTTGGTGTGGGGCGGGGAGTAATTAACCAGTGCTCTCCCCCATCCTCCTTCAAGCTACCTTAAGCATGGCACTATCCTGCTACATTGCTCCCTTGGGGTGCCATTGCGGGCGGCTTCACTGCAGGGGTGTGGCGTAAATGCAATTTTGCAGTGTGCACTTGTGTGCTGTGGAGTGCTGTGTCACAATGACAATTGGAGTTTTCCAGGTGGGCTTTCACTGATTTATGGCCATAGAAATCAATATAGTTTAGGTAAAATCGGATGGGGATTTAGAGCCTTCAGATGATTTTTAAATCTTTTTTTTATGGCTGAGGGCCAAACAAATTGCCCGACCGTATGGCCACAGGTAGTACGAATCTTTCAAATGCCCGGGCCGGATTTGGCACGCAGGCCGCCATTTGGAGACCACTGCTGTACATGATATTCATTGCATACAGCCATCAAAGCTTCCAAAGAAGAGAGAAGGGAATGCTTCACTGGGTCATTTATCCAAGTTTAGTTAAAAAAAATAGGTGTCCAAACATCCATGTAAAGATGAAAACATGTTCATAAACACACAAATGTACGCGTGCGTGCATGCGCGCACACACAGACACACAGACACACACACACACAGAGACTAAACCACCCCAAATGTTGGCTGGCACTCACGTAGGTATACACAAACACACACAAGCACACACACACAGTAAACCTGTCAGTCTTCCTCATGCTAGAGTAATGATGGCTGCCTCAAAAGTTGTTTTCATCTTGGCATAGCCATCACAGCTTTATTTCCTCATCAGGTAGGCCTATTACCTGCAGGCCAGCCCTATTGCCTAAGCCATGCAGTGGCATGTGCTGTCACGGTAACTGACTTTGGAGTGTACGACTGAAACTTAATCCTTCATAATCCCACGGGCATTTCCCATCCCATGAGCATTTTATTTATGCATTTGAGACAAAAAAAGGTGCCATTTGCTTAAATGCATATTGATTTTGGCACACAATGCTGGAAGTCTCTCCCAAACAAAGCTGAAAATGGAGATGAGCAGGTACCTGAATTCATATTAAGTGCAGTAGGCAAAGGGCCACTGGTCATCGGCTCCGACAAAGTGCGGAGCACTGCTCCACCAAAGTTCAATTCCATTGTTTTCAATACAGCCCCACAAACCGGCACCAATGGACATCGGTTGGCGATTAGGGACGAGTTCCATTTTTTCGCAGCCACCCATTGACTATCCATGCTCTGCTGTGGGGAATCATGTGCGGTGGTCGGAATTGTGTCATAAGCGAAAGTGCTCTGCAGTGCTGTCGGAGCCAATGTGCGGAGGTCCTAAGACTTCAGGACCTGTGAACCATCTTCTTAGATGGAGGCACTCATAGCCCTGTAACATTTAGTGTGTTTTTGCTCATTTGAAAACTTAAAATGTGCAGGAAATATTTACAAGAAACAAATACTTCAGGCCCTGCCGTGGCCATCCCGTGGGGCACTTGCCTGACTCGGGTTCGATTCACCGCCCCCTCCCTGTCTCTCTCCCCATTCGCTTCCTGTCTACCTCTTGTACACCAAAAAAATATATTTTAAAAAAAAACTTCAAATTTGAAATTTGAACTTTAAACTTTTAACTTTTAAAATACATTTATGTTTTGTTTTGTTGAATCACCCTGACCGAAGCTGAAAACCAACAGACAGGGATTTACCCAGAGGTGGGGAGTTCACCCTGTCATACCAGTTACATTGCCACACGTACCCTATGCATTGCACACAAGACACACAGCAGGACAGGACATACATGACAGGATCTTTGCGGCATTCTGCATGTGATCTTTCTCGAGATCCCACACTTAGATGTGTGCAGAGAGTGCAAACGCTCGAAGGATGTGTGCAACCCGCATTTAAACATTACAGTCTGTGCGCAAATGCATTTCCATGTGTATATGTCAAATTTGCACACTGTAGCTCATCTGAACACCAAGTGTTAGTGCACAGTGCAATATTGACATAATATAACATAGTAATATAATGTAATATGATATACTATAATATAATATAATATCATATCATATCGTATCATATAATATAATTTCAGTGTTCAAATAGGTTTGAGAAACGTCTGGATTCACTAATGGTTGATATGCAATCAACATGGCATGTGTTAATTTTTGACAGAGCTTTGGCTACCTGTTGTACTGTTGGCAATGCTACTCTATCTGGAGTTATATACCTTTTAGGCATGGAACGGTTCACAAAATTCACGGTTCGGTTCATATCACGGTATCAAGGTCACGTTTAGTTCATGATGAATGGTGCACTGGGAATATTAAACCATATTTATATAACTGCAATTATAAAGTGATGATGCGCAAGTTGAATCAGATGTTGTCAGCTGATGTGCGCTGTCTGAGCAGCCCAAATGCCCTCTTTCAAGTGGCTAATAGAATCATAATATCCTACATATGGTTTGTATAGGCCTATAATGTGAAAATGGTGTGATTTTAATTGTGTCATCCTCTGATTGGTCTTATTATTGGTCTAATGTTTTAGTCAGAGACACTGGATAAGATACTCCTAGACTCTCTGCTTTACATATTTTTCTGGGCAGTACATGAATTGCGGTTTGCCACGGACTGCATTTCACGGTTCGGTATGGTGTGTGAATTGTACGGTTTCGGTTTTCGGTGCGGTTTGTACCATCCCTAATACCTTTACTCTACACTTTTGACACCCTAGTTTTTTTTACTGTGCTAATCTTTCCGTCTACATCTCAGTGCTTGGATGGGCAAGCCATGAGAGTAGAGATTTCACCTACTCAGGTTAATCAAGGCGACACCAAGAAGTCTATGCAGGTGTGTGTGTGTGTGTGTGTGTGTGTGTGTGTGTGTGTGTGTGTGTGTGTGTGTGTGTGTGTGTGTGTGTGTGTGTGTGTGTGTGTGTGTGTGTGTGTGTGTGTGTGTGTGTGTGTGTGTGTGTGTGTGTGTGTGTGTGTGTGTGTGTGTGTGCAAGCATGTGTGGAGTGATTATTCTGCAACTGACATGAATAGTTAATGTAGTACGTATGTTTCCCCAATTGCGGGAATAAAGTACAAACTCACTTGTATCACACTCCATGATCTCTTTGCTTTGTTATTAAACACTATATGGTTTAACAATGTCCCACATGTTCTTTTTGAATGTGTGTGATTCTGCGTGCATGCGTGTGTGTCTGTGTTTGTGCATGCTTGAGTGCATGCATGCATAAGTGTGCGTCATGTTGATAAGGCCAAAACACTCTAACTACAAAAGCCGCAAGAATGAAGGAAGTGTCATGAATATGAATTTATGATGTTGGCCTAATGCCATGAACGTTTTCACTCATGTGAAACGGTCTGGAGAAATTACTAGTGGTGTGCATTGTCACTGCCCTCACGATTCGATTCGATTACGATTCGGGAGGTAGCGATTCGATTCTCTTCGATTCAATTCGGTCCGATTCAATTCTACAATGCATTGAAATGCTTTACATTTCTACTGAAAGCAAAGAAAATGTTTCATCAGTCGTGATGAGGCAATACAAGTAGTCAGATAGCCTACTGCGCAACAATTTATTGCCTGTTTTCTGTATCAGTCTTGCAGTTTTCAAGGCTTTGAAGTGCTTTAATTTAATTTAACATTAATTTGCTCCCGAAATATCCACGGAAGTAATTGAAACTTTAAAAATTTGCTGCATCAACTCTGGAACTTGCCGCATTGAATTGCCTCGTCCATGCCCCGCATTGCATTGCATCGCCGGATCGATAATTATTGACACCACTAGAAATTACCCTAGGTACACTGGGTAATACCAATCCTGTGCGAAAGTGACGCTATGTAAAGATGTCTGATTGTGTATGAAGCATGCACTATATCTAATCTAGCCGGGTTTACAAACATTACAATCCCGGAATAAGCATTCAGTTTTCAGTTACTGATCTTTACCTTTGTAGTGCAGTATATGGAACCTAACAGTTCTTGAAGGAAAGTGTAGGGAATCCCAAAGTTCTCTGATCACTCTGGTCCAGGCATGGCTAACATTGTGAATCACACACACTTATTTTGCAATTGTGGTACTGTGCATCCACTTTTCAATGCTGGCTGTCATTTGAGTGCCTGTTGCAGGTGGTGACTAAACAATAAAACAGGTGGAGGCAAGCACAATAAAATGATGGGCTTTAGATCAGATGGTTGCTGGTTCAAATCCCACCCTTCCACTCCCTCCCGCACTCCATAGCTGAGGTGCCCTTGATCAAGGAATCTAACCCATTACTGCTCCAGGGACTGTAACCAATACCCTGTAAACAACCATAAGTCGCTTACTTTGATTATTTAAAAAGTGTCAGCTATGTGCAGTGTAATGTAATGTAATGTCTGTTTATTCTGTTACACTTGGGAAGGAAAATGTGCAGTATTTGTTGGGATGCCATGCATGTCTGTGAAGCAACTATCACTTGGCCCACAACTTGGTTCTTACCCCCTAGCCACACACCTGGACAAAAGCATCCTCGTAATTAAATCGTACTACATTGCACAAATAAAACTTCAGATAGCTACCTGTGTTTTCTCTGGTTACAACATACCAGCAAGAAGGAAGTTATTTGTGTGAAATTCTAAACCTGGCACACACACACATATGCACACACACACATAGGCACACACACGCACACGCACACACACACACCCACACACACCCACCCACACCCACACCCACACACACACACACACACACACACACACACACACACACACACATGCACACACACACACACACACGCACACGCACACGCACACACACACACACACACACACACACACACACACACACACACACACACACACAGTAACCAACATACAGCCAATCAGTTGGCAGGTGTTGGTGTTATTTATGACAGAGAAAGTGTAGCGCTTTTTTGTTTGTGTGGGCAGAGGAACAGTCTACAATACCTCTCTCATGCACTCAATGGTTAGCTGTATACAATACAGTACTTCTCTCATGCAGGTAAGGGTTGTACAGCTAATGTCTTTTAATGGGGGGTGGTAACTTGAAACTAAAGCAATGCAGTCTGACAGTTTTGCACATTTTGTGTTGGTGCACCTAAAAAAACATAGTAGTAAGCGCAATTGCGCAACCAGAACAAAAAGTTAGTCTGGTTTGCAGATCCTCCATGGAACTGCTCACGGCCATTAAAGGTGAGGAGCAAAACAATTCATAATTTGCTTATTTATTTGTTTTGCTGTGATTGGTAACAATGTATGTATTTGCCAGCATTAAATATAAATGTTCTATTTGGTGACATTATTTTCTATTTCCATTTCTATTCTATTATGTTTTATGCAGCCTGCTGTGTATTTTGTTGCTGTTCTTTTGTTCTTAAATCTCTTAGGCCTATATGTTTTCTTTGATGTTGTTTAATATAAACACTTCCTTATTATAAATATGTTATAGCCTACACCGTAAAAAATAGAATTACGCATTGTTCAAGTAATTACATGTTCACAATTGAATGGACAGGAAATATGAATTATTATTAACCAACAGAAAAATCCACATCAAACCGATAGGTTGCATCTCAGTGATATGTGAACATAAAATAGTGAATATTGCAAATTGAAAATACTTAATTGCCACAACTGTTTATTCAGCGCATGCGCTTCTTGGCCACGACACAGGGTTTCCTACTAAAGAGTAATTAAGCACCTCCCATCCTCCACCATGACTGAAACACCCTGCGCCTGGCATCAGTGTGCCACATGGCTCTCTTAAGATAATGTTTGCAGTTGCTGAAAACATGTAAAATGTCTATATTTTACATATCAGTCTATGCTGTACTGCACCACAATGTGAGAGAAATTTCAGCTGAGCATGTATGAACACAATCTAGTGGGGACTAATACAAAATGTTTACCTTAATGAAATTAACACTGGCAAATTTACTGTGAAGCTGACCGCATTAGTCCAATGCCACACTGCCAATCCACCTGGAGTAGCCATGTCATTTACTGGTAATGGTAACATTAAGGACTCAAAGTTTCTGCTATCATAGTCTGTGTTTTTTTGTTACTGTTCAGCTGTTAGTAGGCTGAATAGTAGCGTGCGTCTGTGAGGCTGTGTATGCTACACAGTAAATTTGCCAGTGTTAATTTTGCAGTGTTAAGGCTTATTGACACTATTGGAGNAATTCAACACAAATGGAGTGAGATGCTCTCCAGTGTCAGTGACAAATGAAGTTGTTAAATTGTGTGGAGTTAGAAGTACTCCAGAGAGCCCCCGCCTCCTCGAGGTGATGGAGTTTGTCTGCGCCATTGTATACCCTAGTACCCGATTAAATCATATACGTCTACATATTAGTAACAGTATTTCCTCCAGATTTAATCATGTACACAATCTTTTTTTTATTATTCCATTTCATTCATTTAACTCAACTTGGTTGGGTTGATCTAAGGTTTGGCTGTGCACACAACATCACAAAAAAGATGTGGTGAGTGAAAGAAATAACTTGAGAACTTGTTACATCTTTGCCGGTAACAAGCAGGCCCCTCACAACCTATCTGTCCATCAGCGCCTGGCCAAACCTAATTACTTAGGGCTGGTATATCATGACTCAATTTCTTGCACCTGAAAAACTCCTAATCAATCTGGTCACATGGTACTCTTGAGCCTGTATATAAACCTGGACTGTCACAGTGCTTTAAATATTTGCCTGCCTGCCTGCCTGCTGGCTGGTCAGCATGGCACAGCATAGCGCTTGTTTACCTGCTTTGCAAGCAAGCTAAAAGGCGCTTTTGGCTTATGGCATTTGTTAGCTACAGCTTGTGCCTTGCTTTGTGAGCTAGTCAGTAACAGCACATGTTACATTGCTTGCTCCATTGTGCACTTGAAGTAGATGGTATGGTTATATTTTAAACTTCATTAACGAAAACATTTGGTATTAATCCCCACTAGATTGTGTTCATACATGCTCAGCTGAAATTTCTCTCACATTGTGGTGCAGTACAGTATAGACTGATATATAAAATATAGACATTTTACATGTTTTCAGCAACTTTAAACATTATCTTAAGAGAGCAGTGTGGCAAACTGATGCCAGGCGCAGGGTGTTTCAGTCATGGTGGAGGATGGGAGGTGCTTAATTACCATGATCAGGGTACCTCAACTATGGTGAGAGATAGTGGGCAGGACCAAAACACATATGTTCCAGGAACCTGCTTAGAACTAAAAAAAATGTTAGTAGGGTGCTCCCCGAAACTGCTTTACTCTTTATAGTGTTAGCTTAACACTATAAATCTAACACCAGTGTTTAACACTGATCTGGAGCAGGACCAAATAGACACTAGAACAGTGTTAATTTTAACTATTTAAGTGTTATTTTAACACTACACAATTTACTGTGTAATTAAGAATTCTTAATAAACTTAACAGTGTTATCATAGTTGAGATTATCATGGGAACATCGTTGGCAGAACGTGCCGACTGTTCAGTAGAAAGACGAATTTGTGTTGGTAGAATGAGGAAATGAAAATTGATTGAATTAAGAATTCTCAATAAATATGACGGTGTATTCATAATTGAGATTATCATGGGAACATCGTTGCCAGAACGTGCCGACTGTTCAGTAGAAAGACGAATTTGTGTTGGTAGAATGAGGAAATGAAAATTGATTGAATTAAGAATTCTCAATAAATATGACGGTGTATTCATAATTGAGATTATCATGGAAACATTGTTGGCTAAACCTAAAATTCTAAATGCAGAAGGTTGCCCTGTTTTTTTAAATAGTCTCAACTATTTTTTTTTACAGTGCACAAAGTGGAATATAAAACTGAAACTTTATCTTTCAAAGCCCCAGAGCCAAGATAATTTTATTTTTGCGTTTGAGCCAAAACGTGCCATTTGCTGGCTTGACATTGTTTAATTTAAAGATTTCCTTATTTTAAGGCACATTGTGCTGTCTTTCGCTGCCTTGCCTTACAGGCTTCGAGCCTACTACCAATCTCTACATCCCGCAACAGTGCAGAGGTTTCACAGCGGATTTAAGGTAGGCCTACAGATCAACATATTACAGCATATTACACAGTATACAGCAAGTCTCTGTTATAACAGTATTTTCACCAAAATGGTAATGACCAAGTCTTAACCCATTGATGCTGGATACTGTGAATACATTGCATTCAGGCTCATGAAATTTGAGATTTTTAATAAAAAATATGGTTCTATTTGAGCTGAAAGAACATATTCTAATGCAAGAGGAGGGTTTTTACCTTTTCAGTGCAGCTTATTCCATAATTTCATGTGCTTTGGAGCCAGATATTTAGGTCTTAATAGGCTGAGGGCACCTTTCTCCTGGTGTGTTTTGCTCAATGCATCTATGGGGGGCTGTTTGAGTACATAACGCAGTGTTGTTATGACTCCATATCCTGTTCTCTTCTTTAGAGATGAAGTTAAACTATGGTTTATATACTGTAGTTATAAAGTTATATTCTGTAGGCTACAGCAAATACAACCATAACAGCAACTGTATTTTTATTCTGTTGATATGCCTATAACTGTGAACCTTGAACCTTGAAAATTGGTTGCGTTTCATTTTAATGGTGCATGTGTAATATTTTTTTGTAGTTTATTTCCAGAATTCATGCTGCCCATTCAGAAATGTTAGGGTAATCAGAAGGATGTAGGTTCGAGCCCTGTTCTGCCTGGCCCAATCAATGTGTCCTTGAGCAAAACACTTAACCTAACTTAAGTTGCTCCTGGTGGCAGGGTGATAACCTGAGTGGCACTGCCACCAGTATGTGAATATGAGTGAGTATGGGGCATACAATGTAAAGCGCTTTGAGTGCTCAAAGTAATGGAAAGGTGTTATATGCCATCTATGATTTATTTACATTACTGAGACCCATAAATCGGCCTAACAGATTAAGACCATTTCAATTTTGGTGACAGTTTATAACACAGGCTATGTGCAAAAAAGTTGACATAGATATCTTAACTCCCTTGTTTAGTCGGTTGATATTCCAGAATTAAGTTGTTTTTTAGAGGTGGTGCATAGATTTACATCGACTGATGAGCAAATGCTTTCCAACGCAAAATACCAGCCTGGCTTGCCATGATGTGTGATTTTTTCCCCCTTGCTTTAATCCTTTAATGTCTGTCTTAGGTGAATCTGATAAGGAGGAAAATAAAGCCATGGTTAACCTAATTCCATTATGTCTCCCTCTGCTGGCCTACTGTAAGCATGCATTTTTATTAAGGTTTTTTTTCTGTTGCTTTTACTGTAATAGAGTAGCCTAGCGAGCTAAACCCCATTCAATTTGCAGCCACTAGGGGCGTCAAGATTTCTAGGCTAGTAATAGAGGGCTTTTTTTCAAAACTGTAAAAACTCAACAGCTGCTCACGCAAATTGCAAAACAGATTTCCACTCTTTCAAAATGAAGCACAAAACATTCTTAGCGCATATCAAAACCATGCACTTGTTTATATCAGAAAACGCTTTGATTCCCATAGATTTTTGTGAGAATTGGATGTGCTAATTTGCAGAAAGTGAACTGGTTCATTGACGACTGTGTCAAAATTGTTTCTTTTTGCTACATTGAGAGGGAGCCTTTTTTGTGAAATGTGATTGTTTAGTTGTTGAAATTTTTGAAACTCGTCAAATCGTGTGTGTGTGTGTGTGTGTGTGTGTGTGTGTGTGTGTGTGTGTGTGTGTGTGTGTGTGTGTGTGTGTGTGTGTGTGTGTGTGTGTGTGTGTGTGTGTGTGTGCGCGCGTGTCTGGACCTGACAACTGTGTGTGTGTGTGCACATGTGTATATGCACGTGTGTGTGTGCACCCACCCTCCCACCCCTCTGTAGTGCTCCAGGGCCCTGGCTGGGAACATGTGTCGGCCCAGCAGAGTGACCCATGCGTGGACTACACAGAGCTGAACGACCCCTGGAGGTCCACCTCCAACACAGACCAATCTCAGGTGTGTAGAGGTAGAGAGGTAGAAAGTAGAAATAGAAGTACTCTTACGGATGTAATTACAACACTACATTTGCAGGGGACCTAGTGAAGGTGGGTTCTGTTGTAAAGATTTAGGCCTAAAGTGCAGGGGGAAATCCTGGTTTGTGTTCATAGTATGGCCCTTGGAGGACTTTTGAAGTGAATTGAAAAATTAAAAAAATTTAAAAAGTGGCCCCTCAAATGAAAAAGGTCCCCCACGCTTTACGTCCTAAGGTGCGCTCTGACTGGGACGTGGTGTTGAGTAATCATTTCCTTCTCAGATGTACTGCTGAAATGGCTGTTGAGTATTTCTTTACCTCTTCAAGTGCGCTGTGACCATGATGTCGCGTTGAGTATCTCTGTACCTTCTCAAGTGCACTGTGACCATGATGTTGTGTTGAATATTTCTTTACCTTCTCAGGCGCGCTGTGACCAGGACATCGTGCTGCAGGGATGGTACCTGCTGGTGGACGGGAACGCCAGCGTCCTGATGCCCAACTCTTGTGTGCCCAGGTAGGCCACTTGCCAGGTACGCCACTGGTCAGGTAGGCTAGTGGTCATCTGACTTCCCAGGTACATCACTTGTCAGGTACGCCACTGGTCAGATATGCCATTCGTCAGACAGGCTATTCCACTTGTCAGGCAGGCCACTTATCAGGCAGGCTATTCCACTTGTTAGGTAGGCTATACCACTTGTCAGGCAGGCTATTCCACTTGTTAGGTAGGTCACTGGTAGGTCACCACTGGTCAGGCAGAGAGTGCAGTAGAGTAAACTTTATTAATCCCAGAAGAGATTAAGGTACTTAATTTCCCTTTGGGTTGGCCACTTGTCAGGTAGGACACTGGTCAGGTAGGCTACTAGTTACCTGCCTGCACGGGCAGGCCACTTATCAGGCAGGCTATTCCACTTGTCAGGTAAGCCACTTGTCAGGTAAGACACTTGTCAGGTAAGACACTTGTCAGGTAAGACACTTGTCAGGTAGCCACTTGTCAGGCTATTCCACTTGTCAGGTAAGCCACTTGTCAGGCTAATCCACTTGTCACTTGCCACTTGGCGAAGCGAACAGCCCTTCGGTTGCGCCGTCAGGCTGTTAGAACGCTCCGCCTCGTCCATTATTTCCCTTGATATCGGGACACCTCGTCGGCCGCTATTCCATACATCAGGCAGGCTATTCCACATGTTAGGCAGGCCACATGTTAGGCTATTCCACTTATCATGCAGGCCACTCACCAGGCAGGCTAGTCCACTGGTCAGGTAGCCACAGGTCAGGTAGACTCTGCTACTTGTCAGGCACACCACTTGTCACCTGACTTCCCAGTACTGTGTGTGTGTGTGTGTGTGTGTGTGTGTGTGTGTGTGTGTGTGTGTGTGTGTGTGTGTGTGTGTGTGTGTGTGTGTGTGTGTGTGTGTGTGTGTGTGTGCGTGTGTGTGTGTGTGTGTGTGTGTGTGTGCGTGCGTGCGTGCGTGTGTGTGTGTTTGCCAAAGAGTGTGTGTATGATTTTTAGAGTGTTTTTCGCGCCTGTAGATGAATTAAACAGCAGAGATGGCAAAAGCAAAAGTAAAAGTAAACAAAAAGAAACAGTTTCTCTCCAACATAGGTAACCTCACCTGTGCAATTGTCTTACCATCAGGTGGCTCTGAACTGGTTGGAAGTTTGTGGGGGGTTCTTTTCAGGTTTTCAGTGTTTTTCAGTGACACAGTCTACTGTATCTACCTCAGTAACGGGTCTACAGCTATTATCTGCCTGATTCTACGCTGGTTGGGTAAATATTGGGGGGTTTGTTTTTAGATTTATGTCAGTAACAATGTCAAGTCACCTCATTAGGTACAATGGAATAACTGGTGCAGCCGCTAATATCATGTGCTAGTGTTGTACTACTTACACCATCATTTTGCTTCTAGTTTTACTTTGGCAACCTCTGTTAAATATATGACTATATATTCAACAGAGGTGGCCAACTAACTGACTAACCAACAAGATTCAAGATTCAAGATTCAAGATTCAAGATTTGTTTATTACCTCTTATTATAGGTTTGAATCCTATAAAGACTAAAAAATATTGTGTCTTTGTCTCCTCAAAAAGATTTTTTTTAAAAAGAGAGAGAGAGGGGAGGTGGAAAAGTGCAAAGAAAGTTCCTGTTGTCTTCAGCATGAGTTCAGCAATCTAATTGCTTGGTGAAAGAAACTAGTAGTCTGGTAGTGCGACCTTTCAAGAATCTATACCGTTTGGACTTCCGGGGAAGCTTGACCTTGTTTCCCCCTATATTACACTTTGAATTCCAATTAACAGTAACCTTTTGATATATTAATCAAAAAAGTTCAGAAAAATATGCCAACTGACCTAAGATTCTATACCAGTTACCAGATGATAATATGTCAAACAGAACAAGCTACATGTCATTGTACCACGCACTGATGAAGGCTTGAGAGCCGAAACGCGTTTGCTTGTGGACATGGTGGTAATATATAAATAAATAATGAGACATAGCTTGTGAGTGCGGATTTTTCTTGTTTAAGTTCACACCTTTTATCGTGCACCCAAAGTCATTGATTTTTTCCAAGAAGTTGAGCGCGTCCTCTGACGAACTTGAATATCTGAAACAGTTCATGGTTGGGATGACAAGCATCATTTAAGATTTTTTTTGCCTTCCTGATGCAGCTTCCCTCAACAGGTACCGCTGCAGCACGCACGCACCCCTTTGGCTGAACGGTGCGCACCCCACACCAGCAGAGGGCGTAGTGAGCAGGCAGGTGTGCGGCCACTGGGTTGGGGGCTGTTGCGACTTCTCCCACTCCATTCAGGTAAAGTCAAGGGGATACACGAGGTACACATGCCATTCAGGTAAAGACAAGGGGATACATGAGGTACCCATGCCCTTCAGGTAAAGCCAAGGGTATACACAAGGTTCCCATGCCCTTCAGGTAAAGCCAAGGGGATACACGAGGTACCCATGCCCTTCAGGTAAAGCCAAGGGGATACACGAGGTACCCATGCCCTTCAGGTAAAGCCAAGGGGATACACTAGGTACCCATGCCCTTCAGGTAAAGCCAAGGGGAAACATGAGGTATCCATGCCCTTCAGGTAAAGACAAGGGGATACACGAGAGACTGGTTCATGATGATGATGATGATGATGATAATGATGGTGATGGAGGTCACGATGATCATGATGATGATGATGATGATGATGATGATGATGATGATGATGGCAGTGGTAGGGAGGAGGAGGAGCATGATACTGATGATGATGATGACTTTGATGAAGATGATGATGATGATGTTTGTAATGATTTTAATTGTGATGATGTGATGATGATGATGATTATAGTTACTGTATTTCAATGGTTATGATTATGATGATGTAATGATAGTTATGTATTGATGACGATGATGATGATGATGATGATGATGATGATGATGATGATGATGATGATGATGATGATGATGATGATGATTGTCACTTCCCTCCTCCATCCAACCAGGTGAAGGCGTGTCCTGGAGGATACACTGTCTACCAGCTTGTGCATCCCACCCATTGTGATTTGGCATATTGTGCAGGTAGAGCTGTGTCCTGAAGCAGCTACTCATATGAATGCATGAAGTAGCTACATGAATGCATGAAGTAACTACTCATATAGATGAACAAAGTTTTTAACGCTCCACATGAGAAAGAAGACCATAGCCTAGGTACTACTGCACTCCATTGGCCTATCTTTCAGACTGACTAAATCAAGCTGAATTATTAATCTTCTGTGTAACCTGGAGGGTGCGTGACTAGAATTATCCAACTATTACAACATGTCCCAACTTTTTTGAGATTTGCAGCAAGGGTCAAATTTTACATGAACACATATTTCCCTCAAAACAATAATTTTGCCTGGGTTTAACAGTTTATATGTTGACTACTCATATGAATGCATGAAGTTACTATATGAATGCATAAAGTAACTATTGTATATGAATGCATGAAGCAACTCCTGTATTATTTGTATATGATTGCATGACGTAAGCCCTGTATTATTTGTATATGAATGCATGAAGTAACTCCTGTATTATTTGTATATGATTGCATGACGTAAGCCCTGTATTATTTGTATATGAATGCATGAAGTAACTCCTGTATATGAAAGCATGAAGTAACTTTCGTATATGAAAGCATGAAGTAACTCCTGTGTATCAATGCATGAAGCAACTCCTGTATTATTTGTATATGAATGCATGAAATAACTCCTCACCTTCCCACAGATCTCAGCTCAAGAGGAACTCTACCAACACAAACACCTGCTCCAACAACTGCAAGTAAGTGTGTGTGTGTGTGTGTGTGTGTGTGTGTGTGTGTGTGTGCGTGCGTGCATGCATGCATGCGTACGTTTGTGTGTGTGTGAGAAAGAAATAGCGAGAGAGTAATTCACATCGTTGAGAGCTTATTATCATTATTATTATTGTTGTTGTTTGTTGTTGATGTTTTTGTTATTATAATTATTACTGCTGTTATCCACAGGCAGCGTTGTGGGGTTGCTTCTGAAGGCATCAGCTTTGGGGCTAAATGAAACTGCCGTTCAAGAGGAGGTGTTCAAACGGGTAAGCCAACATATTACTCTCTGAGTGCCGTGTATGTGTGTGTATGTGTGTGTGTGAGAGAGAGAGAGAGAGAGAGAGAGAGAGAGAGAGAGAGAGAGAGAGAGAGAGAGAGAGAGAGAGAGAGAGAGATTTATTTCCATAAGTGACTATTGCACACTGTAACAAAATCAAATTAAACTTAAATAAAGCAAATCAAACGGAATACTTAAGGCACCATGGGCAGGTAATGTGCGCAGGCAAGACAAAGTCCAATTTCCAGGCAGATTTCTTGAGGCTGGTTTGTTTTTTATTCCAGTTGAACACACTGACATGGCCTCTGTTGCACTGGTAAAAAAAACATATGCCCATCACCCAGGTGCCTACACAGATCACCACCTACTTCCTACCTATATACAGGTGTACTTGTGCCCACTACTACCCCCAAGTGTTCAAATTATATTAGTAAATAAATCAAAGAAAATGACTAAATCTATAAAGCAAAATAAATTAACTAAACAAATAACTAGAATTATCATTTATTATTAAAAATACCACATTATAAAAATAATAATAATTAATCTAGCAAAATAATCATAAAACCAATAAACAGAATTAACCATTAACTTTGGCATTACTCAAAAGAAAAGATTATAGCTCCAACAGTCTCTATGGTAACATCCCCATGATGGGCATACTGTTCCCCCATAGTCCTAGCCTGACTCTCCCCAGAAACCTTGTGGTTCCGTGCAGTTTTGCAAGCTCCACTACTAAGTCTGAGAAAGTGCATGTTGGATTTGCATGGCTTTATCTATCATTTGTTCGTCCTCGCCACCAACAAATTCCATCAAAAACGTTCATCTGTTCATCTCTAAAGAATCAATAGTCTACATCTAATCTGTCCTGTGATTGGTTGTTCATCTACAGTCCTGCTTCCTGATTGGCCCTTTACACTGTGTGTTTTGTTTGTACAGTAGGCTATACTAATTAGGTCTTGTTATTGGCTCTTTATGGTCTGTATGGTTATATAATGCACCCCTGTGAATGGCTGTTTCTCTGTGTTGGTCCGCCCCCAGCTTGAGGCCGTGCTGACAGCAAGAGGGCTACAGGCGTCTGGTCTACAGGTCACAGCAGTGGTCAGGAGGCCAGGAGAGACATGAACACGCACACACACTACTGTGGTCAGGAGGGAAGGAGAGACATGAACACACACACACACACACACACACACACACACACACACACACACACACACACACACACACACACACACACACACACACACACACACACACACTGCTGTGGTTAGGAGGCCAGGAGAGACATGAAGACACACATACACACATTGCATTATTGTATAATCTTTTAATGGAACTGATGTTATAATTTCAAGCTGTCATGTGTAAATATGATGTAAATACCCTATGTCACCCCTAATGAGGACTAATTAGCCAATGAGTGACCCTTGTGCTCAGAGCATTAAGCATTAAGGGTGATCAACCAATTAATGAGGTCTATACTCATGAACGGCGTGACGTTTTCCATGTGCGTTACGCCCATTTGTGGGGGAAAACAGGCAATGCAAGTCAATTGGTGGTGTTGGGGTTTAATAAACGAAAGATGAGGACCTGTAGACAAGCGTTGTTCACGCGCAACATGCCGAAAACGTGTTGTGTTGCCGGCTGTTCAAATAATATAGCCAAACAGCCGTGGCTGAAGCATGGAAAGTGTTCATTTAGGCTAGCCGATGTAGCATGTAAGTCAATGAGACATTCGGTTTGTTTTCACCCATAAAGGGGCGTAACGCACATTTAGGAGCAAAGTACCCGGATGGCCGTTCATGCCTATACTCATGAACGGCCATCCAGGTACTTTGCACCTAAATGTGCGTTACGCCCCTTTATGGGTGAAAACAAACTGAATCTCTCATCAACTTACATGCTATCTGCTACCCTAAATGAGCACAGTACATGCTTCAGTCACGGCTGTTTGACAATATTATTTGAACAGCCAGCAACACAACACGTTTTCGGCATGTTGCGCAACGCTAGTACAGGTCTTTTTCTCTCGTTTATTAAACCCCAACAACACCAATTGACGTGCATTGGCTGTTTTCCCCCACAAAAGGGTGTAACACACATGGAAAACATCACGCCGTTCATGAGTATACTCTAGGGGGGCAGCTGTTCACTAATCGGGGTGAATATAAAGAGACATTGCATGTTGGGCCCATGTTTTTTAAAATAGAATTGCCATGTTAAATCTAAGGCTTTTAAAATATTTTTTCTCAAATCTCAAGAGTGCCTCTGCTTTTGCCGTCACTTTTTTTTGGACTTCAGCTTCACCCGGTACAGATGAGCACCTGAGCAATATTGTTTGCACAGTCTCCTAAGGGCTTCAAGCCCTTTAGTGTCTTCTCATTGAATGTTGGTTGTTTGGTAAGTTTGGAGAAGGCCAGACGGACAAAACGTTACTTCAAAATAAAACATGGAGCATGGAGTATTCAGCGTTTTCTTTACTTTCTTTGAAATCAGGAAACTGTAGCAAATCATTGCAGCAGTTGGAACATGTCCAGTACACTTATTGACATTACCCCACTTCCAATACATTACATTACATTACATTATGTTACACTACAGTGGAAAATAACCCTACCCCATAGAGTATCATTGTCCCCAGGCTGGGCAACTCTACTCCCCTTCGCTACAAATGGTGTCAGAAGTGGGATGTCTACCATGAGGCCGTTGGAAGCATACACATTGTGTGTGAGCTGTAATTCCATGTGACCATCACTAGGGTTGTGGGTGTGTTCTGACTGTCACACCAATGAGCCTGGCTCTTTGGTGTAGCAGTCACAGCCCCAGTTTACTACCCCAGAAGGTCTGGGTTCAAGTCCCAGCTGAGCAGCTCTACTCCCCTTCGCTACAAGTGGTGTCAGAAGTGGGATGGCTACTGTGAGGCCATTGGAAGCATACCCATTGTGTGTAAGCCTTAATTCCATGTGAGGGACCCCCAGGATTGGTGAACCCGGTGTGAGGGACCCCAGTGATGGGTGAAGCATTGATGATGGGGCACACTGGATGGGAGAAGCATGATGGGATGAATACGCGTCTGATAGGCCTATTGCACAATTATTAACACATCACGTCAAATTACAAATTAGAAGTCTCTTGCAGTTGTTGACCTAGTATGCCAAATTAACGCAGCGCTCCCAGGAAGGGTGCACCAATTCAAACAGGTAGAAGTTGGCTTATAGCCAAAATAGACGATGTAAAAACATTTTGTAACTAGAAATGCACCCAGAGTGTGCAGACCTCCGCCAAGGAAGTTCAGTTTGTTTTTAGACACAGGTTTATAGGCTACATATAGGCTAATTACTGTGTTTAGTGAATTTAAGTCAAGTTGTAACCAAATTATATATAGGTCTTTTTTACAATTAGGCTACCATGTCCTTGATTAATTGGTCTGTTTAGTTCACCTGTGATTGTGTAGGCCTATACAATATACTGAAAGTAATGAAGGTTATATTTATAAACCTTATTTATATAGAATTTGGGGTTAACTGAAATGCACCCACAGTGTGCAGACCTCCGCCAAGGAAGTTCAGTTTGTTTTTAGACACAGGTTTATAGGCTACATATAGGCTAATTACTGTGTTTAGTGAATTTAAGTCAAGTTGTAACCAAATTAGGCTATAGGTCTTTTTTACAATTAGGCTACCATGTCCTTGATTAATTGGTCTGTTTAGTTCACCTGTGATTGTGTAGGCCTATACAATATACTGAAAGTAATGAAGGTTATATTTGAGATAGAATTTGGGGTTCACTTTAAATGTAGCGAAGGGGGTGTCATGAATTTAACCAGCATTGTGAACTAACACACATATTCCATGTTTTGGCAATGGTAGCCTAATTAATTCGACAGCATTGTCAACCCAATCTGCGGGGGGTGACTGTCCATCTCGCAACAGCATTGTGAACTTTTGGTAATTAATTAATCGGTAATTAATTTGACAGGATTGTTTGTTAACTTCAACAACGAGGGTGTAGCCTAGGCTGGCTGCTGATGAGCAATTTTTAGGTGAATTGCAGTCGGGTATTAGAACTGGCGGCAAAGGAGAGAGTAGCCTATGGCGCAGGGAGTCCCTAACTGTTCATTATTGCTGAGAATGGCGCAGGCACATCCGCGTGGAATATTCGCCGGTGCTCGGGCATCATGCATGCTGTCGGGCGTCTGGTCCCTGTCCATCTCGCAAATAACTTGAAGTGTAGCGAAGGGGATGTAATGAATTTGACCAGCATTTTGGACACAGTAGCGAAGGGGGTGTAATGAATTTGACTAGCATTGTGAACTTACAGTCATTTTTTGCCAACGGTATCCTAATTAATTAGACAGCATTGTGAACCTAAATGTTTTGCGGGGTCATTTTCCATCTCGCAACAATATTGCGACTTTTGCCAAAGGCAATTTATTTGACAGCATTGTCAACCTAAGGCAAACAAGAGAGTCCCTCCCTGTTCCTTAATTTGCTGAGAATGGCACAGGCAAACTCGTGTGGAATATTCGCTGGTGCTCAGTGCTCACCCGGCCACCCTGTGGCAGGCTGTGAAATGGCAGCGAACATACAAGGTGCAGATAACACACACACGAACACACGGACTCAGGCGATCACATAACCTCCTTGGCGGAGGTAATTATGTAGGCCACATATTTATGATAATGAGTTGTTGCGCTACAACTGCTGCTCAAGTTGGTGACCGCAGTCATCTCGGCGTACACCGTCTGAGAGTAGTCGTACGGATTTCATCTTTCCTGCGCTTAACGATGAGATTTGATAAATGCCAACTGGTCGTAGAAAAGAATGTACTCTGTATTTTCATCATACGTTGCTTTGGTAAATGAGGGCCAGTATGATTAATATACAGGACCCTGGCGTTAGCCTTCCTGACTGACTCGTCTGTGGACTCCCGAAGCTCAAGGACCAACTTCGCCTTCTCTTGCATGTAGCCCAACTGTAGTGACTTCAGTGGTAGTTGCAGCACATTTCTTCCGAAGAGGCCAGCTTCAGATAGGCAACGTGGCAACCCCAACCACTTTCGTATGAATGAGTTGGCTTTCCCATCCATCTTAGTCACGGTTGATGAGGGGATCTCGCTCATTTTCAGGGGCCACATTACCCTCTGGTAGAGTGTAAACTGGTAGCACCAAACCTTGTACTTCCCAGCGAGTTGGCTTTGGTCGATCCTTGCCAGGCCGTCACATAGCTGTTTCATGACGGTCCTCCCCATTTGTTTATCAGATAGTTCCACGGTGTACTGCCTCCCCAGGCTTCTTATCGGTTTCTCGGCAAGAAGTGGTATCTTTTCCCCTCCGACAAGAAAGGTGGTGCAGTCGTTCCTGACTCCTTTCCTAAGTGACAGGCTGCGAGACTTAGAGGGCTTGATCTTCATTCGGGCCCATGACATCAGCTCATCCATCCTCTTCAGCAGTCTTGCTGTACATGCTGCTGTCTGAAGGAGGGAGGTGACGTCGTCCATATAGCTCCTTAGTGGGGGAAGCCTCTGACCATTTGGCAGTTTGATCCCTCCGACCATTTGTCTTGCACCGATGAGAATGATCTCAAATGCTGCTACAAATAGTATCGGAGAAATCGCACATCCCATTGCGATTACGACTTCAAGCCGTTGCCACCCAGTAGTGAAGTCTTGTATGGAGAAGCACATCTGCAGGTTGTTGAAATACTCCGCTACCAGGGTCTTGATACAGGTGGGCATGCGAAAGAAGTCCATGGCGTAGTTGATCAGTTGGTGCGGGACTGATCCATACGCGTTGGCAAGGTCAATCCAGATGACGTGCAGGTCAGTCTTTTCCCTCTTTGTCTTCTGAATCTGGTCCCAGATCATTGTGGAATGCTCTACGCATCCAGGGAATCCTGGCACACCTGCTTTCTGACAGTTGGTATCAATATAGCCATTCTCAAGCAGGTAGCGGCTCATTCTTCTGGCTAGAACTGAGAAGAAGATTTTCCCTTCCACGTTTAGTAGGGCAATGCTACGGAACTGGCTGTCCTTGGAGTTCATTTCCTTGGGGATGAAGACTGCTACTGTTCTTTGCCACTCAGATGGTGGCTCTTTGCCACTCAGTGTGCCCAGTTATGCTTGCCAGTTCAAGTTTCTCTTTCAGTGTGCCCAGTTCTGCTTGCCAGTTCAAGTCTCTCTTTCAGTGTGCCCAGTTCTGCCCACCAGAGATATGCGAGTTCAAGTCTCTCGTTCAAAGTGTCCAGTTCTGCTTGCCAGTTTAAGTCTCTCTTTCAGTGTTCCCAGTTCTGCTTGCCAGTCTTGCAAGTCTCTCACTGAGTGTGCCCAGTACTGCCCACTGGAGATATGCTGGCACAAGTTTCTATCTCTGTGTGCCCAGTTCTGCCCACCTGGGATACGAACCCATGACTCACACCATTGCAGTCAGTTGTGTATACCATTACACCACAGGGCTTCCGTTCTGCTTGACGAGGAATGTTTTCACTCTTGGGTCAGGGCACAAGAGTTGTAGCTAATGATTAAGAGGCTTGACTATGATTTAATCACTGTCTGACAAATGCTTAACAAGGAGTACTCTGAGACGAATCATTAAAAGGGATGTTGACTCAAACTGAACAGTGTTAACTTGGTAAATATGGTTTATATGTCAAATTTGTGGCTTGGGTCATCATGGAGTAGTGGTTAAATGGCTGAGCTTGGAACATGAAGGATATATGTTCAATCCTCAATGTGGAGAGGACAATTACTCGGATTTGAGCTTTGAGCCTCACATCAACAAGATAACAAAATCTGCTTTTTTCCATCTTAGAAATGTCAACAAAGTGCGCGGCTTTGCCCCCCGACAAGACGCTGAGAAACTTATTCATGCCTTTGTCACCAGTAGGATAGACTACTGCAATGCTCTCTTCTCTGGTCTCCCAAAAAAAATAATTGACAAATTGCAACTCATTCAAAATTCTGCGGCAAGAATCCTAACAAGAACCAGAATGAGAGAGCACATCTCTCCTGTCTTGGCAGACATGCACTGGTTACCTGTCTCACACAGAATCGACTTTAAGATTCTGCTCACAGTATTTAAAGCATTAAATGGACTTGCCCCTAGTTATATCTCAGACATGCTCTCTTTTTATGCCCCTGCTCGAGCTCTCAGGTCCACTGATGCCAAGCTGCTAAGGACCCCCACCCCCCCGCAGAAGAAGATCGGCGACGCCGCGTTTGCCTGCTATGAGCCCAAGACATGGAACGCCCTCCCCATCGAGATCCGATCAGCCAGCTCCGTCGACTCCTTCAAGAAGCAGCTGAAGACCCAGATCTTCATCCTTGCGAACTCCTAGCTGCCAAGGCGTCATAGTGTCCCAGCTGCCGCAGCGCCCTTACTACTCACAACCAGCCCTGGCAGGGGGCTCCCCTAGGTGGCCGCTGGTCTCTGCCTGAGGTTTCTTCCTGACTATAGGGGGTCTTTTTTTCTCAGACTTCACTGAGCTTTTTTCCCCCTTACAAACTATGCATCAAGCGAAAGGGAGTTTTTCCTCACCCCTGATGCCACCAGGGGCCGCACCTGAGCGCCCAATCTCTGTGTGACTATCTATGACTTATGATAGGCCCAGCCACTATGGACCCTACACATCTAAGAATCCTGGTCCTATCCTACGTTGACCTTATGACTCTACATTCTCTGTCTATCTCTTCTTCCTCTGCCTTCCTGCTTTTTCTGCCTCTCCTCTATACCTCTCCTTTTAAATCTATCTCTAACAATGTTTTTTTTTCCATTTGTTAAGCACTTTGAGTTACATGCCTTGTATGACACAGTGCTATACAAATACAATTATTAAAATTATTATTATTATTATTATTATTACTTTGTTTCGTGCTTCCTGGAACATGGTATGAAAATGTACATCTTAGCAAAGTTGGAAAAGTAACACATTACATTACATTGCACTGCGCTGACGCTTTCATTTATTCAAAGCGACTTACATTTATTATTTTTCAGGGCATCGGTTACAGTCCCTGGAGCAATGTGCGGCCCTTGAGCAAGGTGCTTTGCTCAAGGGCACTTCAGCCGTGGATGGAGATGTAGGGAGAGGTCAGGGGGGATTCGAACCTGCAATACCTAGATTGAAAGGCCAACTCTCTAACCACTAGGCCACGGCTGCCCACAAATTCTTTGAACCGTATAAATTGGAACTATATAGGCCGTATAAATTGGATCTATATAGGTCATATGACAGGATGTGGATGTCAGCAGCTTGAGCTTCGGCAATTATGGTCTAGCAGGTAGGCCCTTAATGCGCACCGTACCTCCAGTGGTACGCTGTAATAGTCATTGAAATGTACCTACCTTAGCACTACAGTGCTATAACACAACACAGGCCTTTTAGTAATGCACCACGACTTGGTCATTACCATACTGGAAACAACAAATGTATAAAGCCGCGTCTTAAGGGGTTAAGTCAGTTGGCCTTGAAGCATGATTACGAGTTCGATTTCAATCAGGGAATCAATTTAAAATACTTTCTGACTTTTAACTATTCATGTTAGTGAAATTATTAACAATATTAAATAATGAAAGCACACATGGGAAGCTCCCATTGACATTGTGTAACACAGGCCTGCACACATGGGAATGTCCCAATGATATTGTACAGTAACACAGCTCTGCACACAACAAAATCAGAGGTGAGCAAAGATACCACTACATTTCCAAATACAATACAATACACCCTACACTAAAATGTTACAAGATACTAAAAACATCACAGTAACTGTATCAGTTATCAAAATACTGTGTTTTGCATTTTCAAAGTACCCAAAATACAACAGAAACTAATGGAGTGACCATGACTAGTGTTGTGTGTGTGTGTGTGTTCTGACCATCATGCAGCCTGTCTATTGTCTATTGACCCGCTTCACTACAAGTTAGGCCTATTATCCGTCCTGGGATATAGGCCACCCACAAGGGTTCTACAGGCATTTGTCCTGTGCAAGTTTCTCCAGTTGTAGCCTGCCATCTTGTAGTCCGCCAAATGTTACTCAGCTGACTATGCCTTTTCCCATTCTCATTCTGACTGTGCCTGCCATTCCAAGTCTCTCTGTCAGTGTCCCCATTGGAGATATGCCAGTTCAAGTCTCTTTCAGTGTGGCCAGTTCTGTTTGCCATTCCAAGTCTCTCTTTCAATGTGCCCAGTTTGAGTCTCTCTTTCACAGTGCACTCAGTTCAAGTCTCTCTTTTAGTGTGCCCAGTTCTGCTTGCCATTCCAAGTTTTTCTTTCAGTGTGCCCAGTTATTCTTGCCAGTTCAAGTCTCTCTTTAAGTGTGCCCAGATCTGCTTGCCAGTCAAACCTTCTCTTTCAGTGTGCTTAGATCTGCTTGTCAGTCCAAGTCTCTCTTTCACTGTGACCAGATCTGCCCACCAGAGATATGCTAGTCCAAGGGTCTCTTTCAGTGTGCCCAGTTCTACCCACTGGAGATTTGCCAGTTCAAGTCTGTCTGCATACCCAGTTCTGCCTGCCAATCTCAGTTCTGCATACATACCAGTTCAAGTCTCTCATTGAGTGTGCCCAGTACTGCCCACTGGAGATATGCCAGTTCAAGTTTGTATCTCTCTATGTGTTCTGCCCACCAGAAATATGTCTGACTTGCACCATAGCAGTCAATTCTCTCTCTATGTGCCCAGTGTTGCCCAGAGATATGCTAGTTTTGGCCAACCGGGATATGAACCCATGACTCACACCATTGCAGTAAATTGTGTATAACATTACACCACAGGACTTCCAGTCAGTCAGTTTTCACTCTTGGGGCATAAGAGTTTTAAAGAATGATTAAAAGAGGCTTGACTATGATTTAATCACTGGCAAACACATGCTTAACAAGGAGTCATTAAATGGGATGTTGACTCAAACTGAACAGTGGTAACTCTATATGGTTTATACAGTATATCAATCTTGCAGCTAGGGTTCACCTGAATGATAATTCACAAATGTTACTGGGGGGTATTTATCACCACAATCAATTTCTAAGCACTATGGCACTACATGAGTTGATCTTCTCCATCCTCTCCATGTATTAAATGACATAATACATGGATGCATGGATTACATACTGTACGTTTAAACTATAAATGTAGTCCATCCACCACAGAGGGGTGCCATTTTAACATTCTGTGACATTACATGACCACAGTTCTGCCACAGTCTCCACACACGGCTGTTTTAACCCTATTCAGACTGGGCTTTTTTGGCATTCCTGGGCCTGGGGGGGGGGCTCTTTTGAACCCCCCCCCCCCCCCCCCCCCCGTCATAACTCATGAACGGAGTACGATATGACCACCAAACTTTGGGGGGATGATCTACATATAGACATCTATGAATGACATAATTTTTGTGTCATCATCTGGTATTATGACGTCATTATGACATCATCTGATTGTAATGCCCAAAATCTCGTCATAATGTATTTTCCATCAAATTTAGGTAATGCACTTACACTTTAATGATTATATGCTTCAGACCACTTTAATGCTCACAAAGCTGTCTGATGCTAATGGAAATAACGAAACAAATATGAAAAGGGAACAATAATGAGACTTAGATCAGTGATTTTCGGTCAGGCATACCTGACAGAAAACCTTTGCCATGGCAACGGCAAAAATGATGAACATAATCTTTTCGTACTAAACTGTAGCCAACTAAATTTTAGGAAAAGTCATCAAGTTTCGTACCCATAGCTTAAGTTGATAAGGAATTATACAACATCAAAGTTGGTGTGGGCACTTTTAGCCCCCCCCCAGTCTGGATAGGGTTAACATGATTGCTGATAGACAGACTACAGACAACTGCCACCGAGTAAAAATGTCACTTCACCTGAGGACACAGCAGGAGCTTGCATGCAATGCCCACTACCACCACTAGGTGGCAGAGCTCTAATTGGCTCGGCTCATTGACATACAGGTAATGAAAAGTAGATAGTCACTGAGTTGGTTACGCAATATTGCCAGTAGGTGGCATGCTTGAATTGCAATGCAATTATAGCCTACTGCCCAAAGGAGCACTATCATTTCCCAGTCCTCTGTCATCCCACACAGTTTAAGTGTCCGATTGCTGTATGACCCAGGGCCGTAACCAAACATTTTCAAATACCGAAGACAAATACTGCGTGCTGTACTGTATACTGTAAGCCTACATTTAAAATGCTTCAAATACTTCAGTCAAACTCTAAAGTTTGTATTTTATTAAAAACTGCCTTGAGGGTAAATGGGGGTGTCGTATACAGCCTGAATTTATCATTGTTGATCATAGGCCCTATCAATTTTCATCATAGATAAGTTTTACATTACTGAAAAAAATACAGAGGACATGACCTCTGTGTCCTCAATGGTAGATACTGTACGTCCATGTGTATGCCAATCATCCTTAACCCTTTCTCCCAGTCTGAACACAACAGCAGCAAAAATATTATTTTAAAAAGAAAGAAATGGTCTAAGAAATATTAAGAAATAAGGCATATGTTTTGTGGGATATGCAGTATGTTTAGCTTCCTGTCATCCTGCCCGTCTCTATCTGAAAGTATCTCTATCTGTGTGTACGTGTAGGCTAGGTTATGTCCAAATTGCCCTAACTCCAAACAACTCCAACATTTGTAAAGTTATCAGTTGTCAGAATTTGTCTTGTTTGTCTATTTAGTATGTTTTTCATATGGCAGTCTTAAGAATATTCACGAAACCAACTAACGGCCCACACTGACCAAATTGCAACTGCCACGTGCCACACTGTAACCAGGACTTGACAGGCACCTGCCAACTGTCCTAATGCTGGTAAAACATGGCTGTGGCTCGTCATAATTTCAGTGTCACTAGCCACTTCGATGCTGTACCACAGTAATACTATATGCTGTTGTTTTCTCCTTGTGCATAAACTGTTTGCATTATAAGATTCAAGTAGCGCATTCAGTCTGAATTGGTATTCATTTAGGCTATTTGCATATGGGAAGCTATAACTATAGGCCTACTTGTTTTCACTTTAGCACTTCTGAGCTTAAATATTATTATGATTTAAAAAAAGGGTTTACCAGATGATGTGAACCATACCTGTAAATCGTCCTGCAGTTTTCATATCAGCAAGATACCTGGATCACCTCTACATGTATGCTTTTAATTCCAACCATGTTATTGGTTATTTATGGTAACCAATTTAATGACAAGGTTCAGTGGCAGTGTATGATTGCGGTCTTATGTCCCAGCAGGGACGAAGAGGATAATTAAGTAAGCAATGCAATTTGAACAGGTGAACACTCGAGATAATGAAAAAAGGAGGCGCACACAAGGCTTGGGTGAAAAATGTATAGGCCTATTGTAGCCGAAAATTTACAACAGAAGTCAAAGGTTAACTGGGGCAGTGCTCCAGTTAACCTCTGACTTCCTTTGTAAATTTTCCGCTACAATACATTTTTCACACAAGTCTTGTGTGCGCCTCCTTTTTTCATTATCTCGAGTGATAATTACTTTTTGGGAGTGGACGCACCAAGCAATACACAGGTCTAAAGTGCAGGCGTAGATGCCGACCTTTGTTGGTTTTTGTCATTTAACAGGTGAAGCAATACCTGTATATGGGCGAGTAGCGTAAACATGTAACATCCTCAATACACAGCCTTTAATCTGCAATGTAAATGTCACCTTTTCACCAGTCAAATGTGTTTGACAGCACGTGGGAAAATGTAAGCTACACAACACAAAGAAATGTCAGTATTATTTATCTTGTTTAACCTTGATTTACGGTTAGGGCTACAAGTCTGACGCCCTAACCGCTCACCCATGACTGCCACTCACTATAACGCTGCCTCATGTCTCTATCATGACACACACACAGGCGGACAACTCTAGTTTCAATGGATGTTCCACTTTCCATAGTATTTCAATGCGTATGGGGGTAAAAGTTTTATCCTGCTACAACAGGCTGCTCCACGTTCATCAATCAACTGATGCCGCACAACATCAACTAATGCCACAGAGAGCAGTCAAAAAATGAAAGAAGTTCGTAGTCTCTTACTGCAGATGGGATCGCTGACCTCATTTGGTCGCCTTACTGTCACCGAAATTGCAATGGTTTCAATGTGCCATAGGTTGCAATAGTCTTAATGTGCTCTCGGTACAGTCATACAGTAGCCATGTTATGATGTACAAACTAGTTGAGTATTTTCAGCAAATAGTGAATAGGCCTGCCGGCAACCCCATCTCCATAAGAGGCTACGTTATCTAGTTATGCCTACCGGGCGCAGGGCCAGATTAATGCAGCCTGGGGCACCTGCCAGCCCCCCAAAGACAAAAGTGACTAGATGCGATTTTTTTGAATTTGAAAAATTCATCCGTCGTATCAAGTACAGTTTTAAACCTTGTAAATACTCCCTCCACAGTTGGTAAACATGTTCTCCTTGATGCCTAGCTTGTAGGCCTAATTATGTATTTGTTGCAAAATGTGCCTAAATTCTCCCCTTCCACTACAGGAGGTCTAGCCAGGCAGGGGTGAAAATAGTTTTCATGTTTTACTAGTGCTATGACACCCCCCAACTGTCAAAAGGCGAAATAAAATACGGTAGGCCTGCCCTTGGTCAACTACGCCATGATAGCAGCTGCCCTGTTGCCACCTCAATGTTGTCAAGACAATAGGCCTACGTTACATACACCAAGGTACTTAAAGGGACACTGTGCAGGAAATGGTCAAAAAAGGTACTGCAGATATGCTGCTCATTGAAAATGAGCTGCCTATTGCCAAATTTGATCTTTACATGAAAGTTTACTAAGTAATAAACAAATATTTTCTAGTATAGTCCAAGTACAGTCATTCTTGCAGCTAAAAATGGCTATTTTTGGAAATTCAAAATGGCGGACCATGGAGCATTTTTTCCAGTTATAATGAATACTTAGAATTTGATGGTGGTGGTAAGTATTAATGAAAAAGGTAACATTAATGAATGGGCAGCATGAATTCTGGAAATAAACAACTAAAAATCTCACACAGTCCCTTTATTTAAAAGTTAGCCAGGGCCAGTGTTTGAAATTCCATTTTTTGAGGATATTCCTCCCAACGACTGCGCTTCCAATGCCAACATCAGAAAGAGCGCAAACAAAATAATTATGTGCACTACAGATCTATATCTGCTTGACTATGTCACGCTTAGGACACTCAAATGGCATAGTGTGGTTGCATATTTTCTACTTAATAGTAGGCCTACACCTTCCCAGATAGCAAAACCCTCCGGCATCTTTCTGGATCTTTCTGGCATTTCTCTGGGGAATGTACGATTTCAGTTGATTCCGGCAAATTAATGGCAACGTGGGAATAATGCCAGAGATATTCTGGCTTTTCACTGGAATGCCACCCAAATAACAAAATCGGTGGTGCAGGAGGGCGGAGCTACAGATACTTTATGGTTCTTTCCCGGCAAGTTGGAATATTACCAGAAAACATTTTGTTCGGGTGGGGGGGCTTTTTTTAAACCTAGGGCCCAAGGCAAAGATGACAGCGGCCCTGCCCTACGGAGACGGTTGACACGCATGCTCATTTAGGTGAGACCGACTTCATCCTAGGAAACTTTTCGGCGGGACAGTAATAGCTACAGTAGTCTAGTAACGAACCTGGACTCGATCTACTACTGAACTAGGATATTGTGCTGTGTAAATAATTTGCATTGAGGTAAGTAAAACGATTGTTATACTTTTACCTAATAACTACTACACTGTAGGCCTACTCACTTACATTGTTCTTTGTTGTGTTTACCTGTGCTACAAGCTGAGGCAACATTTCTTGAGGTAATTTTCCTTTGGAGATAGCTAACATCTAGCCTACGGTATTTCAGATGTTTGTTCATGACTAAGTGCCATTAGGTCTCTTGACAGGCGTTTCAGTACGTATTAATTCATGTTATGTCATGTCATGGCTTTTAACTGGTTTGGAGGACAAGCTAGCGACCCTTGCTAGCATAGATGGCAGCTAATCCTTTTTGGACATTCGGCAAACGTCAGTGTTTAGAGCTAGATGACTGATATGCCAAGACTACCGTATTTTATTCTCAATTTATCGTTGGTGTACTATCATGGCCTTTGGTCATAACATATCGTACGGGCTTAGGACAGCCCGTTTGACTAGATTTCAGATGCCTGCTGAGGTTTGGATTCAGAAATTATTTTTTTCAGAATAGGCGATATTGATGATTTGGGCAATGCTCCAACCATGCCAGTTATCGTAAGGTCAGGTGCCACCCACTTGGTTGAGAACATGATGACTAATGTCAGGTCACGGATTATTGCTTTACCCTGAGCTCTAGTTCTAGTGCTATTCTCGAGTCCACATCGCTTTATGCAATATAGCCACCCGTTTCTTAGGTCGTTATCAGACGAAAGAGGGCAGTTTGTGACATACGTGAATGATATATCTTTGAGGACACAAAGTAGCTGCCCTTATTATTACACATGCACGAGGTAATGTGATTAACAGAAATATCAGATTTGCAATGAAATAGTCCATGTACTCTTGTCACAGGAGAGTCCATCAGCTCACTAACACGGGTGAGGGACAGGGACCAAAGAGGAGGCTCTACAACATGAGGAAAGACGGCGATCCTCAAGCAGTAAGTTGATTTACATAAGAAAATGATGCAATATAAAGGTGTCTATTGTATGTATAAAAAGGACTTAACATTATGGTCAGAATTAGCTCCAGCTAGTGATAAGGTCTTAAAGGGTTTAATTAAAGGCTTTTTAAATTCACCATCAGTGTGCCTTGGAATCTTTGGCAGGCCTTATCAACAGTCACTGGAGCTAAGTCTGACCATAATTTTGAGCAACTTTATTTCCTTGAGCCAAAGTGCACCTGCTTATGAGGAAAAAAAAGTGAAACAGCACTCCTACATAATCAGCATTCCTAATGAACAGTTGAATTTTTTTTAGCATATGTAGAAAAGACCAACTTACTAGCCACTTTGAGTCATTATTAAGTGTGTGTTTTAATAGTTAATAGTAAAATTCTTTCCATTTTGGCTGGTGGAGAAAAAAGTTAATTAACAACCCAGTGTATAACTGTAGGAGCAGACTGTACAGTGAAAGTGAATCCTGCCTGGACTTAACAGACCCCTATACCTAGAATGACCCAAACATTTGACTATTGCTCTTGTCACAGGTCAGTCCATGAGCCCACGTCTTCAGGCCAGGGGCCCGAGAGAAATTTCCAGTGACATGGATCAACAGAGATCCTCAAACAGTAAGTTGATCTTCTACATCAAATAAAGGAAATCATGTGAATTGTCTTTAAATAGAACACAAGCATTTGATTACCAATCTTGTATGAGGTCAGTCCATAAAAAATCAAATGTGTGTGTGCGCGTGCCCGCCCGCCCATCTTTCTGAGTGTGTATGTGCTACAAACAAACTTATGCCAATTTTTTGTTTATTTTTTCTTGATTATTTAGGTATGTCAGTGAAATAATATAATTTGCATAATACTGAACTTTTTAACCCTGTGTATATGTAGAACAGGACTTAAACATTTGACTATCTCACTCTCGTTACAGGTCAGTCCATGTGCCACGTTCCAGCCAGGGACCAAAAGGGGGACTTTCGTCATGGGGCCAGACAGACATCCTCAAGCAGTAAGTTGATTTACATGGATGCATTCTGAAGTTGAATTGAAGTAGTTATATTGTTGTACGCTGGCTACTATTCAATGTGTCAAAGTGAAATGTATTAATTGTTGTCCCATGAAAAAATGAACTGTATCAAATCTCAATGTATCGTTCCAGGGATAAGAGTTCAAGAATGTTGTTGCAGGTGAAATGATCATTGAAATTTGCTGATTCAATGCCATTTTTGTATCTTTACTTTTTGGAGAAATAGAGAGATGCATCCAGGCCACCCACTAGGAGGTGGAAAATCGTACGAAGAGGTGGCTGTACCTGGCAGCAGACTGAGATGGGGTGAGGAAGAGAAGCACAGACCAAGAACGGAATGTCAGACATTTGCCCTTTTTATGCCCAGCACACACAGACACACACACACACACACACACACACACACCAGCATATAAACATGCACATAGACACAGGCGCACGTGCACACACATACACAGACTCTCAAACAAGATGAGTCTCTGGTGATGTTGGCAAATAATCTGAATCGATACACACGGCAATGATTCCACCATGGTGCCCCACCTACGCGAGTCCTGTCCTTCAGCATTGACTTTCTCCCCAGGTGTGGTGTGCCTTCATCCGAACCACAATGGCATCCCAAGCAGCAACAAATACCTGCACGCATGCCTGCTACGGTGCACACACAAACACACTGGACTGTGAACTAGGTCAGACACACACACATGCTCAAAGTAGCCAAGATCGAAAAGGCTGCATCGGTGGCTTGACTGCATCCATTTTTTGGAGGAACACCTTTGTCAATTTGGAGGAACTTTGTTGTGGGAAGATATTTTAAAATGTTGATAGTCAGACTCTTGTATACCCATTCGCTTCACTTTGATGTATTTTGTAATTGAGATGATTTATGCCACAGTGCTGAATTAACACATCATGACAAAGATGTCGCCTTAAAAGGTATGTTTGGTACCTGTGGGTTAAATGTCTCAGGAGCTCCCTGACTGCAGAACGTCTCAGGAAAGGACTCAACTTTTTATATTGTATGCCGGGTGCGATTTGTCAGAAAACCAGGAAGGGGGATGTGTTTCAGATGTCAACAATATCAATGGAGTTACATTAAACTATGATTAAAATCATGTGGAAAAAGTGACAATATCAAAACCAGAAGAGGGGACAATCTCCCTACAAACCGCACCCTGATTGTATGTATTTTACATGTTTGTACATGATTAATACATGTTCACAGAAGAAAATACAATGTACGACTGCAAGGTCTTGTGCGTTTTTCTCACCGATATCTTAAAGGTTTATGCGTTACAAAATGTTTATTATTTTGTTTATTTTCTGAACGTTTTTTTTAATAACTCAAATGGATATGTTAAGAAACGTGTTTATCTTCTGGTTTGTTTTTTGGAAAATTCCATTTAAAACATGAAGGGATATTTTAAGAAAGGCTGTGAGTTTAAAAAAAAAAGCATTTTGATCATTTTGTTTTCTTGTTTAAAATGTCATACATTTTCAATTTCCAAAATCTATTGAATGGATGAATGTTGTAGCCCACTAAAGATAATAAATTGTCAATTTGCATTCTTTTTGTGGGTTTTATTCTTTATTATTATTATTATTATTATTATTATTGGGAAGGTTAAATACATTCCGGCATATTTATGGGTTTTAATCGGTAGGGTTCTGGCAATCTTGTGGTAGGCTCATGGGCCATTTCTGGGTCTTCTGGCAAACATCTGGTAAGGTGCCGGCACTCTGTCGAACGTTCTTGGCATTCTACTGGCTGCTTTCTGGCATGATTCCGGCAAAATCTTGTGGGCCGTTTTAGGCCCGGGAGTAACCCCTACATATTGCGGCATATTTCCAGGATGAACCAAGGTTTCTGGGCCATAAAAAGCCCAGAACATTTTTGCTATCTGGGTTAGGCCTACATTTTTCAAATGTTTGTTTTTGGCCAACATTAAACCTATTCTCTTACTAGTAGGCCTACTGCGCACCCGCTGTAAATATCATATGTGCACACCTGTGCGCACCCGTCTACTTGTCTTTCACCACTGTAGGCCTACAGGCAAGCATTTCAATTTTGTTTTGTGTTCATAATATAAAAAAATGTAGGGTCAGTTAAGTTTTATTTCAAAGTATGTTTCAATTTTCCCTAGGCTATGCGTTTGTTAGGCACTATTGACAAAGGCAATGGGCCTACTACAGGCCTACGCCTACATGGGCATGCAAGGACAACATTTGCAGGATTAATTCAGAGATTTTATTAGGGAAGAGCAGTGTTCTGTAGGCTTAAGTCCATATCATCTTTTCCTTCTTTCTTCATTTAAAGTATCCATTTTTAGAACTAAGTCAGGCTACATTAACTTGTGTGACCGTGCAAGTGTCATGTAAGCCTTGCTTAATGAAATATTTTGTAAACAGCTTCACCACCACACTTTTGCATAGCCAAGATAATTGCTGTAGGCTAGCCACAGGACAGGTAACTGGCGTCACGATTTGCAATTGCAAGTAGTAGCCGTTCTACAACTCCGGATGTTCCTGCCCTAAAACTCTCATTCCTCCCCTTCAGTTGTCAAGAATGTGGCAATTTCATAGTAGGCTATAAGAAGTGTGAAGGGGCTCACCTACTCTTTTCTGGGGGGGGGGGGTATGCAAGAACGATTTTGGTGCGCCCCCCTCCCCAAAAAAACACTTAATAATTATTTGGCGCCCTCCAACGCCCTCTCTTTGGCGCCCCCCTCTCTCTGGCGCCCCCCTGCAACGCATATGTCGCATATACTGTAGTCGCGCCCCTGTGTGAAAAATGAGAAGTGAGAAAAATGAACAGTGGAAAAAAAACCTTATGGTGATATGACTTCGGCGGTCGTGCATGCTCTGGTTTCTTTCGGTCAGCACGCGCAATTTCTGAGAGTGCAGTTGTCAAGGTAACGAACTTGGCAGAGTTCGTTTTAACTTCTTGTCATCAGAGCGGAGATGACAGAGAGGGTGTGCACACGTGTGTACGTATCTGTGAAGACTTGAACCAGTAATTTCGCTGTGAAGTTCAGCCTAACAACTACCTGGGTCCGCTGCTGAATGCGGAAGATGCAATTGGAAATATATCATTTGTACCGGTACTTCGGTTTGTGACTTACGACAGGGCGACGACATTGTCAACTCCAGATAGACAAAACATTAATGTACACATCCAAGCGGTGAGAGCCCAACTCTGGTGGGGCATGACACTCCGGCAAGAGGATGGTGCGGCTACACATATGTGGCAGGTATGTCACTTTCACTACCGTTTTCGTAATAGATGTAGAACTAGAGCTCGGAGTTAGGCTATGCACCTGTTGCTCAAACATCCAGTCTCTGTAAATTAGCTCTTGGTCAAGTCCCGGGTGATTCAAGTTATGAGTACTCATAGCTGAACTAGGCTATTCGACGGGGAACTGTCACTGATGTACAATGACTTTCCTTAATGGGTTCCCTTCATATTCATATTCATCATCATCTTCTATTTCTACTAGGACAATGAGTTTTGTTGTACCGTTGGACGCACGTTCGAATGTTGTTGTTTTCATCACCCCTTTTCCTCTGTCCTCCTTCCTCCCCTCAATCAACAGATGCCCCTTGCAGAGGGAAACACGAATAATTTTACCTTTGAATAATTTGGTCGACACACTATCTTGTTAAGTTTAGGCTACTTTGGAAAATGAGCTACCATGCAAGGCAATAACTAAGCCTATCTCTAGTATTTGACATGACTCGTGAGTTTGGTCTCAACTAAATTTTGCTGAGTGGATTGTGAGGCCCCAGCAATTCAACAATGGACATTTCAATTAAAGTAGTACAACCAGAGAGGGTCTATAGAGTCTATGTAAAAGGGCTATGGTACAACTTCTGCCTATTTCGTATGCAGTTGTAATGTCACACATACCCTGTGACTTCCTGGGCATTGTAATGGGGATCCTGGTCATTGTAATGGGGACAGAGTTTGTTTACATTTCAAAAAAACATTTAAAAGAAATTCCCAAAAACATGAAAAGGTTATGCAACATCAGCAGACAACTGGCAAACAGCGATAAGCTTACCTTTTGAGATAATGTTTTGGAATAGGCCTATGTTTTAAGGTTTTTAACAAAGTCTGCCCCCATTAGAATAGCTCAAATCTGAGGGCTGAGCCGAAAAATGCAGCATCGTACTGACAAGTCAAGGGTGGCGTGAGCAATTCAACAGCATATTGAAAATGGCAGTTGTTTCTTAGTAGGGCTATCATTAAGGTAAGCGTACCCATTAAGCCCATGTACCCTTTAAGCCCGCTTTCAACTTTGAGGTCAATTTAAAGAAAGGGAAAGGGTGAATTTTGTTGTTCATCACCATATCCAATTAAAGGGTTTAGTAACTGACAAAATGTTTTTTATTGCAAACAAATCACATTTTTTATTGTCGAGTTATCCCCGTCCAAGTGAATCCAGTCTCAGGACTACTGACAAGAAGTTGCTGTTTTGGGACATGTCAGAAATCATAGAATTTCAGCTAGTTTAAGTCAAGTATTTTGAAAATACTTTCATATTTAGTGAACTAAGAGGTAAATGTAATGATTTTTATATATATACATGCAGTGTTTCACTAAATTATAGCATTTCCCTTCAAATGGAAAGATGTGTTTTATGAGTGAGCAAACGCCAATATTCTCTTGATACAACCACACACCATCTTTATCTTACTCTACCGTTAGACTTAAGGTGGTTAGGTGTGAATCGTAAGCATATTCCAGTTGGTTTGGCATTGATCTTTAAAGAAATGCATCACGAAATGTTTTGTGGAGTTGATCATTTCCATAAAATAGCTTTTTGTATAGGCGGGCTTAATTGGGTACTGGGTGGGCTTAAATGGTACACCCCATTGAAATGCATGCAAGTTGGCATGCATGCTAATGAAAAATGCCTTTGAGGGACATAAAAAGTGCTGTACAATCTCAAGTTGTAGGTCAAAAAGGTGTAATGTAATGAACTAACAATAATCAATAAGAAAAAATACATTTCTCTGTTTGGATGAAGTATTTTATGAAGTATATTAAGAGATTATGTAATATTTAATTAGGTTTTATGCATTATTTTTTGAGCAAATCTTACATTTTGGAAGAATATTTTGGTCTGAAACCATTTATGCCATGTATGCTACACTGTTTAAACTCAACTCACACACCTCACCAGGTATTTTGATAGAGAAATAACTATATGAGCTTATTTGGTACACAAGTGGGCTTAAATGGTACCAAAGGTACCATTTAAGCCCATTCAGACTTTTCACTTTTCTCATAAAAAATCTTCCTATTGTACTTTGAAATACTCATCAACTCAGTAATAAACATTGAGAAGAGAGGTAAACCTTACTATTTAAGAAATCATTTCACAAAAAAATTGTGTGAAGATGACTGAAAAATAAAGAAATTTAGATTTTGGTGGGCTTAATGGGTACGCTTACCTTAAGTCTTATAAGTGTAATACTGCAATTAGGCGATTTTAAATGTTTTTTTTTTAAACATTTGTTTTTCAACCAAGCACATTGACAACAACTGATTGATGTGTTGTGCAATTTAGGCTTCTATTATTGATTGATTGATTGATTGATAGGCACTAGGCTTGGGTGTCTTTAAAGGATAACTTCAATTTCAACATGTAGTAAACAATGGCATTCTAACAGGCTGCGCAACAGCCGGATGTCTGCGCCAGAGCCAGTTTAACAGTTAAGTAAACAGACTGTTAAAATTAGAATGAATGAAGTTGATATTAGATTACGTAAAGTTCTGCTAATGTAATGGAATAACTATACTACTAGGGCTGGGTATCGCAGCCATATTCCTGTATCGATTCAATTTCGATTCTTAGGGCTTTGAATCGATTCATCACAATTCAATTCGATTCGATGCGATTCATTCCGAATTGATTCAATCCGTTCCCTTCTTGGTGCCAGGATTTCTATATTTTTATATAAAATGTCAAAGGGCTGTGGCTTGACAGTGTTAACAGATTGCTAATGTATATAATGTAATAAGTAGGTCTAGGCCTAATTGACTAATACCTACTGGGTATTTTCCATAGGCCTAAATTAAATGGTTAAGTTACAGGTTATCAGGGTCCCCTGTTTCAAAGACCAGAAAACACCTAAGTACCGGTATGCGTACTATTGCAAGGAAACACACCACACACACACACACACACACAGTAGGCACCTATTAAGTTTCCATAATTGAGACATGTAAGACCACAAGGCCGGTATCTGTCTCCCTGAGGTCAGAACATTTAGAAGGAAGCTGAGTGCTTCTTCCGGTTGTCAGAGACGTGTAAGTTATAGTCCTGTGGTATAGCCCACAGATCTACTAGATTAAAACTATCTAGATCTGTGGTATTGCTAAGCTATACACTACAACTTAGGGCATGTCAGAATGGAAGCCAGCATTTTCAGATATCTCCATTTCAGTGGTTGTTTTCAAAAAGATCAGTTTTATGTGCTCAAAGTCACCGTACTAGTGTGGACGGGAGGTGTAAACCTAAACGGATACGGTCATGTGGATGGAGTGTTCACATTATCATATAAGTTGTTTACAGAAAGTTCAGCCATTAAGATCTCTCCACTTCACTATTTGCTGGAAATACTCAACTAATACATCATAACAACATTGCTATGACATTACCGAGAGGTTATAACATAGGCTCTGCACAAAGGGGTTCATCTGGTAACTGAGGTACCCTGAGCTTGGTACTGTCTCCTCGGTGGCACCAGGGCTGCCCGCCTTGCACGGGTGAGGCATAAATGCAGTTTTGTTTTGAGCAATGTGTGTGCACTGTGGACAATGTGACAATGGCAATGGGAGGTTCCCAGGTGGGCTTTCACTTTCACTTCCTTGCCAACTCTACTCCCCATGCCTCCTTTACTCCTCAAAGTTATATTTACAACCAGTGAGGGGCAACATTGATTCATTAGTTTACAATCCAGTGCCACATATTTCAATTGACTTGGTTTTATCTGTCCACTTCAGCCAGGTGATTGGCCGGTTGAATGATCTACTGGTTGAATCGGACCGGTAAAACAAAGTCATTTGTACATGACCCTAGATTGAGATGAGCTGATGAGTGGAGATGTTGGAGTTGGAAATAAACAGTTAAGGGCAAAATTGGATTTATTATAGTTACAATCAAGGTCAAGGTCAAAGTAAACTTCATTATCACCCAGGGGGAAACAGAAGTGATGTTGACCACCTGAGTTTCCCCCTGGGGGATAATAAACTTGACCTTGACTTTGACCTTGATTGTAACTAGTGAATCCATTTTTTCCCATCACTGTTCATTTTAAATGCTGCCGTCTCTGCTCATCACCTCTATTGACCATTTCCTCTAATATATGCCTAAGCTACGTTCACACACATCACTACTAGTTTGAGTTGGCGAGCAGCGAGTAACTTACAGGTATGTGAATGTAGCTTTACACTACATAGCCATTTGTCTGACTCAGCATCATCTGTCTACCTGTCCTCCCGGAGGGCGTTGGGTGGTATTACAATGACCTGGCTGCTCAGAGATATTATTAGGCCTTTCCCGAAGCATCCAACTGATCTGAGTCTATATGCAGCCAAGGTACAGTAAGCTTACAGTATAATGCAGCGGAGATGCCAGGCCATTACCAAAGCATCCAGCCTCACCGGCTCTTAGCCGCCATTTTACTCATCGGCACATTTCTCATGCTCAGACTCAGTGGCGGAGCAATCCCACACAGGACCCCAGAGCAAAAACAGCTATAGGGCCCCCTGTGCTACCCAGGCTACGACCTCCTAATGACTTTACACCTTCGGCACTGCGGAATTACTCAAGCAAAGAGCTCGCTCAAGTACTTTCTGAGCTCCGCCGGGCTGGGGAACTCCGCCCACTTTGTCAGGAACCAATCAACTTCGAGCATCTTCAACAACCCTGGGTAGAGGCATGTTCAAGGCAGTGACGTGGTTTAAACAGAGACGTTCTATTGAGACTAAGAAAATGTTTGGTTTAAACTTTGGCGCAGTCCTTTCTGGAATCGACCAGTTGCAAACCAAGGGAGGTGGGTTAACCATGTTATTCGTTATCTTCTTGGTCAGACCAGAATCTCGGTAGAGATCTCAGGCCACCCTATACGACCTGCCAAGGTCTTAATGACCCCCACCACCAATGCAGTAGTGCCCTGGGCCTCGGGGCAAATGCCCTGCTCGCCCATTTAGCTCCGTCCCTGCTCACACTCCAAGTCTGTGCAAAGTAGCTTTACTACCGTGGAGTATCAGTAAAGCTATTTGGCATTAGTACAGCTAAATTGCACAGATCTGTGCAGATTGTTTCCCTTTTTTCTGTCTTCTGTGGGGTAGCCAGCGTCACCTCCACACATCATGTTTTTTTCTAACATGTTAATGCACACATAGCGTTGGGTGTCAGATAGGGGGTCTACCACCTAATAGTGTGCGTGAATGAGTGAGTGAGAGAGAGAGAGAGAGAGAGAGAGAGACAATGAGAGAGAATAAGTCATGTTTTTCAGAGAGGGGATCTATTGTGTGGCCAGGGAATATGAAAAGACGTTGACATTTGAGATTTGGGAGGGGGAGTGAATAAGAGAAAAGAACCCCAGTCTACACCCTGCCCTTAGACTGTGTGTGTGTGTGTGTGTGTGTGTGTGTGTGTGTGTGTGTGTGTGTGTGTGTGTGTGTGTGTGTGTGTGTGTGTGTGTGTGTGTGTGTGTGTGTGTGTGTGTGTGTGTGTGTGTGTGTGTGTGTGTGTGTGTGTGTGTGTGTGTGGTGAAGATTATGTTGACAGTGTCCTTATGTTTCGTCTATTGTTTGGATATGTGATAGCATTAGTTTGTTCAGTGCATGTCAACCCAGCCCTGGTGTGTGTGTGTGTGTGTGTGTGTGTGTGTGTGTGTGTGTGTGTGTGTGTGTGTGTGTGTGTGTGTGTGTGTGTGTGTGTGTGTGTGTGTGTGTGTGTGTGTGTGTGTGTTTGTGAGTGTGCACGCTCGCACGTGTGTTTGTGGTGAAGGTTATGTTGACAGTATCTGTTTTGAATGTGTGTGATGCTATTACTTCCTCCCGTGCCAGTCAACCCAATACGTGTGTGTGTGTCTGTGTCTGTGTCTGTGTCTGTGTGTGAGACTTAGCCCAAAGGTTTGACGGTTAGACTCCTGACCCACCAGGTTTGTGGGGGAAGTAATTATTTGTGTGTGTGTGTGTGTGTGTGTGTGTGTGTGTGTGTGTGTGTGTGTGTGTGTGTGTGTGTATGTGTGTGCGTGTGTGTGTGTGTGTGCTAGGAGCTCCGTTTTTAGCTCACTTGGTATGAGGTGGCGGCAGGTCAGAGACTGGAGTGACTTTGTAAATAGAAGCATTCGGTGAATGGGGAAGAAGGAGGCAGACATGATAATCAACTTTGTTTCAGAACCAGTCGACCATGTCCGCTCCGCTCTGCCGGCTGCCTGTGTGATAATGTGATAAGTCAGACTTGGCCCTCTCTACTGTACACAAGGGAGTGGTTATGGTTATGGTTATGGTTATGGCTGGGGCGGGGGTTGGGGATGGGTGAAGGCCATATCCTAGCCTCGGCTTACCATATCTTGTGCTGATTTACTTCGGGTCTGAAACGGTCTGAAATTGTGAAATGCTTACTGGAGAGAGGCGCGAACTCCGTCGAAATGTGTTTCTTACTTTAGCCGATCACTAACACGTGGTCAGGACATTTTGAAGTGAAGTGAAAGCAAACCTGGGGAACTCCAATTCCCATTAACTCTGTTGAAATGCACGTCTTACTTTATCCAATCCCGAGCATGTGGTCACAGCATTTTGAAGTGAAGTGAAAGTCTGGGAAACTCCAACTCCCATTGTCATTGTGACACAGCAGACAAGTGCACACTTCAAAATTGCATTTATGCCTCACCCGTGCAAGGGAACAGCCCCCCGATGGCACCCCAAGGGATTGGGAACAGTGCGGCAGGACTGTACCATGCTCAGGGTCAGGGTACCTCAGTCATGGAGGAGGATGGGAGAGAACACTGGTTAATTACTCCCCCCACCAACATGGCAGGTCTGCAATCCGGCAACCTTTGGGATACAAGCCTGACGCCCTAATAACCGCTTACCCATGACTGCCTTACTTCTGTGAGGGTGAGCTGTGTTTAAGTTTGAAATGTGCATCCCCCCCTCCCTCGTCCCACCCCAGTTCAGTTATTGGCCGGTTGTCTGGTAAGAAGACTAGAGCCCTGCTAGAACACGTTACACGCTGGTCAGACATAACATGGATGGAACATGTTTTTGACAGGAGCTTACGTATGACAATGCCCGCATTCAGGCCAACAGAGAACTGTGCCGGCCCGGCACCCCTTCCCGCACCTAATGTTGAACCGGTTGGTTTGTTCACACCGCAAAAAAAGACCATGCCTGTTCAAAGTGAGAAATCTCTGAGGCGACTTAACTGTACATGCTCTCTCTCTCTCTCGCTTTGATTTGGTGTTTGTTTTTAATTCCCCTCAATTCCTTCAGGTTAAAGGAAGTATATCTACTCATTTTTTTTATTTTTTATTTAGTAATTCTTTATTTTCTTCTTGTTTTTATCCTTGCCTCTTTTATGATGTTTTTATCACCCTGCCTCGTGCTTTTATCTTTTACCACACACCTTACGTTGCTATTGTTTTTTTATCCTTTTGTTTTTTCTCCTTTCGCTCTTGTTTTTCTGGGGGGGTTTTGGATGGTTTTTATCACTGCACAGCACATTGAATTACTCTGTGTATGAAATGTGCTTTAGAAAGAAAATTGCCTTGCATTGCCTTGCCTTTTGCGTCTTGGATGTGCGCACCACTCCCTCACTTGAGCATTTTAAACGTGGCCATTTTCAAAGAGGGACTTTGGGGAGCGCTTGACCATATTATTTGGCCAAATCCTGGGGTGGGGCTGTATGCTGCACTATCATGAATGACCACTTGTAGATTTGTTTTGCATGCCAGCCCTAGCACCACCTCCACCACAACCACCCCCTCCCCTTTATCAGAAGCACAGGAGGTGCAGGGAGGTTCGCCACTGAGTGACATAGACAATGAGACTTTTAAAGGCTAGTCTAAACCTCACTGGCAGCAAATGCAATGATCGAAACACACACACACACACACACACACACACACACACACACACACACACACACACACACACACACACACACACACACACACACACACACACAAGACACACGTCAGACACAAACAGACACACACAATGACCTTTGTGCACGGTGTGAGCTGTGCAAGGAAGTACACACCCACTCCTTTATCACTGGCATGGCTGTGTCTTAAGTCAAGAAGATAAAGCAAAGAAAAGATTTTCACCCTGACCTCAAAGCGCTCCTGTATTTTATTAGTAAAGAACCCATAAAACTGAGGTACTGGTAGGATGACACTAGCCTGGGCAAAAGCCGACTGTTGACTCCGTCAAACAGTCTGGCGAAAGCTAAGAGGAATCCGTCTCCATGGAGGGTGGGAGATGGTCTGAGCTTACTCTGCCATTTAAATTAATTGGAGTTCCGAATTCAAATTCAAATTCAAATTGTGCTTTATTAGCATGACTGTTATGATATAGTGTTGCAAAGCATACGTAATAGCAAGGCAAAAGTGTGAATAGTGTTACCTTAACCAATCAGTAACAGACTCCATGGGTGAGTTCTGCGTCACCACTTTTAACTCTTAACTGCTCACTCTCAACTGTGAGTGAACCGAGCTAGGAGGCTTTCGCCAGACTATGTGCGAAGACTAGTCTTAACAGACTAATCTTTGGGTGGAAGTGCAGTATGGCATCGGCAGGATAGGATGACACAACTGCGGGCCTGTGTGTGTGTGTGTGTGTGTGTGTGTGTGTGTGTGTGTGTGTGTGTGTGTGTGTGTGTGTGTGTGTGTGTGTGTGTATTAACAGAGTAGAGAGAAGAGTAACTTTTATTCATCCTGAAGGAAATTAAGGTGTCTGTCAGCTTGGGGCTGAACAGACTTGTTGCCGCACTTGGCGGCGCACCATGGTAATCTGTGTGTTTGTTGTCCAGATGAAGTTGAGCCACTTGCAGGCTGTGTGTGTGTGTGTGTGTGTGTGTGTGTGTGTGTGTGTGTGTGTGTGTGTGTGTGTGTGTGTGTGTGTGTGTGTGTGTGTGTGTGTGTGTGTGTGTGTACAGTATTAATTTAACGCTTCTGTGTGTTTGCAGGATGAAGCTGAAGCGTTTGCGGTTGGTGCTGGTGTTGTCGGCTGGCCTGTGCGTGTTGTCCTTCATGCATTACTACAAGGCTCTGCACCAGCTGCCCCTCATGAAGGGCCTGCCCCAGCTGCCCCAGCTGCAGCTGCCCGCACGGGGCCCCACAGGCCGGCTCATGCCCCTGGCCCTCTTCAACAGACTCCTCAATGTATGTACTATGTCTAGTCTATGCATGCATGTCTAAGTGTATGTATGTACATATGTATGTATGAATGAGGCATAAGAAGAGCAAAGGCGGGCATAAACTGTGCGATATTTTCACTCGTGGGTATTAAGTAGTGTTGCACCGTTTTTTACCATTTTACCGATACCATTTTTTAGCCCCGATACCGATACCCGATACCTGGCTGTGCAGTATCGGCCGATACCGATACCATACCGATACTACTCTGTTTGAAATGTATATACAGTAGGGCCTATATATATATATATATATGAAAAGTTATATAGGCTACTACTTGGATGTAACATCATTGCTATTATGGCTTTGTCAGGCTGCTGCCTACTCCAGTAGAACTTTTTACACTTTTTAAATACCTATGATATGAAATAACTAAGATCAAGGCTGCGTTTAAGTGTCAAAAGAGCATCTATAAAAGGTATCGGTGCCCTATTTGTTGGTATCGGCCGATACCGATACCACCATTTTAGTGCAGTATTGGGGCCCCGGCCGATACTGGTATCGGTATCGGTGCAACACTAATATTAAGCTCCTTCTCACACTGCACGAGGGACTTTCACGATTTAAAAGTTCACATCTCACGACTCACGTCCTCACACTAAACGAACTGACAGTCGGATGCGTGCCCAATGCTCCCACTGCGCGACACGACGGGCATGTTTCCCGGGTCTGCAGAGGAGGGAACATTCCCACCTGAGGTGGAGATGAGGACGCACTCAACAGCGAGGCCCTATTAATTTGTGCATGTGTAGTGTCAAATTGGGTCTGCTTTAGCTGTGCGATTTACTCACGAGGCATGACCAGGATTTCAAACAGTTTTGATTTTCTTGCGAACCTACGATTGCACGATCATGAGGTGGAATCGCTTGTCGTTACCCCATGTACACTACACGATGCGAGACTCACGATTGACCTGCGATTGAGCAAGAAATCGGGCCGACTCCCAAAAAGTCGTGCGAGTGCCAAATCGGGGCAAAATCGGGGCAAAAGTCGCACAGTGTAAGCCCGGCTTAAGCAGAGTGCTTAGGGCATCGTAAATAAAAATTGACTAAAAATTATTATTATTTAATTATGAGGGGGGTCTCCTGACCAGTTATGTACAGTATGTATGTGTGTATGTATGTATGTATGTATGTATGCAGGCCCGGGGTGGATGTATCTATCTTGTGCAAATATTTATCTGTCTTGTCATGTGACCAGGGGGGCCACAAGACGTCGGCTGCTCCTGGGGTCAAAGGTCAAGCCTTCATGGTGTGGAGGCCGGAGGGTGGCAAGAGGAAGGAGAACACGGAGGAAAAGAAGAACACAGAGGTCAGTCAGTGTGTGTGTGTGTGTGTGTGTATGTTTGGGAGTGTGAGTGTGTGTTTGTGTGAATCCACCTTGCAGGCTGGAACTGTAAGGAGGAAAGTGTTGAATAGTGGAGCACCCGCACACCAATGAGCTCCCTTTTAATCCTATTTCATTTATTTTTGTGACTTTTCGGGCCACCACGGCCCCTCCTCAGGGTGTGCAGGTACTCCTTACCTTCGTTGAATAGTGGAGCAAACCCAGTCACTGTTGGTCAGTTGTTAGAAGTGGTTGTGATAACCGATGTCTCTGTGTGTATTTTGGTGTGCGTTTCATGTGTTCACTGAATACATGAAACTATCTCACTCCCCAAAACATTTAGGCCCTAGGTCCTTGTTAAAGTCTTGGCATGCAAAATGATTTACCAAGCTATCATACAGTAATGTGTTAAGCACTGTATAATTTATAAGTAAAAAGGGGTGATGGTAGAGGGTGACTTTTGACACCTCAACCAGAGTTGTCTATTTGTTCTATTTTGCCCGTAAATAAATAGGTCATACTCTAAATGTACAGGGGTTGGACAAAATAACGGAAACACCTGTCATTTTAGTATGGGAAGTGCCATGGCTTAAGTGGACCAGCCTGTTAGCCAATCTTCATTAACTGCACATTTGCTCAAAATTTAGCAATGCACACAACATTATGGGTGACATCAGACTTCGAAAAGGTGAAATTCTTTGTGCGCGTGTAACTGGTGCATCTTTGACTGAGACAACAAGTCTAGTGATGTATCAAGAGCCACAGTCAGACATCGACCCATTGACACTCTGGGTTTCCCTTCAACCTAGCCAGTTAAAAAGTTTGATTAGACCAAATACATTATTTATTCAATAGGCCTAACCATGAATTAATTAAAATCATTAGCACTTGAACCAAATTATTTGCCCAAATGGGCCCTTCAAATGTAGATCAATGAAGTAGGCTACAGTCTAGTTAAATCTCAATATAAAAAACTAGATGAGGCCCTGCCGTGGCCAATCCGTAGTAGGGCACTCGCCTGCCATGCTGCTGACCCGGGTTCGATTCCCGGCCTGGGTCCTTTGCCGACCCCTCCCTGTCTCTCTCCCAATTCGCTTCCTGTCCACCTTTTGCACTGTCCTATCAAATAAAGTGGAAAAAGACCCCCAAAAAATCTTAACAACAAAGAACTAGATGAAATATAGTACCACTCCTATTTATACATCCGCAAAAACATCAGCTGAACTGACACAGGTTTTGAACAAGGTGCTAGGAACAATAGAACGATGGGTAAAACAAAATAAACTCGTTCTCAATATACAGTCAATCCGGAAAGTATTCACAGCGCTTCACTTTTTTCACATTTTATTATCTTATTGCCTTATTCCAAATGCTACAAATGAATCTCTGTTGTCTAAATCCTACACAAATTATTCCATTATGACCATGTGAAAAACAATTGGTTTTGACGGTTTTGAAAATTTATAAAAATAAAAAACAAAGAAATCATATTTACAAAAGTATTCACAGCCTTTGCTTAATACTTTGTAGAACCACCTTTGGTAGCAACTACATTCCTTTTTTCATTTCGAAATGAAAAGGGATTAAAAGGGAGGTCATCGGTGTGTGTGTTTCAACCTTTCAGTACATTGAAATTGTAGATTTTGAGTCTGCACCTGGCTAAAATAGATGGGTGTGAGTTTTGAATGAAATCCTATGGAGAGTATCATGATCTGCTTCTGTAGTCACAGTGCATGTTGACATGCATGCTTCTCTAGGTGTAATTCAGATTTCCAATGTTGATGGCATCCATACATCGCCAAACCATGTCAGTCCCACAACCATGCTTGACTAGCCAGATGATGCATTTTTTGTGTAAAACTCACTTGTTTACCACCACACATGCTTGACGCCACGTAAAGCAAATTTGTTTATCTTGGTCTCAAGAGAGATGAACAGACCAAGTATATGGATCACTGGAACCATGGCGTGCGGACTGATGAGACCAAGATAAACAAATTTGCTTTAGATGGTGTTAAGCATGTCTGGTGGTAAACGAGTTAATTTTTACCAAAAAAGTGCATCATCTGGCTAGTCAAGCATGGTAGTGGGACTGACATCGTTTGGGGATGTATGAATGTCGTCAACATTGGAAATCTGAATTACACCTAAAGAAGCATGCATGTCAACATATACTGTGACTACAGAAGCAGATCATGATACTCTCCATAGGATTTCATTCAAAACGCACACCCATCTATTTTAGCCAGGTGCAGACTCAAAATCTACAATTTCAATGTACTGAAAGGTTGAAACACACACACCGATGACCTCCCTTTTAATCCCTTTTCATTTCGAAATGCCGGATGAAACAAAGAAAAGACAGGATGTTTGCCCATTCATGCTGTAATACTCGCAATTCAGTCTCCCTCTGTCCCTCTCTCTCTCTCTCTCTCTCTCTCTCTCTCTCTCTCTCTCTCTCTCTCTCTCTCTCTCTCTCTCTCATATAGTAGAGTACACTTCACTGCTAAGTGCTAATTATCTGTTTTAAATGGTGATTTTTTTTTTTTATTTGTTTATTTTTTTTATATTTTTTTTATTTGTAATGTGTATCATGACAGGCATTTGATAAAGCTCATCATAGTATTTACAAATCACATTATCAGTTGTGTCTACTTTTAATGAAATTATTTCTGCATAGCACTATCAGTGTTCCATTGCTTTCTAACCATACCAACGCACTTTAAAAACACACTGAAAAGATAAGGTGATAGTACTGAAAACCTATTTGATCATTACTGTTATGTTACATTTTCATACTTTGACACCCTTAAATTTGACTTGATAGATTGAAGCAGACCATCAACTTCAGAGGTTGATTTAAAAAAAAAAAAAAAATACCTCTGGTATTAGTGGTGTGTGTGTGTGTGTGTGTGTGTGTGTGTGTGTGTGTGTGTGTGTGTGTGTGTGTGTGCGTGTGCGTGTGTGTGTGTGTGTGTGTGTGTGTGTGTGTGTGTGTGTGTGTAAGAGAGAGAGAGAGAGAGAGAGAGGGACAGAGGGAGACTGAATTGCGAGTATTACAGCATGAATGGGCAAACATCCTGTCTTTTCTTTGTTTCATCCGGCTCCTGTTGTAGTATGTTTGTTCCTGGGGTTGGGTTGAGGTTTGGTTGGGCCTGGGTGGTTTAGCTGTGGAGAGTTCAGTAGTTTTTAAAAAGCTACTAAACTGCTTAACAACTTCAAGCTGGACATTCACATCTTTAGTCTGTCAGTCTCTGATGAGACCAAGATAAACACATTTGATTTAGACTGTGTCTGTCAAGCATGTCTGGTGAATACCAAGTGAGTAGTACACAGAAAAGAGTCCCATGCTTACAGCATGGTAGTGGGGCTGACATGGTTTGGGGCTTAATAAATGCCATCTAAAACATTGGAAAGCTGTTGAAATGTACTGTGACTACTGAGGCAGAGCATGATCCTCTCTATCATGGATTTTTAAGATGGGATGTACTCACTTTTGTTGGCATAGGATGAGACATTACTGTAATGGCTGTATTTTGAATTGATTGAATTTTGAGTGAACGCTCAATTGAGGTGGTTGTATAAACGTACACTAGCTACTTTTCATTGTGTGACAGGGACAGTACTTTATAATGTTGCTCCATGCAAAGATATACAGTAGTTATAAATCTGCAGAAATCTGAGGGATGTATTATTTTCTGGGATACACTGTATTTATGTCTTGTCTCTTGTGTGATTTCTCTCAGGATGCTGAGACGTATCCTCAGTTTAAGCCGCGACCTTTAGCCCCAATGGGAGACCTCCACCTGCGCCCCTTTGACCTGCGAGACGAGGATGCCGCCACGTACTTCGCACACACCAAGTCTGGCGGCGTGTGTTTCCGCAAGGGAACAAGAACCAAGAAAGACAGCCTGGAGGAGGCTTCGTCCAATGACGGCAAGCGGGCACTTCTCAGCGTCCAATTAGAACACAATAACCTGGGGACGACCGGAGCATGGAACGCCTCCGGAAAGCTTCCGCTGAAGCGCTCGGTGAAGTGCAAGTGTCTCCAGGGTTGGCATGGCGACCACTGCGGAATCCCCACCATCGTGCAGCATTCCAACCTGCCCACCAAGAGCAGGCTGACGCCACGCAAAGTGCCCCGACGCGTCATCAACGCCATTAATGTCAACCATGAGGTGCCTATTGTTGATATAATGATTATTGGCTATTAATTATTATTTTCATTTTTGTATTGCTTGTGTCCTGAGTGACATGATTTTTTTTTTTGCATTCTTCCATGATTTTATGTATGTTTGTGAGCTTGGGTACCTTGAAGTCATTCTCCTATAAATCACAATGTTATTTATTGATATACATTTATATACATTTATTGATATATACATTGGTATAAGGTACATTTATTTTCTTATTGATAAATAACATATTTTTAAGGGCTGGGACTTAACATGATTCATTTCAATTAATTAACTACATAAACATTAACACAATTTAAACAATTAACTAATTTTAATCGCACTATAATATAATTATAACATTTTGGATTACACCAGTGGAGGGCAGCATTATGCCTGATGAATTGCACTGGTCTGCAGATCTTGCTTATTCATCACATTGGAAAAAAAGGAAGAATATTTTGTTGTTTAAGCTTAAAATTCTGGTGAAAATACTTTTCACTGTTCTCAAGTCAAATCAAATATTTACATGCGATGAAAATGTGATTAATTTCGATTAATTAATTCCAAAGCCTTTAGTTAATTCGATTTCATTTTTTAATCGAGTCCCAGCCCTAATCTTTATATTCATTTTCATTTATTGATAAACTACATTTTTGTATATTAACGTTAATGATTTACCATTACGAAGGTGGACCTGCTGCATGCGCGCTTCCACGAGCTGTCCTCCGCAGTGGACGTGTTCATCGTATGTGAGAGCAACTACACAGCGTACGGCGCCCCCCGCAGGCTGCTGTTCTACGAGCACCTGGCCAACGGCACCTTCGACTACGTTCGGCACAAGGTAGCAGGAAATCTCAAGGTTGCCGTTTTTATACTTTTTTATTTGGCTAATATACCCATGCGTTTAGGCCCATATGGCCTTCTTCAGGGGTGTATCAAGAGCAGGCTGCTTGTTGGCCACTTTTCAAAACAATCAAGTTACAGTAGTCACGTGATTAGCAAATCACATTGTTCTGATAGCATATTTATGATCTTCCAAGCTTGTCTGTAATTTCCGTTTCGTTCTTCCTATGCAGAAGTATCCTCCACATGGACATTCAAGTCTGTAAACAACATAAGTAGTGTAGTAGTACAATTGATAAAACTTTGTATAGCATATTCCTGACCTGATTTTTGCATCCATGCGTTTCTAAGCTGCTCTACGTCTTCCTGGACCACTTCCCCGCGGGCGGCCGCCGCGACGGCTGGATTGCCGACGACTACCTGCGCACGTACCTGTCCAAGGACGGGCTGTCGCGCATGCGCGGCATGCGCGCGGACGACGTTTTCGTCATCAACGACGCAGACGAGATCCCCGCAGCCGAGGGCCTGCTGTTCCTCAAGCTCCATGACGGCTGGACGGAGCCACTCGGGCTGCACCTCCGCAAGTCCATCTACGGCTTCTTCTGGCGGCAGATGGGGACTCTCAACGTGCTGTCCGGCTGCACCGTGGGCATGCTGTTCGCCGTTTACCGCGGCAACGGCATCCTGCTGCGCCGTCGCGACTACTACAACATGCCGGGCTTCCGGCAGTACGAGGCCGACACGGGCCGCGTGCTGGTGCCCTGGTCGCTAGGCAGCCCTGTGCACTACGCCGGCTGGCACTGCTCCTGGTGCTTCCGGCCTGACGGCATCTACTACAAGCTGGTGTCGGCCCAGAACGGGGACTTCCCGCGCTGGGGGGACTTTGTGGAGAAGCGTCGAATGAGCTACATCAAGCGGCTGATCCGCACGGGGGGCTGGTTCGACGGCTCGGTGGCCAACTACCCCATGGCCGACCCCAAGGAGCACATGTTCGCGCCCAAGTACTTCCTGGAGAGCTACGACAAGTACGAGTATCTGCTGAGGAACCTGTACACAGAGGAACAGGACTGAGGAGGGGCAGGGGAATGTGTATACATAGGAACAGGACTGAGCAGCAGACAGAGGTGAATCTTTTCACCAGGCTAGGCAGGCCCCTAAGCCCCTAGTTGAGGAATAACAGCTCCCTCTTCAAACTTCAATAGTGGAGAATTGCTTCGAATGTTCCTTCCTTTGGATTTTTGCTTGTTGCCTACAATGATCCCATAATCACCTGTGGAAGCAGAATGACCCATACACAGAGGAAGAAGATTCAGGAGGAGCAGGGGAGCATCTTTACTTTAAGGGGAAGGGGAGTCGAGTTGCTCCGTTGGGACTCAAACCTGGACCTTCTGGGGTACCAAACTGGACCTCTGAGCAGCTTTGGTTTAGCTGTCAGAGGTCAGAGGCCCAGTGGTACCCCCGAAGGTCTGGGTTCGAGTCTCGGTGGGGCAACTCTACTCCACTCCCCTTTGCTACAGAGGAACAGAGCCCACGGACAGAAAGTAGAATGTCGATGTTTGTTTTTAAGGAGCTTATGACCTATGTAATTTATCAGCCAATCAACCTGTGGTCAGACGCTGTTGAGGACCTTGATGGCAAGGTTGGAACACTGGACAACTACAGTTGCATGTAAAGTATATAGACTATAGACAGAATGATTGTTGATGTTTATTGTTCAAGAGTTTAGGACCTTAATTATCAGCCTATCAAACAGTGACCAGATTCGCTGTTTAGCATAGGGGTGAGGAACCTCTGTCTCGAGGGCCTTTACGGCCTTTACCTTTACGGCCCTGGAGGCCGTCTTATCCGGCCCACGATATAATTCTAATTTTCAGTTTCACATGAAATATGTTTATGTAATGTATATGTTATGTTGCGCAAAGAAATCTTAAGAATTACATTTGCAATACAATTAAGTTATATTTTCAGGCAACCTACTGAAGGTACAGTCTATTGTAAGGGTGGCCGCCTTCAGAAGTGCAGGTGGAAATCCTGGTTTGTGTTCATAGTATGGCCCTTGGAGGACTTTGAAGTGGCCCCTTGAATGAAAAGGGTCCCCCACCCCTGGTTTAGCACTTGGTGGTGAGGTTGGAGCACTGAACATACGTATACGGTTAGTGTGTAAGGAGTTCTCTCAGGTTCATCAATGTCCTTTAGAGGTGATGCTGAAAAGTTGTGTTGACTTGATTGATTTTCTATCCCATGTGTAGTGGATTACAGAAGGTTGGCTCCGATGGCTTTATGTTTGCCTACTCCACAGCCCCGGTTATATAAACTGGTTGTTACCAGTATGGCAAGGACCAAGTCCTAATGCAATACTAAAGGCACTCTGTAATGGCAGTGATGTAGTATGTGTGGTAGTAATATCTGTTCAATGACTATTACAGCGTTCCACTGGGGGAAAGGCGTGCATTATGGGGCTAAAGCACTGATTCCCAACCAGGGGAACGTGTTCCACTAGGGGTACACGTTCACACAACAGAATTAAAAAAAAAAACAAATGTAAGGAGCATAGTGAGGTAGAAGAAATAGAGAGTGTGTGTGTGTGTGGGGGGGGGGGGGTTGCTCAATGTATGACAGTAAGACTTAGGTATTACGCAACAAAAAGTGTTGGGAAACATTGCATTACCCTGCAAACACATAAACAAAGATGTATTTCCTGTTGGGAGATAATTATATATGCAATGCCATTAGAGAACTATGAAGGTCACCAAGCTTGTTTTGGTGGATTTGTGTGTGTGCGTGTGTGGTGGTTCCCGCAGTGGCCAGAGGTACTGGTGTATTTAATTCTTGGCTAAATGTCACAACATATGTGTAGTCGAATGTCTGCAGTGTGTGTGTCTGCCTGTGTGCATGCATTTGTGGATGGGAATGCCTGCAGGTGTCATCATGACAATATAAAGAGCAATAATTGTTATGCACAGTGAAGAGCAAACACACCAGAAGAGACCAAAGTTGCTGGAAGTGTGTTCATAGCAAGAGCGATAGAAGTGGCAGAATACCTGTATGCCCATTAAAAGCAGGATGTAAACATTACGACATTCCAATTGGCTGCATCATAGTTAATTAGCATAATATTCGCAGAAGTTCAACTACAAACTGTCGCTCAAATCGTCTCTATTCGTCCAAACCTCTTTTTTCTCTTCTATCGCCAACTCCATACAGTCAATTACCACAGTCACTGGTGTCGCTCTAGTGGCTTCTGGTGTATTCATGCCATTAAGGCGCTGTACAACTGTGGCCTGAAATACACACGGACATCACAGCAGCTGCAGCAGCTATAGTAGCTCAGTGGGATTACTGTGCTCCTGTTTGGGTGTCTTAACAACAATCATGCTGTTTTCAGGCCGACCGGAACGGTGCCGGTGCCCGTACCACCTGTTACTTTCGGCCGGTGCCCATACCACCTGTTACTTTCAGAACTAAAGTGTTTACTTGCAAACCACCTGCGTTCATACCAGACCACTTGTCACCCAGATGAACCTGCTGATGTCTACATTGTCGTCACGGTTTACAGATCAAAAACATTTTTTGTTTGTGTTGCGAACTAACTTTCCAGGTCCCACGCGTTTAGACTTGCGGCCTGAACATGCCGGCCGGTTCGAGATTAGGTGCGTGAATAGGCACCGACAGGTTGAACGTGCCTTCAGAGAGAGGAGGGCAGCGCTGCGTTCTGTAGTAACTCATTGCATCTTCCTGCATCACCAGGGGCCTATGCTATGAAGCTGGCTCAGGAGTAAACCAGGTTAAGAGGTAAAGTAGAGGGCCCTGGGCTGCGTTTTGTAGTAACTCATATCATCTATCGAGCGTCACCAGGTCACCTGGATCAGGTGATAAGCTATTTTGTGGTCTCTTCTCTTCTCTGCTAGCCCCTTGTAGGTCAAATAAGACCCATCTTATGCGCGCACACACATACACAAAGTGCACACACACACACACACACACACTAGTAGGTCATACACCCCCGCAACACACACACACACACACACACACACACACACACACACACACACACACACACACACACACACACACACACACACACACACACCTTTGCAGTTGTGAGTGGAGAGGGAGGAGAGGAGAGGCAGCCTTGGCCTGCAGCCAGGCTCAAAGGGCTGACTTGGCCCCGTTTCAGGGCTCAGCACAACACGGTGCCTGTGGAGTGGAGACACCAGAGCTCAGCACTCACAATGGCCTTTGAAACCCAATCACTGGGCAGGAGCGGTGAGCGAAGCAGAGCGGAGGTGAGGTGAGCACAGGGATGGCAAGAGTGAGTGAGGGAGTGAGTGAGTGAAGAGCACCTGATTCCCATTCCCATCCCCGTTCCCACCCTAAGCTTTCGGTCTCTATTAACCCCTTTAGCAGTACCATTACTGTACTGTGGGCTATTGTATGTGATTAGAGCTTTTGCCAGAAGTTGAATTCTCCTGATGGTGTCACAGATACCCTGCAGGATTTTTATCCCAAGAGTTTTCTATGGGAACTGTGGAATATCTGAGCAAAACTCTAGAAGGACTGAGAAAAAAAATCTGGTTGCACACTCTGCCGTAACTCAGCTTAAAACGGATGTCGATATTTCAGAGTAAACTTAAGTGTTTACACCACTGTGGGCAGTCAAATTACTCTGACAGTAGAGTCAAAAGTCAGTGTAATATTCTGTGGGTGGCCAGTGCAATTTCAACTCTTCAGTTCCTAATATCTACATAACATTGAGTAGCATCAACTCAATCTTATCGTGACTGAAGACTAAAATGAACACCATTTTCTCATCAGGGGGTCGTTTCTCGACAGTGCCTTTGCTAACGACTTTAGCCATTTTGTTCGTTCTTAAGACCAACGTTGTAACCAAGGTCTTGAGTTGGTCTTAAGTTGTTCTTAAGTTGTTCTTAAGTTATTCTTAAGTTGGTCTTGCGTCTAAAGACCAACTGAAGACCAACTTAAGACCAACTTAAGACCAACTCAAGAGCAACTTACGACCAACTCAAGACCGACTTAAGACGGTTAGCAAAGGCAAGAATCGAGAAACGGACTCCTGAATCAGATCGGGCCGGAAACTGAGTTCATTCTGAACTCTTTAAGAGTTCAATGAACAATGGTATTTTCTTATTTCTTTATATATATATTTGTATTTTTAATTTTTAAATATTTTCTTTTTATTTTCATGGTATTTTTAGTGGAGTTCCTAGTAAACAAGGAGTGCCATTTCTTCACCTCCCCCATATTTTGTCCAGCAATAGCCTGGCCTAACCAGTCACCACGCCAGCCAGACAGCGTGACTGGGTACCAGGCCCTGAGGTGAAGTGAGATAAGGTGTCAGCAGAGACGGCCTATTATGAAGAATTAAAAGAAGCTTTGGTGTCACGCATTCTGACATGCACACTGTTGTGACAGTGACAACAAAACAACAGTGAACCTCCGGGGTTGTGGTAGCTCTATCATTTAACATGGAGTAGAGAAAAGATATGTCCTGCTAAGAGATAATCATCTACAGTATGTAATGTCATTAGAGAAGTAGCCTACTGTATGTGGGCCGCCGAGCTTGTTTTGTGGTGTGTGTGTGTGTGTGTGTGTGTGTGTGTGTGTGTGTGTGTGTGTGTGTGTGTGTGTGTGTGTGTGTGTGCATGCATTTGTGTATGGGAATGTCTGCAGGTGTGAACACAATGGAAAGAGCAATAATTGTTATGCAAAGTGCAGACCAAAAGACCAGTGGCATTGTAATGCAACAATGGAGGGGCAGGGACTAACGTCATGACTGCCGCCTTGGCTATATCCTCCAGGGCCTGGGGTATGCTTGCTGTGGGATTACATTCACATGTGCAACCGAGTGCCAACACACACACACACAACATAAAAAAGGTCGTCTGCCAACATACTTCTCTAATAGCATTGCATACAGTATATGATTATCTCCTTGCAGGACATTACTCATCTGTTCTCTACTTCATGTTTAATAATAGAGCTACCGCAACCCTGGAGGTTCAAAAACTATCAGAGCACTATGCTAGATACTGGAGGTATCGTGTAGGCCTAGGGGTCGGATAGCCAATTGGGCTCTCAAAGATAATCTCCATCAGTGATAACTCTATCGCGACCGCAACATAAAAGTTCAGAACATCCCCTCTCGTAGTTGTGTGAAATACAGCACTGTGTGGATATCTTGTGTCAGGTGTGCTACTGCACAAAAAAATGTATATACACACATGGCAACACCGTCTGCATGGGGTCCCGTCTGTATGTGCCCACTGCCTATTGGTCCCACAGCCCAATGGTCCCACAGCTTATTCCTGTTTCTCCATGTTCCCTTATTTTTATTAAATTATTCAAATAGCGGCCCTATGTTCCACAACTCCATGTTCCCACATTTCAGTGTAAACTAAATTATTAGAAATGTGGGAACTAGGAGCAGCATATGCTGTGGGACCAAACTGTCACTCAAGTCGCTTAAATCGTCTCTATTCGCCCATACCTTTTTTGTCTCTTCCGTTGCCAACTCCTCCATACAAAGTCAATTACTACCGACACCGGTGTCGCTTTAGTGGCTTCTGGTGTATTAAGGGACTGTACAACTGCGACCTCAAATGCACAAGAACATCACAGCAGCTGCAGCAGCAATAGTAGCTCAGTGGGATTACTGTGCTCCTGTTTGGGCGTCTGACAACAATCATGCTGTTTGCAGGCCGACCGGAATGGTGCCGGTCCCACATGTCATGTGGGAACATAGACACGCTCCCCATGAAATGTGCACTCTGACGAGTGTATCCCAGGCCTTACATTCAGACTTAGCCTAGTTAAGTAGACAAGCATACCACGGACCTTGGGCACATTTCTCAAGCAGTTGCCCTGTGTATCGTCACCTTAAGTTTCAGTGATGAATGGGCATGTCTGTGGTTCAACAGTCATGCCAGTTTGGCCAGGCATACAGTGCACGATTTTGTTATTGCTGTCTGTTCCTGATGAACTGCATTTTCTTTGTCTCGTTATGTTTGTTCAAGCTAAAGCGCTATGTACTTTAATGATGTATTAATGACGGAAGAACTTATAATGTTGCTGGTTGAGAAGGAAATGTTCCGATCTCTAAATGTTATCTCTCTCTAAATTTCATCTTCAGACATTCCATTTCATTGTTTTGAAAGACAACCAGACAAAAATAGAGCCGTGTTGTCATGAAGGTCATCATGACCCAGCAGCTTTGACTGAAGAGAACTGTGATCAAACGGAATGTAAACAGGTAGAATGTGGAGTCTGCAGTGCCATGTGATATCGAAGCCAGCGTGGAGAGACATTATCCTAACCGTAGGGACAGACAGCCAACGTTGAAAGCGGCAGAAGTCATTGACTCTGTATGGATGAAAAAACGACGAAAGCTGTAAAAGCGTTTCAAGGGTCGAGGGTGTCAAAGGCGTCAAAGGAGAAGTTGAACGTCAGCGAAAAATGGAATGAGCGATGATAAGGTTCGGTGGCAGCCAATTGAATGTCGACATTTTTCTAGAGAAGAGCTTCGGTTGTTCGCTTTCCATGGTCAAATGTTAAAGGTCAAGTCTTTTGCCACATTCTTCGCGTTCAATTTTCTTTTCAAGTAATGACAGCCTGAAATCTCAGACACGTGCAGCCCCTGCCATTCCCAAAGACTGACGTCCCGGCCGCTGACCCCTCCAGTGCCCTTCCCCGGGCGGGGGAAAAAAAAGCGAAATTGCAGAAAATAACACTGAAAAACTACTGTTGAAAACCTCTAATAGGGGACACGTCGGGCCCCCGGGCCTTATGTTTGACACCCCTGTACTAGACCCAGGTTTTGTACTAAGCCTATTTCTAATTTGTTGTGCCAAGACAAATAATTATCGCACTAGGAAACACACAGATGCACAGTGAACAATGAAATCTGAAAGTTAAGCAGTTTGCACTGTAAGACCATAATAAGCCATAAAGCAGAATGTAAAGACATTGACGACAGGGATTTTTATTGCATATCCAGCACAAGCCACCGAATGCATGGCTAGCTGGAGCATTGTGCTGTACTGTACATAGAATTGAAGATGTTTCTATTTTAATTGATGTAATGTATTTTGTTTATTACGTTTTTGGGACAAGAGGGAATGTAATATGTTTCTGGTGTGAGTCTGACTTTTCAAAATTGTTTTACTAAGAATCAATTCCAACAATTGCCTTCACAACTAATCAACGTTTAGAAAATGATTTCACCTTTGTTTTTTTAATTGCCTGAAGGTGTAGCCTTTCACAATTTTATCATGTGAAGGACAGTTATTGCTGACAGATGGACACTGTGGACTAGATCAAATAATAAAACTCCAGACCAGAACTGTGTGCCGAGTTGTATACTTAACCATAATGTGTGAAGACGCAACTGAAGCTTTGGTGTGAGGTTTATTCCATGGCAGGAATCGGTCAAAGCGTAATCCTACCTTGGAATTTTAAGGACTCATCACTCAAAACCTTGTCAGACTTTGTCCTTCACCTTGGATGTGCACAATTGTCAACCTCCCTGTAATGTGTCTAAATATATACACACACACACACACACACACACACACACACACACACACACACACACACACACACACACACACACACACACACACACACACACACACACACACACACACAGACTGTACTGCAGGTGCCTTGGTATACACCAATCTTCCTCATTTTACCTCAGTGTAAAAGGCTGTAAAAGTTTTATGAGTATGGACTTTTTTAGTTTTATGAGCGAGACTGCTCCCTTGGGGCGCCTGCTGTTGGGCTGTATCACAAGGCTCTCCTAGTGGGCTTTCACATGTACAGGGCCGCATTAAGATGTCCAGGGGCCCCTAGGCTACAGGTTGCTGTAGGCCCCAATGGAAGGGAATTTCTGCCACAAAACTACTGTACGTAGACAGCATCGTAATTCTCACTCAAGGTTATTTGCCAACTGTAGTGGAGTGGGGTATGAACCAGATTTGACAATCCATTAATGACAATTTATGACACTTTTACACAGTGTATTGTGACAGATAGGCCTATGGCTGCAGCCATATCTAGCCTGTGGGAAGGCTCCTAGGCTGCAGCCATATCTAGCGTGTGGGGCCCTAGGCTGCAGCCATATCTAGCCTGTGCATTAATCCGGTGTTCTGACAGGTTTTCCTACATTGTCATATTTTCCTACGTAATATTGTTTACAGTAAAATACAAAACAGTAACACCAAACAGGGTGTTAGATTTACGAGATGAAAGATATGAAAATAAAATCGCATGGTCATGGATACAAGTACTACCAAAAACCTGGATTTTTATTAAACGTTAGCAAAACCGCTAGCAAAACCGCTAGCATAACGAGTCAGTTAGCTAAGTTGCCAGGGTCACACTTCAATTTCTAAGACACACATACACAAATAACGATAATAAACACACTTGTAGTGTAAATTGTAAATTTAAGTACTGTATTTATCTGTTCTCCGCTGATATTGCACAGTCTTAGGATCAGCTGGTGTTGACGTTTCGTGGTCTGCGCATGCCCAATAGCGGTTTGTAGGATTATCTGGCATGTAGGAGTATTTTACAGAACACCGGCCCTGCACATGGCTGCTATTATATGTTACATACGGTATGGTCATACTGTGTATGTATCATGAAGCTCAGCTGTCGTTTAGGTGACAAAAGCATATTACTGATGCCACCATTACTGCAGGTGCCTTTGCATACACCTGCAATGTGGTTGATAATTTACCATTTGACATCTTAATCTTTCCATAGCTCTGCCTAGGTACTGCAGAGGTCAATAAGGGTGGCAATAAATCCTTCATAAACATTACACTTTACCTCATTGTAAAAGGCTGTAAAGGTTTTATGAGTGCGGACTTAATGTAAGGCTGCCCCACTCCGAAGCTTTGAATGAGGTGATTATAGCTACTGGTAACATAAATGTTAAAAAAAACTGTTGCAAAGAAGTGCAACATGAAGTAATGTGAGTGGGGTTTGTTCATTGGCGTCAGGGCCGTAACAGAAATGTAAAAAAAAAAAAAACTGTTGCAAAGAAGTGCAACATGAAGTAATGTGAGTGGGGTTTGTGCAACATTGGCGTCAGGGCCGTAATGAGACATTTTCAAATACTGGGTGCTATACTGCATACTGCACATTTAGAATGCTTCAAACTCTTCAGTCAAACTCTCTTGTTTTCATTAATCACTTCCTTGAGGATGGCATAGCGGTGGCGTATACAGACTGAATGTATTATTGTTGATCATATGTCGATTTTCATAATAGATACATTTTACATTGCTGGAAAAAAAACCCCTCTGTGATTGGCGCCACCAAGATTTCAATTTTACTGGAGCACGGTTCCCTCTGAATCACAAGTGTTGTACAGTACAGCAAAACCTCCACACCCACCCATACCCGCACAGTACCACAGCATCACACCCTCGGCACCCATTAACCCGGGATTAGCAAAGTTATATCTGGGCCCAAACCATTAACATTCCCCCGGTACCCACCCGTGCCTGTGAAAAATCATACAAATGCAAAATTAATTCTGATTAATTCTGATGAGCCAGTTGTTATTTCAATGCGTCTCTAAACAAAAAAACATGGATCAGGCAAAAGTACTAGCGCCAGCGTGAGTTCTGGCCAGGCCATAGTCAAAAGCTTGCTGCTTATTTGTCGCAGGTGTTCTAGATCAGCTAATCAACTCTCCTTGCCATTGGTCAGTTTCAAATTTGGCGCCTTTTAAAAGTTCTCTGCTTTGTTCCCAACTCCTGGCTGCTCGTTCCTTTGCAACCCACCACATACCCATCACCATCTTGTCATGTATGACATGGCATGGGCTACTATAGTTGTCATGTTGCCTGCTCTGATCATGGGGGAATTGTTTGCTCTCCTGATCTTAAATTGGGTGAGCATTCCCTATGCTGTCGCCGTCCCTTGAACCTCTGCTTTCCGTGGTGCTTATGAAAACCAGGGGATTCCTCTGAACAGAGCCATACCGCCAAATTCATAACAATTCAATAAAGAAATTGTGTTTCTTGACTCTAATGGTCCTGGCAGTAGTATATGCATCTACTGTGCCTGCTTGTGCTGCGACGTTGATTAAACCCTGAGCCAGTTCCAAGAACTCCACTGGCTGCCTCAAAGGACTAGCCTAGAAATCTTGACGCCCTTATAGACCGCAAATTGAATTTGCTCCCGGGGGTAGTCTAGCGGACCCCGGTCGTTTTGCGAGACTGAAAGTTATCCGATGACAGGGCCAATCAAATCGCGAGGAGCGAGATGGCGGGCCGGGCTACCTAGTAAACATAGGAAACTTTCTAAGAAGAAACATGGCGGCTGGCCGTGCTACGTACAGCATGAAAGTTTTTACTTAATTTAAAAAGCCTGGATGATAATACATTTCGTGGCTGACATGGATTGATGTAAAAATACACCATGAACATCGGACACAAATAGATCACTACACATTACCATCTGATCATTCGATGTTTTATTCTAGCTCGGTAAGCTAATTGAGCATTTTACAGAACCAGATAGTCACACGCTATTATCAGACCACTACTATAGGTGTAGAATGAAATTGCTGCCCCAATTTCTAAGAAGACACATGCCATTAAAAACGAGACATTTTTGATAGCTTTGAAAGTCTTTGAGTAGCTTACTAAATAGATGGGAATGACACCTAGGTGCTGTTTCCACGTAGCTGGATATTTTTATGTGTGGATTTTTTTTTTCTCCTGGTAGCATTGGTTTTGCATTGGTTTTGGCCTTCCGTTTCCACGTAGCAGATATTTAAAATCCAGGTATAAAAAGCAGGAGAAAAAAATATCCTGTTTAGGGGGCTGAAACGCATTTGTTACAATGGCGGATTTATTTTTATCCACATGTTGCGTTTACACCTCAACAGGAGAAAAAAATACCCTGCTAAAAAAATATCCTGCTACGTGGAAACAGCACCCTAGTCTACCAAGCTAGTGGCTAGCCAACCTGTCGTCAATAACACAGAGCTAGGTATCCAGCCTTGTATTATAGCCTACGCCTGCCCCACATTCTAATAAGATCCATGTCATTAAAAACGAGACATTTGGGAGCTTTGAAAGTCTTTAAGTAGCTTACTAAATAGATGGGAATGACAACTAGTCTACCGAGCTTCAATGGTTGATCAAGGAGGGCCATGTGGTTGAAAACGAGGCATTTTTTAACTGTGTAAGTGAAAATATGATTTATTAGGAAACTTGTTTGTGGCTGTGGTAATCACACGCATTCACTCCTACGACGGCTCGAAGTTGCCGCTTCACCTACAAAGGGGCGTGTCGCGTGTACGTTCTGAAAGACAGCTGTGACGTTACACAGAAGTGTGTGGGGATTGGTTGTTCCACCATCCTATTGCGTGGCGTTGAGTGCCAAGGCATTTTGATAGACAACCGTTTATCCCGCCCACACTCTCTCCGAGCTCGCCCAGACCCTTGTACAGCTTTTTGCTGTACGGGTCTGGCTCGCCAGGCTATCAAAGGACTTAATGTCCTGACTCAGCCGCCTGGGTCTATGTCATCCTTGTCCTCACGCCTGGGCCTGGAAGGTTTGGAAATTTGGGCAAAAAAAGATGAAACACTTGTGGCTGTCATACTCGTGAACATCTACATGCTGTTTACATGTACAGAACAGTATGTGGATATTTTTGAAAAAGCATTTTGACCTCTCGTTTACAGTTAAACAGAGTTCTGGAATGTGCATTTCAAAACTCTAGTTTTAAAAATATCCCGTTTGGGGGGCTAAAATGCACCTGACACAATGGCATTTTTATTTTTATCCACATGTCATGCTTACGTATGAACACGTTGAAAAATATCTGTATACGTGTAATCAGCACCCGAAAGAAGATGTTTCCTGTCTCTGACCTTCATATGCAAGGATTTCATGCCATGCGTTGCAAGCCTCATATCCAGTCACAGTGTTGTTGTTTTCATCAACTATCAAACCATTTACTCCATATGTCAGACTTTGGCCTGGAGGACGAGTCATTTGTTGACTACTTCAGACTAATCAAATGATTATAAATTACTGTTAGGAATACCTGTGTGTGTGTAGGCCTAGTTTGCACGCATACTCGCAGGTACAGCACCAGAATATTTAAAAACACGCTTAGCTATTTGCCTGCCTGACTCAACTTAAAAGCAAAAGAAAGTGAAAGCCCAACTGGGAAACTCCAACCAAAGATTCTTTCATTCTAATCCAACTCCCATTGTCATTGTGACACAGCACTCCACAGAACACAAGACTAGTTTTCACTGCACACTGCACACAACAAAATTGCATTTATGTCTCAACTTTGCAAGGGGGTAGCCCCCAATGGTGCCCGAAAGTGAGCAGTGCAGCTGGATGGTACCATGCACAGGGTACCTCAGTCATGGAGGAGGATGGGGAGGAAGCGCACTGGTTAATTACTCCCCCCACTAAACTGGCTGGACTGGACTGGAAACCTTTGGGCTACAAGTGTGATGCCCTAACCACTCGCCCATGAACTGTGTTGTACGGTTGTGAATGCTGGGTTTGGCCATTGCTATTGAGCAATTGAAGTTTCTGTGACTCATGTCCATGGTAGTCTACAGTGTAGACTCTACACTCTTATTATTTACCCGGCATTGTGTAATTACTTACACTGGAAGTGTAGGGCTGTGTAGTGTACGCTGGAACCATCTATACTACTAACCTGGTTCTCACGCGATGGTTGAGCTCACGAAGTTGTGCAGAAATGCATGAGGGTCTGCCTGAGACCCTATAGGCCTACTACTAGGCTACTACTAATAACTGTATAGCACACGAAGGAGAGAAGGGCAGTCTCATCCTGCTATAATAATGCAAACTGCACCGTGCAATGTCCTGTGGTTGTCCTGAAGCAATCACACTCGGTCTCACGCGGTTACATGTGATTTAAGGCACGCAGCAAGCATTTCACCAGCTTAAGAGCCCTTATCGCTGATTTGACACAGAGATATTTACTAGGAGAATGTACCAGGAAGTTTGACAAGTAAATGTGATAACCAGTTCTACAGGGTTCTGTTTTTCCTTTTTTCCTTGAAATCCAACAACAAAGCATGTTAGTGTTCATTTTAACAATAGGCTACATTACACAGTCGCTGATGCCGTTACCCAGCGTGACCTTTAAGGGACACTTGGGGACACTGGGAGATGGAGTGAGAATAAATCCCTATAAAGTATATTGGTGGAAAGGGCACTTGTAGGCTGATGACTGACCTGAAGTACTATAAGCAAAGGCCTAAAATACACTTTGTATATGATGAATGACAATAAGCCTACATTTTGTTTTGATTTAAGTTCGATATTACAACGTACATGGCAGGTAGCCCCTTAATGCGCGCCGTACCTCCAGTGGCGCGCTGTAATAGACATTGAAATGTAACTACCATAGCACTACAATACTATGACACAACATAGGCCCTTTAGCAATGCACCACGACTTGGTCATTACCATACTGGTAACAACAAATGTATAAAGCCGCATCTTAAGGGGTTAAGTAGTATTTATGGTGCTTTTCATCATAGTCACTCAAACTAAGGTCAAAGTCAAAGACTGGCCAAAAAAAGTCCTGTTTTACTGCTCTTATCACTAATGGGCCACAGCAATGGATCACCAATGAGGAAGTCAGACTTGGGAATGTGGTCACCAGTCATTTTCCTATGGAAAGCACACTAAGGATGTTTGTGTTTCGCTACATTACATGGTCTGTAGCCGATGCCCATGAACCAAAGTAACCTACTGTCACAACCACTGGCTCATAAGCGGCCATGACTCTGAGGGAGACCACGTAGGTTTTCAAACAAAAGAGTATTTATATACAAACAGTGTCTGTCATATTAGCAATATGAATTAACCAAAGAGTGTATCAATCAGTGAGTGCAAGTGTAAAATGTGCAAGTGTGGTGCAATTAAGGCTGGGGGAGTTGTAGACAGCCATGTTAAACCACATCCTGGCTAAATGGCATTGGCAACACCCATGAAACAGCTACATTCCTCGACATTTAAGAACTTGTGAACAATGCATTTCTATTGGGATATATGTGATATTTGAGCATTGTATAGTTGTGTGCTATAAAACGGCAACACTAATCAAGGCTACATGTGCACAGTACATCTCGGTTACTGCATCTTATCTCATCATGTGTCACACTGCTGCTTTGATATAGCTAGCTCCCTCTGCTGGCCATTGTGAGGATTTCTTTTTTCTCCTCACTGCACTTTGTCACTGTTGCCCAGTCATGTAGCTGTCTAATGCTACATCCTGCACACATCCAACATCCTACAAAAGCCCATATGATACAGTAAGTGTGTCAATAATGCTAACTCTGCCTTTACACTATGGCTACAGTATGAACTGGATTGCATTCTCACAGAAAATGCTGGAAGCGGGCTTGCCTTTTGAGGCAGAGATGAGCAGTTTTATTTTTGATATCGCTATCCCTAAATTAAAAACAAACTACTATTGAGAAAACAAAGCTAAAAGAAATGTTGGAAAAGTCCAATCAGAAGTTATGGGCCAAACAACTCAGCCATCTTGGATTCAGCCATATTGAAAGTGTTGTAGCTCTGCGTTTTGGGGATATACTAAATGGCATACATGGTATTTTAAGTTGGCTAAGGAACACTGCATATGATATAATTTTGAAAATCAACATGGGTCCGAGTGGGATTCGAACACCCAACCTCCATATCTCTAATCCAGCACCTTTGCCATTGATACTAAATGACATACAGTACATGGTATTTTAAGTTGTCTAAGGAACACTGTCTGCATATCATATAACTTGCAAGCCCGCTTAATAAACGTACTTAAATATTACTAGATTCGAGCCTTGCTCTGCAAGCCGGCTTAATAAATGGACTTAGAGATTACTAGAATCGGGCCTTGCTCTGCAAGCCCACTTAATAATAACTAAACAGGACTTAGAGATTACTAGAATCGGGCCTTGCACTGCAAGCCCGCTTAACTAGGTAGTGAGTTGTTTTGCCTGGCAAGTTGGGGTGAAGGTGAATAGACTATGTAGGCATTATTACCCCTAAAGTTTAATTCATTTCCACTTATTTTACGAATGGCCACCATTTTGTAAAATACAGCCACCATTTTCTCTCTATACTGTACCTGGTTCGGATTACGTGGCTCAGCCCCGCCCCGTATGTATAAAGCCCGGTACAGGTATGCTATCACCCTCTTACCCGAAGCCCGACTTACTCCATCGAGATGTGAGAAGTGCCGGGACACGTCTCCTTGGAGAGACGTCTATTTTAGAAATTATTGAAACTGTAAGTTATCTTGGCCAGGTTAACACTACAGTCGATATTTCTTCCTTCAACCGGTTTTTCGTTTGTATTGCATTTGACTTTTGCGGACACTGCTAGGAGAGCAGTGAGTCAGGACCCACGAGGAACCCACGCGTGCAGGATAACTTTTGTACGGACAATTGTTAATCTTTTTTTTCTGGTGCCGAAATCAAGAACCTCGCCTAGAGTCCACGGAGACTCGGCTGAGCCTGATTGTCTGTTCCCCAAGAGAGTGGACAGCCGGTACAGTTACTACGCGTGGAGCGGACCTGCGTGCACCCCTTTCCCACTGAACCTTCGCAGGACGGCACCGCAAAGACAATCGGACTACACAACGAAATACCCTTTTCCTTTTCCCTGTTCAACGAAGCAAGACTTTTTGGACATATCACAGCCTCGCGTCGGAACCGCGTGGTATCGCTCGGACCCCAGACAGTAGCCTACCCGCCCTTACGGAAGGAAAATATATTTTTGAATATATGAAATGAAAATATATTATAATATACTACAATATATTGTTTGCCAATATATCATTTTATATTGTACAGCAGTATATTGCACAATATAAAGTGATATATTTTGCGGTATACGAGAATATAGACATTATTGCCGTTTTCGTATATTGACTTATGTATTGCATTATACTGTGAAATATATTGTTGGATATATGGAATTATATCCCATATAGTATATGACTTATTGATAAATCATATATTGATTTATGTATTGTATTATACTGTACAATATATTGTTGCATATATTGAATTATACCCCATAGTATATGGCTTATTGATGAATCATATATTGATTTATGTATTGCATTATACTGTACAGTATATTACTGCATATATTGAATTATACCCCATAATATATGGCTTACTGATGAATCATATATTGAATAATGTATTGCATTATACTGTACAGTATATTACTGCATATATGGAATTATACCCCATAATATATGGCTTATTGATGAATCATGTATGGAATAGCGGACGACGAGGTGTCCCGATATCAAGGGAAATAATGGACGAGGCGGAGCGTTCTAAACAGCCCGACGGCGCAGCCGAAGGGCTGTTCGCTTCGCCAAGTCCATTTTCCCTTGATATCGGGACATCTCGAAGGCCGCTATTCTGCTTATCACCCGGTTACCAGCATTTAAGTATTAATTCATTAATATGTTGATCTAAGGCTTCGTGAGAAAGTAGATTCACCACTGCGCTTGGTACGTTGCCATGGGCACCACTTCCTAACTTCCTAATCTAGTGAGACGCGCCTCTATCAGAGGCATGTAAGGACGCGCGCAGAATGTTGGTGACTTGACAACCAAATGCGATAGAATTGACGACTGGGTTTTTGACTTGACAACCAGATGCGATAGAATTAGTAACGGGGTCTTGACTAGACAACCAGATGCGATAGAACTAGTAACGGCACTTCGCCAGAAAGTTAGAGAAGAAGCAACTTGGACGCCCGCATGACATCATAGGTGTCCTGCTACCGGGGAATAAAGGACACCTGCTCAGCCAATCAGAAGACGTTGCGTCTGCTTACTGGGTGATAAATATTGATTAATGTATTGCATTATACTGTAAAGTATACTGTTGCATATATTGGATTATATCCCATAGTATATGGCTTATTAATTAAATCATATATTGACTTATGTATTGCATTACACTACACAATATACTGTAACGTACTTTATACAAGGCATTTATGAAGTAGACCAAACATCAATTCAATTCATTCAACTGTTGACATTGGTTTATTAAAAACATGAAACCAACCGACCCTTTAACACCACCGCTCACACATGCAGAGACAGAGGGGCAGACAGGCAGGGAAACGACTTGACAACGACACCGGCCAACAGGCCAAATGCTGGTGAAACTTGCCTGTGGCCAGTAACAATTTCAGTCTCCCACTTTGGCCAGTAATTTGTACTTAATGTAAATGCAGAAATATTCTAAAAAAAAAAAAAACCCAAATAAAAAAATAAAAAAAATAAAAAATAAAAAAAAAGAAAACAGAACAAAAACTGTGGCTGTGGCCGGTAAGCGAAACACCTCACATAAAGCACTGGCACACATGCACGCGTGCACACACACGCGCACACACACAAACACATACGCGTGCCCGCGCCCACACACACACACCCGCGCGCGCGCGCGCACACACACACCTTCAGATATATTTAAAAAAAAAAAAAAAAAAGTGAAAGTGAAGGTGAATTCAGGGGCAGACCGCCCGCAGCCTCAGTCACTCAAGGTCAACAAGAGGGCTCATAGGCCTGTCCATGGACTTCTTTTTCTCTTGGTGAAGCAGTTCACAGATTCTTTTATTTAGCGACATCCGGATCTCCCCCATCCTCGCACCTGGATGTGCCTGAGCAACAGCATCTGCAAAAGTAAAGTAAAAAGAATGTTAACTCTCTAACCCATTGTGCAGGCGAGACGTTCCATTTCTTTTTCCGTTGGGAAGCGACAAGGAAGCAGAGGCTGGTGACGTAAACAAGCGAGGAGAGCGGGCGGGAAAGTTGGGCTCGGCTGAAAGATATGCTAATGAAACGTAGTGATGGGAAAAAGTTCAGTTTCAGTTACAATCTAGGGCCACACATTCCAAATGGCCTTGTTTTACCTGTCTAATTCAACCATGTGATCGTTCCACCATCGAATCACCAGGCTGAATTGGACAGGTAAAAACAGGTCACCTGGAATATGTGGAACTGGATTGTAACTAAAACTGAACTTTGTCCCATGAAGCGGTAGCAAGTGGGAGAGGTTTCAAATGAAAGTTATTTCATGGACTTATGTTACAACATTGTACTTGTAGGTAAACACTTGACAGCAGAGCCATGCATGTCCATAAAACAGTATATGAGAACATATAATTGTCGGGAGGAAATGCACGAGGATTCATTCTGCCCTTTACGCCAACTATTTAACTGGACAAACAAAAACTTGGGTTTCGATGGCAACATTGCTCGACACGCCCAACCCCCACCTGCTTACATGCTTACCATAACCATCAATTTCAGACAGAGTATTCACTATGGCTGGGAATATTACACCATTCAATCATGAAAGATTAATCTTCTCCATGGCTGTGCAGTACATTAGGTAGTAGTAGTTTCAATGAGCAGCATAGTCACAATAACTAATCTGGGAACAATCCTAAACGGTGCATCTTTAAAAGGGCAGGCAACTATTTAGGGGTAACACTTAAAATTGTTGACCTGGGTGTGTAAAATATCTTATTATTCATTTTTTGTTTTGTTTTACATATCCTCAGAGGAAGAATGTTGCTAAGCTAGCGAGAATATATGGACCAAAGTCCTGTAAATGATTTGGGAAACATTTATTTAGTCTCTTGACTGACTACCAATGCTCATACAGAGTCCACATAGCAAGTGAAAAGCCAGAGGGTAAGAGGGAGTATAAAACACCACACCACCTACAATGAAAAGTAAGTCCATTCCCCTCCTTCACAGACCCAGGTTTTCAGCAGTGATTTGCCGCCAAATAGTAGTTCATGCTCTATGACCTCTTTCAAGTCACTCTGGATTAAAGTGTCAGCTAAATGTAATGTAACAAGTGTACTTCTTGTTAGAAAAAATGGAACAGGTGCACAGAACGCTGAAATTGTGTTTGACCAATGTGCAGTTGAAACTTGAAGGGTATGCCACTAGTTTGGGGCCAAATACACCGTTGGTTCATGAAGGGTTTTATTTTTCATGTTAAGCATTGTGTTACATTCTCATACTCCTTCCTTTCAATAGTCTGAAACAAGTGCCCAACATTGCCCAGCTTTGTAAACCCAGGTCAATGATTTTAACCATATTTAGCCCAATGAACCCTTGAATGTAACATGTTACATCAGCAAGTTTCACACATTCAATGTGCAGTTAATAATGTAGCTCAAGTAAACTCCTAAATCTGGATGTCCTAACCCACTGCCCCTGACCATCAGTCTCAGTCACACCCCCCCCCCCCCCCCCACACACACACACAACACACACCGCCTACAACCAACCACCTTAACCCTGCAATAATACTGGTTACATCCATTCCATAATTTAACATAAAAATATAAAACAGGGATACATTCATGTTTCATATTCCCCCTCCAACTTTTACCTAGCTTCCATCCCACCAGCAGTACCAACACTTGCTGCAGAGTTCCATTTAGTAACTCATCTCTCTTATTCCCGGTTTATTCAGTAGCTTGATTGAATGAGGTATAAAGGATTTTTGAAAAAGGATTTATATTTGCCACCAAGGGAGTCTGAAACCGCCTCCCAAAGTTCAGATAGATGTATTCCAATTTAGTGCTTGATTCACCAGGGGAGTGAGCATAGTAAAGGCAACAGTATTGCTTACCATTTCAAGTACTGGATTGCACACTAGTCCATGTGACTATTTTTTCCTCCAGACCATCGCTGGCTACCTCTCCAGCAACATATGACAAAAAAAGTTAAAAAGAGCAACAGAAAAATTAACCATTCACTCACACACTATAACCTTAAATGGCACTAGGGATACCCACCAAAGGGCTCAAAATCAATTCATATCATTGTCAGAATTGTGAGCTAAATCTGGGGGGGGGGGGGGGGGGGGGGGGGGGGGGTCGGTAGGTCGGTTATCAGACTGGTGGAACATACAGCATTTCTAGCGCGCACAGTCGCAGAGCGTCGTAGTGGGATTAGTGGCCAACTCTGAGTCTCCTCGTCCCGGACAACAGGGATATGACCCAAAGAAGACCATTGAGAATCGCGATGAGCCAGCATCGATTTAAACTGTTTGCACGTCTGTTCTTGGCCACGAAGGCACTCTTTTATGAACGATGATGAAGCGCAAGGAAGACTTAAACTCATGCTCATGTAACTGGCTGGAGAATGAATTTCGGCAAAAATGAATCAAGAAATGACTCGCGCATGCGTTTAAGTGTAAACAATGAACACCAACATGATCTCCATGAAAATGCAATTGAATTGCTGTGAGCAAAGCAAACTCAGAGTAGCTGAAGAAAACGACGTGTAGGCTACCGTTTTTGAAATTCACCAATTTGACGTCAAGGCTTCGTCATTAACCTCTAACAATAGCTCTACAGAACGGTACACAGTGCTAGTTAGTTCGTGAGCAACGTTACTAAAAAAACCTATGACTGTTACCACAATGGGAAAAAACCGCAAGCCAGCAACAGCTTTGTCTTTACCATAAATTAATGCAGGACATTGCCTCGTATTACTTTAATGAAGTGCCCATTTTTTTAAGCACAGTTAGCGCAATGTGCATTTAGATCTTGTCGCACTTCACTTGGCTGCTTTGATTTCCTTGCGTTAGCCGAGTTAGCTTAGGCGGCTAATTAACTGCGGCCTGGCTCTTTCTAGGCTGACGTTGGGGCCTCAGCTGTGTATCCTCAGCAGAGTATTAGCCAGATAGGGGGGGGGGGGGGGGGGGGAATGTTGCTAGTTCTCTGACAAGCCAAAATAAGTGGGGTTCACTGAAATTGGCCCACTACAACCATTTAATTATCGGACCCCAAGTATTACGTTTTACGTTTTCAAGATGTTTGTAGAACCAGACCTACTGTAAATGAGAACTACACTACCATTTCGACCAACGCAAAATGATCGCTAGTAGTACAAATAGCTTGGAGGGCTCCCTTGTTCTGTTTCTTTGGGTTTAGCGCGCGGAAAAGGGAGAAGGGGAGAAGAAAAAAAAAAAAAAAAGGAGGAAAAAAGGAAAAAAGAAGAAGGGAAGGAGGGGAGGGAAGGGAACGGGAAACAGAAAGGGGAAAATCAAAAAAATAACGTCATTTCTAGTCCTTGGGGGAAGGAAAGGGAGGATAAAATATGACAACATCCAACTTCGGATAAAACTACTGGGCTAAAACTTTTGATACATCAACCACTGTAGACGTTTCAGACTATATTTGCTTGCGCATATTTATCGTTAACTAATTACTATGTATAACTTAACCGCGTGGCGGCCTGGGTGGTTTGGCGCGTCACGGTGCCCGGTGGGGAAGTCTGGCTACGCTCGGCGACAGTGATGTGTTCGCTTTCCGGACTGTGTGGACTGGCGGACAGGGTCCGGCGAGACCAGGGTGGAGCGTTTTTTATAATTCGCTATACTAGGGCTTATATGTCAGTTCGGGAGCTAGTGGCCGGTTGGTTGGCACTTGTGGAAGCTAAAATCCCGGACCGCTGGGCCCGGCGTACCGCGCTCGACCACCGGGCGCTCGAAGGGAGTGGGACCCCCGGGGCCTCGCCTGCCCCCCGAGCTCGAAAGTGCCAGAGGCGTACCGCGCTGCGTGTCGCTCTGCTCCCTCTCTCTCGCCACACTCCCACCCACTAACACTTTAAGCTGCACGGTGCATGCTTGAGGTTGAGTTGAGGACCTCTGGAGACCGTCCGGGACCTGGGATGGCAGACGGCGCCCATGACGGGCACCGGGGACCCCCAACAACCCGGACGGCCCATGGAACCAGGTCCCGGTGGACCGGAGGACGCCCCGGCTTACCCGTCGGACCCCGCTCGCCCCCGGCCCGGTTGTCACACGTCCCCAGCGTCACTCGTCCGTCACCCCCCGTCACACCGTCCGCACGATCCTCACCGTCACCCCCGTCCCGTCACCATACCCAGTAACGTCCCCGTCCACGTCGTCACCCGCTCAGTCACCACCCCCCCCCCGCGTCATTACCGCCCCACGTCCGTCAGGTCCACGCGTCCCCCGGCTCAGTCCTAACCCGTCCCCAAGTTCACGCGCGCCGTCACCCCCGCCCCCGGTCCGTCCCCTCCCCCCGGGCGTCTTACGTGCCGGGTGGTGGCGCCGGTTCCCTCCCGCCACGCCGTCCCGCCGCCCGTCACCGTCACGTCACCGGTCCGTCACTCGTCCCCGTTACACCCTCCCCCCGTCATTACCGTCCCCTACCCACCGAGCTACGAACGTTCCGTTCTTCACTACACTCCTCGGCTCTCCCCCCCGCGAGCTCCCTCGCGACAGCCGTTCAGCGTCCCGCCCCGCCCCGCCCCCCTCGCTCATACCGGGGCTCGATATGAGAGGCTGAGGATTGCTTGACTGAGATGATTTTTGTGGAGAGATAGCCTGAGTTGAGACTGAGCTGAGTGAGACTGGTCCGTGGATTAGTGATCCGGCGTCCATATCGTGATTCTTCGTGGGGTTGATTGTGTTCAGATTTATGAGATGTTGTGTGAGCTGCTTGAGAATTGTATCGCTGCTTGAGTGAGATGATTTATGTTAGGAGAATGTGAGAGATGATTTGTGATGTGGCCTCGAGATGATTGAGTTAGCTGAGGATGATTTTGAGCTGTGGAGGAGTGATTCCCTGAGGGGATGATTCAATCATCAGGGACCTCCACTCCTCTCATCTATCTCTGTTCCCCCTCCCCTTGTCCTGTATTATTGCTCAATTTATATGTATTCGTATATGGCACCACCATATAGGGGGCCCACCTTTCCTAAATGACCTTTAAAATCGTCCTCGAGGTAAATGTCCAATTAATCTGTCGCGCCAAAAGGTCGATTTGTATGCTTGCTTGATTGCTGAACTAAAAACATCAAGAAATACAGAGGCCTGTTCCTGCCTCTGATTAGTGGGACGGGAATACCAGTTTTGGTTTTGCCCCCCTGCCATATATTTTAAAATAATATATTGAATCAAGTATATAGTTAATATCCGTATGCCTTCAAATCAATATATTGTTACCACTACTCACACTCTAATCTTCATTTTAAATAGGGATGAGCGTGTTTGTTTTTGTGTGATATATTGTATGGATATATTTTCTAATTGTATTGCAGTATAAATTGTGAGTATATTGCGTAGTATATTTCCTTCGTCGTTAAGGGGAGCTGAGAGCTTGGGAGAACAAAGGAACCTCGTGGTGCGCCACGGAAACGAACCGAAGGAAAGACAATGCAAAGAACGCCACACACCCCCCACCATCGCCCGAGAGGAGATTAAAGGATAATAGACGATTACGCGAGAGTTAAAGGATTTCTAAAGGAGAGATTAAAAGGCATTAAAAGGAATCGCAGGATTTTAACAGGATGTCTCTCTCCCTACCAAGGATAACAAGGAAAAAGGAAAACGACGTAAGCGTAGCGGGTGGGGTCGTGGGGTAATCACGTAAACGCACAGAGGGCTAGTGTACTGGAGTTTGGGCAAATGAAAAAAACAAAGATAGCAGTTAGGAAAGGTTAGAACTGACAATGAGGTTTTAGAATTTTACATATCTTGAGGAGTATGGAGTTGTTGTATTAATGTGTTTGATTGTGTTTCTTTGTTTTTTGTTGGTTTTCAGTTTTCTTTGGGTTTAATTTTGAATTTGTGTTTGTGTTCTTTCTTTGGTTTTATGTGTTTTGGTTGTTTTTTTAAATACAGGAAGTTCGAAGTTTTGTGTCATGTTGTTTTTTAAATTTCCACCACTTGTTGGAGTGTGTGTTTGTGTGATTGTGGTTAGTTTTTAGAGTGTGATTGATTGGTGATCTTGTGTGTGGATATTAGTTTATTTTGGGGTACGTTTTTGTTATTTGTTCTATCTGGCTTCTTTTTTTTCGTTCTCTCTTTCTCCCCTTATCACCACAGATAAGCACCACGCCTACACACGCTATATAATTACTAATTTTATTTCTTGTTTACATTTGTTGCAATTTTGCATAGGCCATACTTGCACCCACATGTAAATTATTACCCCACTCACAGAGATACAGAGATTTTACACGTTACCAGTGTTTTTAAACCCCCATGAGTTTATGAGTCGAGGAGTATAAGCTAGCTATTGTCGGGAAAAGACGCCGCCATGCGCCCTCCCCTTCTTTTTTCCCATCCCCCAACATACTGTTAAAGGCCTTTAGGACACAAGGGACAGTGCATTCTCAGATTAGCTTGAATTGAATTCTATCTTGAAGATAGGTTCCCGCGCTTTCATCAAGCCGAAAGCGACGCCCCTCCTCGTCTCTCATATTTCGGTCCCCTGCGCGTAAGCGCTGCGCAGAATCATTTCGTCTCATAGTTCATTAGACATACAGCTCTCCACTCTCTCTCTTTCCCACGCACAAGCCGGGTGGCAGATGTGCGCGGCTTCTATCGTGCGCGCGCCCCCCCCCCCCCCCTCTCTCTCTTTCTCTCTCTCGCATAAAGCTGTACCACACACACACACACACACATCGGCATCCTCTCATACCCGGGTATATATTGTATATTTTACACTAAGTTTTATGCCATGCAAGCGCACTTGGCTGTATCAAGTGTTATGACCGGATGATGCTTTTACAATAAATGTACATTGTGGTGAAGTTGAACCGTTTTTGTTTGTCTTATTTTGAACAATTTCTACGAAGGCAACCAGAAAAGAATTCACACAAAATACCCTTCAGATTATTAGTCTATAAATGGTCCATGATTTTAAGAGACGGTCGAATGAACCGGTGTTTTATGCAATCTATTTAATTAGCAATTTTCGATTCCATAAGTACAAACCTACACATTATTGATACCCAGCGTGAGGAGATTTAAACACAATCTTCATGCATCATTTCTTTATACTCTTATTCCTCACCATTATAGTAATAACACATTAATATTTGGAACTGTATAGAATTGTATATTTAATATGTAAGTTTATTACATTTACTCGTACTTCCTTTACATTTACCGTCCGTAACCATTAACTGTAGTTGAACCTACTTCTTTTGGTGCCGTGATGTGTGTTGTGTGAGGAAGAGAAGAAATAAAGCAAGATAAGAAAAAAAAAAGAAAGAATAGTCCCCTCCCCGTAGCCCATAAATGTTAGTTTACCTACATATTTGGTATTGTGCCCTTGCCGTGAGGAAGAATATTCTAACGTCCAAAGTAACTGGGATTACCCCTACATATTTTGCTGCCCGGGTGTGAGGAAGAATAGTCCTCGCACCCAATAATGTAATTCCGATTGCATAACTGCAATTGTACTTACAACTATGTTACCCTACCGTCCACCACACGCACGCACACACGCACACGCACATGTGCGCGCGCACTCACACACACATGCGCACACACACACACACACACACACACACACACACACTCACACACACACACAAATCATAGTGTGATGAGCAAGACAGGGGTGGGTTTCTCAAAAGCGTAGTTGTTAACCAGTTAGCAACTTGGGTAGTTGTCAATGGGAAATTGCATTGCAAACAACAAAGTAGCTGACGTAGTTAGCAACTATGGCTTCGAGAAATGCACCCCAGCATGATAAAAGAACATGAACAAGAAGTAGTTCCATGTAAAGTAGAAAGCTAACAGTTATTACAGGAACATGGCTATTACAGTTTTATAGTCTCACTTATCTTGTCCTCTCCTATGACCTTATCTCCCTGCCTGGAATATAATGTATTGCCTTGAGCACTGTGCATGGGCATCATGCAGGTTCTCCACTCCGCTCTGCCCATCTGAACACATTGGGCTGATTGCTTTATGGCAGCCATCTACACAGGGAAATACAAATACACCTTACTACGTTTGCATGGATGAAGCAGTGTCACACCATATGGAAATACAGCAATATATGTGGAAAACAAATACAAAAACAGATTACGGAATAGATTTTGTTTTGATTTGTTTTGTTTTGTTTTGTTTTGCTTCGTTTTGTTTCGTTTCATTTCTGTGTCAGGAATATTGTGTCCCTTTGACTCATTCTTATCTGACATCTTATTTAATATCAGAGCTTCGTTGCAAAACGGCACATCTATCCATTTTGGAACATTTTGGGAAATTGACATCTTTGTATTGCGCAGTCCATTGCATTGCATTGCAAAATGCATTTCATATTGGTTTAAAAAGTATGTTCTCAAAATATGTGAATCACACATAGATGGTAGTACTGCTAATCAGTCATTCCCATAAAATCCAAAGGTCAAAAATGAAGGATACATCGTTTTGCAACAAAACTCTTCAACAATATTGAAAAATGTCATCAAACACGGCAAACATAGTAGGTTGGGCTTATGCTATGGCAAGAACTATGTTTTTATAACATGGGACAACATCATGCAACAATAATTTTCTGCAAATAATATGCCCACATGTTTTTATAACTCACATCTCTACAATAACTTGTTCTACGAGAATATATTGTCACAGTGTGTATGTATGTGTGTGTGTGTGTGTGTGTGTGTGTGTGTGTGTGTGTGTGTGTGTGTGTGTGTGTGTGTGTGTGTGTGTGTGTGTGTGTGTGTGTGTGTGTGTGTGTGTGTGTGAGAGAGAGAGAGAGAGAGAGACATGGAGAGAGAGAGAGAGAGAGAGAGAGACAGAGAGAGAGAGAGAGAGAGAGAGAGAGAGAGGGAGAGAGAGAGAGACTTGGATGCAGATTTGGACACATAGGCTATGGGATGCTGAATTCATAGTTGAATCCTGTAATAGAATTCTATTTTTCAAGATAGACCTTCTAGGTATTTTAGTCTTCGCTGTGGGTTTCTGCTGTGTGCATCATCCTGAGTCTATTCTCAGCTGTGTACAGCACAGGCCTGAAGTTTCAGTGGTTTTGATGCTATCAGACTCTCTTTTGCATATAGGCCGGAGGATGAGCTGCATGCACACACACGCACGCACACTCTCACACAGGCACACACAAATGTACACACACACACACACAAATGTATACTGGTATGCATGCATGCATGCTCGCACTCACTCGAGCACGTGCACTCACACATGCACACAGGCACATACACACACACTCCCTCTATCTCCCTCTCCTTGTCTCTCTTGGATAAGCCTGATGACTTGCAAGCAACGCATAGGCACTCTTTTGCATAATACACACGTACACACACACACACACACACACACACACACACACACACACACACACACACACACACACACTGTTTCAGGAGGAGTGGGAGAGGTTGGCCTATTCAGGTATTCATCTAACCTATTCCTGGAGTCGATTTGTGAATGGGCAGCATGAATTCAGGAAAGAAACTGCTAAAAATACAGTGCACCTTTAAGAAGACCAGGAACAAATTGATCGTTAGTGGCTACAAATAACCAAACCAAACCAAATTGCGTTCATGGCTTGTTTGTTATCCAAAGCCTTTTTCATATTGTCTTGCCACTCTGAATGTGTACAGCAGTGGTATGATGACACTGTCCCTTCTTGCAGTGTGATGGCCCTTGCTCCTGGATATTTACAATGTTTCGATGAGCTTTTTTTTTAGATTTGTTTTGGTCTTTTTCGACTTCATTGATTATAGGACAGTTTGAAAGGTGGACAGGAAGCCAATGGTGAGAGAAAGGGAGGGGGGGGGGGGTGTTGGCAAATGACCTGGGCCATAATCGAATCTGGGTCGCCTGTGCAGACCAATGGCAGGACCTCAATTAGCTATTTTTAGAAATGTTGGCCACTGACTCGCAAAGTTGCACCCCTTTTTTACACATGGTACTTCTATGAATGAAGTGGATTGGTATGTTTCAGGTGTGGAGTAAATGTATTTCAGGTTTTGGGTGTTATGTAGTGACAGCATGTTTCAGATGTGGGATAAATATGTTTCAGGTTTTGGGTACATATATTTCAAGTGTGGGGTAGCCTAAATGTATTTCAGGTTTTGGTTGTATGGTTACTGCATGTTTCAGGTGTGGGGTAAATGTATTTCAGGTTTTGGGTATAAGGTGACAGCATGTTTCAGGTGTGGGATAAATATGTTTCAGATTTTGGGTACATAGTGACAGCATGTTTCAGGTGTGGGGTAAATGTATTTCAGGTTTTGGGTGTTATGTAGTGACTGCATGTTTTTTGGGTGTAGTGAGAGCATGTTTCATTCATGGGGTATTTATGGGACAGGTCTCAATTCATACATACAGTACAGTACCTGTATATCAGCAGTATATAGCAGTGTAATGCTTTAAAATCACATTGCTTATTATTTACATAGTATAGCCTACCAAAAAATATATACGTAACTCAAATATAAACTTGCTGCCAGTCACTTTTTGTGATTTACCAACAACAATTGTGTTTATAAGGCATGCACCGCTTGCAACTGAAGTTAGTTTCATCACCGAAAGTCCACAGCACATTTGGACTATTTAAGACTCTAGCACAGGGATGGGCAACTTTTATGATGAGAAGGAACACGTTTTTTTCATTGCCACCATCGGAGGGCCACCTGACCATGGATCTGACTGCAACTCGCAGAATTCGAGGTGCAGTTGGTTATTCAATGACTGGCCATATTGTTTGGAAGAAATAGAACTGTACAGTATAATTACAACTGAAAAATAAAATCTAGTCATTATTATTTTTTAAATTATGTTTTATCTACGGGCCACACTGAGTGAGGAGGTGGGCCGGATGTGGCCCGATGTGGCCAGTTGCCCATCCCTGCTGTAACACCAAAAACACAAAAGGAGCAGCGCACAACATTAGAAGCACTTTAGCACCACATAGCACAGAACACAACAGGAGCAGCATGCCACACGAGATGTACTGTAACATCGCATAGTACAAAAGGCACAGGTAGACCACATGAAGCGCGCAGTACCTGTACTTTAACTTCAAATAGCCTACATAAGGTACAGCTACACAACACAGTAGCTTACATGAGGGACAGCTGCTACACCATACAGTAGCCTACTCTAGGGACAGCTGTTACACCATCAAACATATAGCCTATAATTAGATTAGAGATTAGATTAGATTAGATTAAACTTTATTTATCCCCAAGGGGAAATTCTTTGTCCAGTTTGCTCTGTAGATTAAAAAGAGAAGTAAAAATAAAAATAAAAAGAATAAAAAGAATATGAAAATAAAAAAGTAAAAAAAAGTAGATAAAAATAAATAAGGTGGTCATGCAGAAAAGTCCAGGAGTTTCTCTTTGTCCTTAATGGACAAATTATACAGTTGCATGGCTCTAGGGACAAATGATTTCCCCAGTCTGTCAGTCCTGAATTTCAGTGCTCTCAGCCTCCAGCTGAACACACTCTTTTGTTGGATGATTGTGTTGTAGAGTGGGTGCGCCTTATTGTCCAAGATGGTGAGCAGTTTGCTCAAAGATCTTCTTTCTGACAATGAAGTGAAGTTCTCCAGCTCCTCTCCCACAACAGAGCCCGCTTTCCTCACCAGTCTGTCAAGCCGCGCAACATCTCTCTTCCTTATGCTTCCACCCCAGCATACCACTGCATAAAAAAGTACACTGGCAACCGCAGACTGATAGAACATAGTGAGGAGTGTGTTGCACACATTGAATGATCGTAGTTTCCTCAGGAAGTATAGCCGACTCTGTCCTTTTTTGTATACTGCATCTGTATTGGCAGACCAGTCTAGTTTGTTGTCCAGATATACCCCCAGATACTGTTGTATGTGCTTACAATCTCCACCTCAACACCATCAATAGCGACAGGTTCCAGAGCTGGCTTGGACCTCCGAAAATCCACCACCATCTCCTTGGTCTTTGTGGTGTTGAGTTGAAGGTGGTTGATTTTGCACCAATGCACAAAGCCTTCCACCAGACTCCTGTACTCCCCCTCCTGCCCCTCCTTTATACAACCTACAATTGCAGTGTCGTCAGAGAACTTCTGCATGTGGCATGACTCTGTGTTGTAACTAAAGTCTGAGGTATACAAGGTGAAAAGGACAGGAGAGAGCACAGTACCTTGGGGCGCTCCCGTGCTGCACATTAAAGTGTCTGAGAGGCAGTCTTTGAGTCTGACAAACTGTGGCCGCTCTGTAAGGTAGTCAGTGATCCAGTTGACTAGGAGGGCATCCACACCCATCTGCAGGAGCTTCTCTCCCAGTCTGGAGGGTTCGATGGTATTGAAAGCGCTGGAAAAGTCAAAGAACATGACTCTCACAGCGCTATTCCCTTTATCCAGATGAGAGTGTGTCCTGTGCAGTAGGTATGAGATGGCATCATCCACTCCCACCTTCTCCCGGTATGCAAACTGCAGGGGGTCCTGTGCATGGTTCACCTGTGGTCTTAGGGTATTCAGCAGCAGCCTCTCCATCGTCTTCATGATGTGTGAAGTGAGGGCTACTGGCCTAAAGTCGTTGATGTCTTTTGGATGTGGCTTTTTGGGGACAGGGATAAGGCATGAAGTTTTCCATGGAGTTGGTGCCTTACCAAGACGTAGACTCAGGTTGAATATATATTCCAGTGGCTCCCCCAATTCAGCAGCACAGGTCTTGAGCAGTCGTGGTGACACCCTATCCGGACCTGCAGCTTTCCTAGGGTTAAGACGCTTCAGTCCTGCTCTAACCTGGTCTGCTGAGATTATAGAGGGAAGGTGCTGTGAGAGCGGAGATGCTGGGTGATGATCATGTGACTCTCTGTTCCCCGGCACTGTGACAGAAACGGCTCCTGGAGGGGAGGGAGATGGAGGGACAGGGGACATATGGATGGGGGGTGAAAGGGCTCCCTCAAAGGCAGCACCAGCAGAGGGGGTGGGGGCAGCACCCGCTGCTAGATGGTCAAAGCGGTTATAGAAGTTGTTGAATTCATTGGCCCGGTTCAGGTCCCCCTCAACCCCTCTACTGCTCTTCTTCATTCCAGTCATAATAGGTACTGCTTCAAATAGAAGCCTGCACTAGGTACAGATACAAAATTAAACAGTACACTTATCTGTTGATTAAAAAATTAGGGATTAGGACCAAACCAGGGGTATATTTCTCAAAAGCCTAGTTGTTAGCCAGTTAGCAACTTGGTTAGTTGTCAATGGGGAAATTGCATTGTACAGTAAACAACAAAGTAGCTAATGTAGTTAGCAAATATGGTTTCGAGAGATGCACCCCAGTGTTGAAACAATACTGTACAATGTACTGTGTATGTTAGCGGTGGGCAAACTCATGCGGCCCGCAGAGACATTTCATCTGGCCCACAGAACCTTCACAAGCAACTTTTAAATCCAAAGTACCATACTCAAAGCTAACATTTTTCAAACAGCTAGGGGTCTTGCAGGTGTGAGATTAATCAATGTCACGTAAGTAGCCTATTACAATGTACAGGAGTGGAATTAGCCAATTAAGTTATGCCAGTGTACATTACAGTATTATTGGCACAGGCATGACATCTAGCCCAACGGTCAGTATTCTACACTCAATGTAGTCCTCGGGCCAATATAATTGTCCACCCCTGGTGTACTGTAGGTGCACTGTAATACCAAATAACAGACACAGCACACAAGGCGTGCACTCTAACATCAAAGTGACAAGAGGCACAGCTCAACCACAATACCACAATAGCATGGAAAGCCAAAAGCACCAAGCCATCACTTTACAAACAACTAAAATAAAAACATGACATAATTCATGCTGTAACTGAATATAATTATTTTATGAACTGTTTAGCAAAATGAAAGAACGAATACAATAAACCTCTTGCAGGTCACATTGATATTTGATACCGAGTCCATCTGTCCTTTTCCACTGCTCTTGAATGGGTGGAAGACACACACACACACACACACACACACACACACACACACACACACACACACACACACACACACACACACACACACACACACACACACACACACACACACACACACACACACACACACACTCCCCTTCCCCCTCCTCACTCCTCCTGGGCCGTGACGAGATGGCCATTGAAGGTAACGTAAACATCTGTGTCGTCCCCGTAGATGGCGTTCTCCCGCTCTCTCTTGAAGAGGCGGAGCCACACTTGGTCGTCATGGCGCAGCATCAGCATCACACTCTGGCTCTGGAAAAAAAAGAAAGAAAAAAAATTATAATGAATGAACAATATTTGAAGGGTTTATTTGCAAAACGGTGTATCTCCATTTTTTGACTTTTGCATTTTATTATTGAAAATGACTGTTCAGGGGGCTTATCCCCTATGTGTGAATTCTTACCATTCAAATATTTTGAGAACATACTTTTTTAACCTATATAAAATGCATTTTGCACTGCAATTCAATGGAATGCCCAATGCAAAGATGTCCATTTCCCAACATTCTACAAAATGGAGATACACCGTTTTGCAAATAAACCCTTCATTTACAGTGCAGTGTGTTTACCTTACAGTTGGTGGAGCGTCTCATGTATTAAACTTTTAGGGGTATTTTTTACAGTGGTGTACCTTGTGCAGTGCTCGCGTATACAATGGTGCGTGTCATCTCGTTCTGCATCATTTTGCCTTTGCCTTGAGCCTAAATGTTCTCTATAGCCTACATTAGATGTTCTCTATACACTCTTGGAAGAACGACCCCTGAGGGACCTATAGTTTCTTAGAGGAACTGCAAGGTTCCTGGGAGAACTTTTACTAAGAGTTTCCCCAAAATGGAAACGGAGGTATCTCATAATGTTGACAGTTCGATGTGTGCATGTGGGAGTGATCGCTGTGCTGGGTCAAAATGTTAGGGGTATGTGTGTGTTGTGAATGAGTCTGGGAAAGAATGTAAATTTGTGTACCAGTATGTCAGTTTTCTGCACACCGAGAAGAGTAGTGTACCTACAGCTACTGGACTACAGAAGGAAACCTACATAATTCTGAGGATAATGCAATGTCTTGAAGCTATTTTATCATCTTCCTTAAATTTTGTTCTGTGAAGCAATTGTTTACTTTGTTCAGTACATGGTCTCACATGGTCTTGGAATGATCTGGAAAATGTTGACTATAACTACGTTTTATTGTTATAAGTCATAAGTCACACGTTCAGTAGGCTATAGATCTACGGCACGTTGTGTTTGGCAATCTGTTTTTGAGGCCTACTAGCTTGCCGACCGATTCTGCTGTTTCTCTCATGAACAGCAGAGGGCACACTTCCGAAAATACAGGCCCAGAACTGTAAATGGGGCACTTATGGCATTATTGAGCATGAATGGTCTGCTGCTTTCGATGATGTCATTAATGGTTCTCGAGCTAGATGGCGTGAAGTACGCACGTGAACTCTGACTTGGCTCTGACAGTCCCGTGTTTACCTGCTTGATGGACTGCTCCATTTTTACAGTAGCCTACCGTTTGTTCCTGAATGTGGCATCAGTTGGAGGAGTAGGTTAAAGCGCGCACATCCAAAAAAACGTCTGACCTGGGAGCAGGACAACCAAATGACAAGATAAAACTGAATAAAGTCAGTTTCATCAAGGATTTTTCTGCTCCCACTTTGTCTGAGAAAAATCCTAGTTGATGCGGACTTTTTCAGTTTTATCAAAGAAGCTGGATCTAACAAGAAGCGTCATTTTGTTTCTTTTCCGGTATCCACTTTATGTCGAGTGAACGCCCCTTTAGGAGACCTTCGGTTAGGAGACCTTCGGAGTCCTGAGGTTGAGAATAAATGAAGTCCCCTTAGCGCTGTAGATGGCGGTAGCGAACGTCTTGTGCAAACACCTCAAAAAGAGAAGAAGAAGGAGGGGACAACGCCCCCTTAGGAGACCCAACTTGAGCACACGCTTTTGCATTGAGTGGGCGTGTTTTGCGTTATCTTCCTCTTATCCAATATTTTTGGTTTTATCCTGCATGTGGTATTGCCACAGCTAATGGGGATCCAACAAATAACCTAAACAACTTAACCCTTGTGTTGTGTTCAAAAGCTGCAGACACCTGTGGTGTTCGGGTCATTTTTGACCCGTGATAGCAAAACTCAGCCATAAAATACCTAAAAACACTAGTTCTCATCAAATATTGTTTTTCATCTCATGGCTAACTTGGTTTGTATTCATATCCATGGAAATACTACTTTATTTATTCATCTTTTTGACTTTACAGGTCTTTTATCTTTCATTAAGCAAATCGTTTCTGATGACCAAAACTATCAAAATATTGCCAAATATTGTTTTCACATACAGTAGCACCTATGGCAGCCTATAGCACCATCCACAATACCCCCCAAAACCTGTTCCATGAGCTACTGTTGCTATACTATTGCAATTGATTCAGTGAAAGCATGCACTCCAAGGTAGGCCTATCAAAATTTGCACACTCACTGAGCCTGTTTATATGGCCGCAATAATCAGGTTATTGGAATAAATAGGTTATTGGAGTAAACGGTTTATTGCTGTTTATATGCAGTCCACCGGTTGCCTGTCTTCCACTAAAGTGTGTGACACGAAGCTAGAATTTAAGGCTTTTGATTGGCTACTTATCCTTCTAGAATGTCAATAACCTGATAATAACCCGATTATGCTGGATACATGTCTTCAGAAATCAGTTTATTAGCCAAAAACCTACCTGTGCATATAAAACCTGATCATAAACGGTTTATTGATGCGCATATAAACGGACTCATTGTGGATTAACTGATCATTTGGGCTACCGCGTGTAACCATCCACACAACTACGGCAGATGAATAGCCATGACAGCCATGGTTCAAAACCAAACACAGTACCATGCTATGAATCATTTTCACAGAGGGAAAGTCAGTAAGTGCCATTATAGGCTTCATATGTACAAAATGCACGAGATCCACATAGCGTGCCAGGTGAGGCCACCTCACCTGTCAAATGTTAATCAACCTCACCTCAGGCCAGGTATGTGGAAGGAATATACCGTATAAGTGGCATGTGTTCTGTGTACACGCTATTCTGTAGTTTTTTTAATTAAGGGTTACTGTATGTATTTCAGGAGACTGACTAATAAGGCCTTGCATGAAGAGAAACCAGTTCCTGAAGAAAGACTACATGGTTCTGAACCACTGTTTTGAGCCTCACCCATGTAGATGAACTTGGCACATGTGAGAGAGGAGTAGTACTCAATCCAATATACAGTCAAAAGATTTAGAATAGTACACTTTCCCCACTATACTTTTTTGCTGTCAATTTCAGTACTATTTCAAATTCAGTGAATTACATGTGTCATTGCTAGTGGTGTCAACAATGATCGATTTGGCGATCCAATGCGGGGCATGGACGATCCAATTCAATGCGGCAAGTTCCAGAATCTATGCGGCAAGTTTTTTAAGTTTCAATTACTTTGTGGATATTTCGTGGCTATTTCGGGAGCAAATGAATGTTAAATTAAATGAAAGTACTTCAAAGTACTTCAAAGTACTTCAAAGCATTGCAAGACTGATACAGACTAATCCAGACTGATACAGAAAACAGCCAATAAATTGTTGCTCAGTATCTGACTACTTGTATTGCCTCATCATGGCTGATAAAACATTTGCTTTGCTTTCAGTACAAATGTAATTCATTGCAATGCATTGTAGAATTTAATCGGATCGGATAGAATCGCATCGAATCAAATCAAATCACTACCTCCCGAATCGTGATCGAAGCCACCCTGCACACAAACTGTTCAGCCTCCTGCCCTCTGGAAAGAGGTACAGGCGCCTCCGTTCCCGTACCACCAGGCTTGCAAGCAGCTCGATGCACCAAGCAATCAAAATACTGAACACTCAACCCACTCTCCCTCCACTGTCAGCCTCTAGCCAGCCAGGCCACTGACAAACCCCCCCCCCCTCATCCCCACCACCATATCTGCGACTGAACATTCCACCTGCACTACTACATCTGTGACTGAACTTTCAACCTGCACTAACTCAAAACATGCACATGCACACACACACACACACACACACACACACACACACACACACACACACACACACACACATACACACACACACACACACACACACACACACACACACACACACACACAAGCACACTGCACTTTCTGCACTAAACCCAAACATACACACACTGACACACAACTCATACACACACACACACACATACACACAGACACACACACAGACGCACACCGCACTTTCTACCTGCACTAAACACACACACACACACACACACACACACACACACACACACACACACACACACACACACACACACACACACACACACACACACACACACACACACACACACACACACACACACACACACACTCACTGCTGTTGGTGTTCTTGATAGACCTATTTTAATATTTATTTTTCTTCAAATGCTACTATTACTATGTCAGAATGCTATAAAGGACTTTTAGAAAAAGCACAACAAAATACCTCCTCTTAATGTATGTTCTCTACAAGTCTTCTGTTGTCCAGTCTTGCACTTAAAATGTCTGTATGAGCACTGTCTATGTCCATACTGTCTTATGTCCATGTATGAGTACTGTCTATGTCTATACTGTCTATGTCCTTACCTAGATTAGTCTATGTCTGCATGGGAAAGCAAGAAACGTAATTTCAAATTCTTTGTATGACCAGTGCATGTAAAGAAATTGACAATAAAACCAACTTGACTTGACTTGACTTGAATCGGATCATGAGGGCAGTGCCAATCCACACCACTAGTCATTGCTCTCTCTGAAATAGTAGAGTAGAGTAGCCAATCATTTATTAATCCCTTGCCAACAGTGTTTACCTGCATGATAGAGCGCTCGCTGGGCTGTGCATACACGATGGCGCGCGCCGTCTCGTTCTGCATGACGTGAACGTACGTCTCCTTGAAGTTCCAGGTATGCAGGTTGACGTTGAACAGATAGACCTGTAAAACCATTATGTTACATATCAAGGAAGAACAGACAGACCTGTAAAACCATTATATTATCAAGGAAGAACTCTGATTGATTAACTCTAGAACATGGCACTTGAAGTACTATAACATTTTAAGTGGTCCCCCCGATGCATATTTTTCGGTGTGGTTTTCTACCACATTGTGTCCTGTGCCATGGTAATGACAAAGGCCATTTGGTCACTCAAGCACTATATAAGGATATGGTAATGAATGGCTCAAGGAGTCACTCTGCTCCTACACATATGCTGTGTGTCTCTGCTCCTACACTGCTGTGTGTCTCTGCTCAGTAGTTCTCTCTCTCTTTCTCTCCCAACTATTGCTCTCCCAACTAACTTTGGCTGACATGTTTTGTTTTGACTCTAATCACCATGTATCACTTACAGTCACTTACAGTGTAGGCTTGTGTGAATTGAAATGGCAAACTTGCATTTGATCACAAAAATTTACCATTCACTCATTTACCATTCATTCATTCGTATCTCATCATGTGTCATGCCATTCGGGTGTCCTTAATTATTACCATTTCTGTTCAAAGATAACCACCTCCTTCCCTCATTGGTTGAAATACATGAGGTAAAGTAAATCATTCTTTACAGGCCCTGACGTGGCTCAAACGGTAGGGCACTGCACTGTCAGGCCGGGGACTAGGGTCCGATTCCGGCCCGAGGCCATCGTCCGAGATCCCCATCACTCTCTCTCACTCATTTCCTGTCACCGTCTCAAACTGCCCGGTCAAATAAAATGCAAAAATATACATATTTTTTTAAAGAAAGTAATTCATTACAGACCCCCGGCACGCGGCAGTGGAATCGTCCGGAGAACATGTCGAAGTCGCCCTGCAGGTTGACGAAGGTCACGTCGAACAGCAACGCCTGGTACTCATCCTCACTGTGGAGCGCCTTAGAGGGACACACACACACACACACACACACACAGTGACAATATAGGCCTACTCTTGTGCAGCAAGTTATTGTAGATATGTGAGCTATAAAATCATGTCCATCACACACACACACATGCACACGCACACGCACACACACACACACATACACACACACACACACGCAAAGTTGTGTGCATTGAGAAGGTTGATGTACCGTCGTAGTGGTACAGACAGGCACGCATGCACACACACAAACTCACGCACAGACACACACACACATACTACTCAACTTAGGGCGTCCGATGAAGAAGACAGCAAGATATACACACACACACACACACACACACACACACACACACACACACACACACACACACACACACACACACACACACACCAACAGGTACCGGCTCACCTTGCGGCGTCCGACGGAGAAGGCAGCGTGCTGGGTGTTACATGGGGCCCCTGGGGGTCCGGGCCCCCCTCTGGAGCCCTTGGGGCCCTCTGGACCAGCACTGCCTGGGCGGCCCTCAGGGCCCACCTTACCTAGCGGCGTAGTAACACACACAGTAAAACAGGCAGTGTGAATGTAACACTTAGAGAGTAGTCTGGTAACAAATACACTCCAGATGTTAAATTGACTCTGTAAGTGTTGACACTGAATTTTCTTTTTACTTGTAGTCCTCTTGTCATCCTTAATACAGTACATATTACAATACAGTGCACAAATATATGCTTTTAAAAACTAGTAGATTAACTAGTAGATCAAGTATAGCTCATTCATAGATCCCGAAGGAAATAAAGTTGTTAGTGTTCTGTAAGCTTAGAGGAGTTGAATAAAAAATACATAGAACAGATTATTATTACCTTAATATCATTACCATTAACTTTATCACCTTCCTTATTGTCATTATAATAATAATAATAATAATAATAATAATAATAATTATTATTATTATTATTATTATTATTATTATTATTATTATTATTATTATATCGTATATATTATCGCATACGTACCTGGGGAGCCTCTGTCACCACGCTCTCCTTTGTCACCTGGGGAGAGGGAGGGAAGATTGGTGCATTACACCTTTTCATGAACACAATAATTCTCTCTCTCTCTCTCTCTCTCTCTCTCTCTCTCTCTCTCTCTCTCTCTCTCCCCTGCCACATCGGTCATATGAAAGGTCTGCAAATCAAATCAGTGTGCTCTCCAAAACGCCGCTCTCTCTCTCTCTCTCTCTCTCTCTCTGACCACTGGTCCAAAAGGCTCTCCAAAGCACTCCCCTCTCCAGACAACTCTCTTGCATCATCCCAGATGGTTTATACCCCTATCCCTTTAGCATTCCTCATTTCCATATTAAACCATCTGACACTATTCAGCATCCAGCACATTCACGCCGCCCACTTCTCTCCGCTGAATACTTGGAATGCTTGGATTCCTACGCATTCATGATAGCACATATGAGCACAGGTGAGCACAGATAGCACTGACGAAGGCAGAACTCTGAACACACGTGCTCCGCTCCGCTCTGCTGTCAAAAAACTCCTTATACTTGACCTTGACCTTTTTTTCGGTGTGCAAACTTACTCTCACGTTTAAACTTGTCCTACACATAGGCCGACAGCAGTCAGTATACAGTAATTTTAAAACTAATATTATACTTTAAAAGGATTCTTTTGTATTAGATGCCCAGATACTAGAACATGCATGATATGATACATCTCTCCTTCATTTGTCAAAACTTTTCCATCTTCATGTAGTACCAAAACATATAAAGAATATAAAGGAAACAAAGAACATTTTTTTGCTTGACTAGCTGACAACTGAGTCATTAAAAACAAATGATGGCAATAATGCCCCGAGAACAGAGGGTAGCCGACCTTTGAGGATGGTCAAATGTAATGTAATGTAATGTAAGAGAGGCTAACTGACTTGAAGGACAACACCGGAGCAGCACAGATGTATTTCTTTGTGTTTTTATTCAAGTGCACAACATGACTAACGTTTCGATGGTTAGACCATCTTCATCAGAGTCCATGAGTGGAATGGAGAGAAGAGCCTAGTTATCTGAGGCCCTGATTCAGCAGGTGTAGGCCTATGCACCGTGGCATTAGGCTATTGGTTCTTCTCCCAAGGTCTCACTCAGGTTGCCCACACCCACAAACTATTTACAAAAACAAAACCAATGCACATATAAAGATGCAAATATAAATAAAATTACATATGAAAGGGAGGAACCAAGAAAGGAATCCCAAAAGCCCTATAATTGAAAAATAAATAAATAAACATATAGCCCACCAGATTTAAGAGTAGACCATTAACACCAGTTAAGGTACAGGATCATAACTTTAGGTGTATATCGCTCTAACATTACAGAAAACAAGACAGACTCAGCTCCTCATGGGTCACCGGCCTCACTTAAATTTTGGGGCATAGAACGTGTTGTCACTCCACCTAGAGGTGGAGATATGATTAAAAAACTCTTATGCAGAGAAGCTTTTTGGATATATACGCTGAACTCACTCGAACCCTCTGGCCTCAATGAGGAGCTGAGTCTGTCTTGTTTTCTGTAATGTTAGGGCTTTTGGGATTCCTTTCTTGGTTCCTCCCTTTCATATGTAATTTTATTTATATTTGCATCTTTATATGTGCATTGGTTTTGTTTTTGTAAATAGTTTGTGGGTGTGGGCAACCTGAGTGACCTTGGGAGAAGAACCAATAGCCTAATGCCACGGTGCATAGGCCTACACCTGCTGAATCAGGGCCTCAGATAACTAGGCTCTTCTCTCCATTCCACTCATGGACTCTGATGAAGATGGTCTAACCATCGAAACGTTAGTCATGTTGTGCACTTGAATAAAAACACAAAGAAATACATCTGCGCTGCTCCGGTGTTGTCCTTCAAGTGAAGATTTCCTGCCTCTCTCCCGTCGATGCACCAGATGATAAAGCAGAAGCGCGAGGAACTACCCTTTTGTTTGAAGAGGCTAACTGACCTTTGAGGATGGTCATGTCGATGTGTGTGCGAATCTCTGGCCTGTGGCCCACATCGCCCTCTGGTGGGTCCAGGTGGTCACAGCAGCGGTGGCATGTGGACGTATTGGCGGAGGATGTAGGGGAGGAGGTGGTGGAAGAGGAGGAGGAGGATGAGGAAGAGGATGTAGGGGAGGTAGCAGAGGAGGAAGAGGAGAAGGAGGAGGTGGGAGGAACAGACATGACCCAGGGCAGGACCAGAAGTGCGGGCAGAAAGGCTTCAAACATGACTCCACCTGATAGGCACACTGCGAAGGGCAGACGTCAATTAGAGGTCAGTCAAGGGTCAAAGGTTACCAATAGGTTTTTTTTTTTCTTTTTTAAAGAAAAAAAAAGCTTCGCACACTCCTTTGGATGTCGTTTCCATCATCATGCCATTGACTGAATTAAAAGAAAAAAAGAATTAAAGAAAAAACGTGCAAACCTTTTTAAAAAAAACGTCACTTTTTGTTCAGCACCAAGGATTCTGCCCAAGCTAACCCACAAGTACCATCAGGTTCATGCCATGAAGCAAACTGTGGAAACATAAACAACCTCAATACCCTTAATTTCCCCTTGGGGATATAGATTAATAAAAATACTCTTACTCTTACTCTTACTTGACCAAAGACCAGAGAGCTTCCAGTATAATACATTTCTCAAACACATACGGTATGCATGAAGAAGTAGCACCCTGCATGTCGTGGATTCTTCAGCTTCGGCAGCTATGTCGCTGCATGCATGATGGTAGCATAAGTTATGTAATATATCATAAAGGTTACAAAAAGTTTTTGTTTGGTTGTTCTGTCACTAAGGTTCTGCTGTTAATCTTCTCAGACATATTGCTATGGCCAAAGATTATTTTAATTCTAACATTTAATAATGGGCCGTCTCTTCTATGGCCACTGTTTTGCAATCAACTGTGCTGTAGCTGATGTCTTCCACATGTTTTAATTTCACAGCAGCCAAACTAAATCCAAGTATTTTCTTAACTTGATTATATGAGGGGAGAGAGAGAGGTGTGTCTAATGTGTGTGTGTGTGTGTGTGTGTGTGTGTGTGTGTGTGTGTGTGTGTGTGTGTGTGTGTGTGTGTGTGTGTGTGTGTGTGTGTGTGTGTGTGTGTGTGTGTGTGTGTGTGTGTGTGCAAGGCACGCGCGTCCGTGAGTCCGTGAGTGCATGCGTGCGCGTGTGTATGTGTCTTGGCTGTGTTTTTGCTTGGCCTTTGGGTGTGTGAATTCGGACAGCTGAGATGGACTTCCTGCATCTGCACGCACACACACACACACACACACACACACACACACACACACACACACACACACACACACACACACACACACACACACACACACACACACACACACACACACACACGCACGCACGCACGCACACACACACACACACACACACACACACACACACACACACACACACACTTTGTGTTTGTATGTGTGTGTGTGTGTGTGTGTGTGTGTGTATGTTTGTGTGTGTGTGTGTGTGTGTGTGTGTGTGTGTGTGTGTGTGTGTGTGTGTGTGTGTGTGTGTGTGTGTGTGTGTGTGTGTGTGTGTGTGTGTGTGTGTGTGTGTGCGTGCGCGTGTCTCTCACATCCACAGTGTGTGTGCGTGCACAGTGATATTAAACAGGATGCATGTGTGGGGTCAGCAATATCCTGAACACCCCCCTGTGGCCTGGAAAAGAACTTTCAAGACTTCTCAAACTTTAACAACAGTAGATGATTTTTACATACTCTACACCAAACTTTTTCTGAACCCCTTTGCGCTGGCGGCCCTATCTGCACAAAGAGGCTACGGGACCCATATTTTTACCATTGTTAAATTCAGTGACACCCCCCGCTGGTTGCCGAACATTCATCCCCACCTATCTTAAACCAAGCAGATCTTGTTATGATCAAGCAAATATCTGCATGGTTGAAAACAAACCTGTTGGCTGATTGATCTGGCTAGAAGCAGAGCGATGGAATTCAGAGTTGTGACAACCCCGGTACAGGACGTCGTGGGTTTTTTTTTAACTTTGTGAACAGTTTTTCTGTCATTGAGATAAAGAGAGAGGGTCGGAGATGAGTTGAATTAGCCCTGAAGAAGATTGCACACAACCGAAACACGTCAGCTTGATGTCCATATCTAAATTGAGGACTTCAGAGTGGCTCGGACCCTCTCTCTTTACCTCAAGTTTAGATACCAATGAACACCTGAAAATGTTCATTACCCCACAGACGCAACTTATTCTCTCTCTCTCTCTCTCTCTCTCTCTCTCTCTCTCTCTCTCTCTCTCTCTCTCTCTCTCTCTCTCTCTCTCTCTCTCTCTCTCTCTCTGTCATTATTGTTGTTCTATAGTGTCAGGATATGAGAAGAAGTATCCTTCACTCAGTAGTGTTTCTGTTTGTTTTTGCGAAGTCATGTTAGCATGGCATGAGAGTCGAGCGAAACTCCAGAGGCCCAGCACTGGCTTCCTCTTAAAGAGGATAAACAACAGCTGTGCATAGTCTAAACGTCCATAACTCTATACATTATGGGCAATCTGTGTGATTGTGCATGAGTGTGCATGTGCGTGTGCGTGTGCGTGTGCGTGTGCGTGTGTGGAGTGGATGGTTGAATGGCCAGAGACACTTTTGTGTTCTTGGCTAAATGTTACAAAAAAATGTGTAGAATGTCTGCAGCAGAGAACCAGCAGTTCACACACAGCGTGTAGGGACAATACAGAAAGCCACAGGCAAAGTGAGGTTGCCTTATTTATTTATTTTGTTCACTCTCTTTTTTTAGTACTTTCTTTTTTTACACAGTGCAGGGTCCTGGAGTTCAGAAGCCATTCTGGAACTCAAATAGCTCAGTTGGGATTTCCATTTCTTTGGCTCCCTTTTACCCTTAAAGGAACATAGGGCTCTTACCGCATCTACTGTAAAATCCTAACGAATAGAATTACATTAATGACAACAACAGTGATAATGTAAATGCTTGATTATTATTATTGTTGATGTTTTTGTGTGTAGAATATTCATTATTTGCCTCTATCCTGATCACATATGTACAGTCATAGTGCATGCAGCGTAGATCACAGCGTAGCATCCTGCATGCCCTAGCAGGGCTCAGTCCAATGTAGGACCAATGACTAACAAGAAATAAAAAAAGTTGCAAACCTGAGGAAATCTACACAGACTGAACTTGAAATTGGCATTCTCAATGGAGTGCAGGCATCCTCTGTGTGTGTGTGTGTGTGTGTGTGTGTGTGTGTGTGTGTGTGTGTGTGTGTGTGTGTGTGTGTGTGTGTGTGTGTGTGTGTGTGTGTGTGTGTGTGTGTGTGTGTGTGTGTGTGTGTGTGTACGTGCGTGTCTGCTTGCGTGCGTGCGTGTGTACGTGCATGCGTGTGTGCGACTAACCTTTGTTCCCGGTGCCGGTGTTGCCTGTCTGCTTTCTCCTTCAGCAGGAAAAACAGAAGAAGGAAAAGCAGAAGAAAAACTTGCTCTCCCAAAACTCCTCCTTTTCTTTTCTTTTCTCCACTCCCTCCTTTCCTTTCTCTCAACCCCTCTGTAATTATGACTTCCCCTGCGGCTATTTGTATTCCCATACCCCCACCCCTTCTCCAATTCTACTTCAAACTGAAATTCCATCTATTTCTCCTTCCCTGTAGTGTCTCTTCTCCTCTCCTCTCCTCTCCGATGTCGAATTCCATAGTCGCACCAGTCGGTGAAAAAGAAGATAATTAAATTACAGAGCGGCTTTAGATTTGCTTTTACATTCACAATTTGCAATTAGGCCTACATGACTATTTGCATGTTGAGTAATCATTTGGTTTGTGGAGAGAGTCTGAAGGGTCCTTGAAATATCTTCTGCTCTATGAGTTTGAGCAGGTGCGGATCTACCCATTTTGGGGCCATAAGCAAAGTAGCAACATGGGGCCCTCAAAAGTCGACTATTTGTCTCATATACATGTTTTTTATTACTTTGCATAAGTGACAATGCCTACCTTTTGTGTATTTACCACAACTGGTGTGACAGTTGGGGCCCGTAAGCAGGACAGATTTTGTCGGGGCCCTAGGCAATTGCCTAGGTGTGCCTAATGGATAGTCCACCTCTGAGTTTGAGAACCCCTGGTTTACTAAAGGAGCACCAATGATATAATAAAGTCCTGCAACGCACAGTCCTTCAACAAAGTGCAAAGCTGAGCAGAAAGCTAAAATTTTGGGATCATAAAGCAGTTTTGGGGAGTTTGGGGAGTTAATTTCAGTTATCTTCTGTTTGGTCCAGCACCTGTAAGTTACTACTGATATGCACACATTCTCAGCCCTTTGTGATCAAATGAGCACCAAGCAACTTACAACTCCCCTGGTTGTCATGGATCTTCTCCATATCTGACATTTGAACTTCCATAAATAAACATTAGCTGCAAAACTTAGTGTACCTTGGTCATACTAGTAAAGATCAGTTTATTACTTAGTAGCCTAAATTCATGAAAAGATCAACATTGGCAATAGCAGCGGCACAGTTTCAATGAGCAGCATTAGCTGTACCTAGCTTACTCTGGTGGTCACAATCCTACACAGAGCACCTTTAACTTATAATATATTCACAGGGCTTGACACTGGCACTTGCCAACCAGCCAAATGCTGGTAAAACTTGGCAGTGGTAACAATTTCAGTGTCACTGGCCAATTTGCAGCATATATTCTGTTGTTTGCCCCTTGTGTAGCCCATCAAGTTTGTATTTAAGTTCAAGAAAAAGCTCAGTTACTCAGTTTCTATTTGTTTGATATATTTCCACGGAGAAAACTAGCACTCTTCTTCTTGCTTTAGCACCTCATCTTCTGAGGTTATTTATGTATAGTGGCATCATGACGGGAAAAAATAGGCTACATATTAAACACATAGTAGAATCGCTGAATGGCTAGTGACTCTGAAAACAACTAGCCACAGTGGCCTTTGATTGTAAAAGTTATTAGTCTGATCGGAATGAAGTGTAGCCTAGGCCTATATATTAAAATGACCTTGAATGTTCGAATACATGTCATGGGCGGTTATCGGGGACCGTGATTAGTAACAGGCCTGGTTTTAGGGTTGAAACTGAGATAGATATGGACGTATCTGTTGCTTTATTTATATTTTTAGTTTTTCTGAAAGTGCAGCAGGAAGCGACACTGCTGTACTTAATCTTGCGCTTACGAAACAGGTGCGAAACAGGGGCACTCCGACGCTGTCATCAGTTCACTTAAAACACCTCATAAACAAGAAAGAAGTCTGTGGATGAGAGTACGGAGCCAGGATCAGTGGGAGATAGTTGTTCTGCAGGAATTCAGCGACCAAGAGTGGCGTGAAAATGTTAGGATAACCAGAGCCTCATTTGTTAAAATATATGATACACACATATATTTGTCACAAACAACCAAGTCGAATAGTAGCCAGGTCCCAAAATTGAAAAAGACCTTTAAATAAGCTGTAGGCATTTTTGAGGAAAAGTAATTCAACTGTTGTTGATTTTTGGGTGCTGAATCCATTTCTGCCGTATGCCGGTTGTGATAAGTTATGGTTTAGCCGTAAACAGCAAAATAAAAATGGCCGCCGCTATATTTTGAGTTAATGCAATAACTTTACAATGGCTGGATGGAATCGTGTGCTCTAATTCTCTAAAACACATATGAACTGATTACATTTTGGAGGCCAACTCTTTCAAGATGGCCGCCTTTTTGTTTGCATGATAACTTTGGAATGGAAATGGCTTTGCATGAAGCCCTACGTGCTAACACTGTAATAGGTAAATTATTATATTTTGGAGGTTAACACGTTGAAGATGGACAAGTTTTTGTTCGCACAATAACTTTTATACATGATGATTTTCACAAAATCGTGTGTGCTAACGCTCTGTAATTGGTACGCTATATGAACTGGTTATATATTGGAGGCCAATTCTTTGAAGATAGGAGACTGTCAACTTGATGCAATTGTCCCCATACTTATGTGCTGGCACTCAATCATATTGAGCTGGGCCGTACATGATCAAGTTAGCAGTAGCTACATGTTCTACCTCCAGTTTTGTGAGGTGTTGGGGATATACTGCTGGCAGTTGAGGGTGACTGTGGTTGCCTAGTAGAGTAAGATAACCCAAACCCTGCATACCTAATGCAAAGGAATATGATGTGTTATGCAAAGGCATAAGATGTGCGCTACCACCATCTACAGCACTCAGGGAACCTGACGTCACATCCAGGAAATTTGGAAAAGTATTAGCCCTGGCAGCACCTCTAATCCCTGCCCAAACTGAAATGAGCAAATGCTTCATGACCACATTTTACAGAGGAACAACAGTTCAGCCATTAAGACTCAGAGAGAGGAATTCGTATTTAACGATTTAATGTTAACGTAGTTGACAATGGAATTGGCATAAGTAGACAGAGAGAGGAATTCGTATTTAGCGATTGAATGTTAACGTAGTTGACAATGGAATTGGCATAAGTAGACAGTATTTGGCGGAGGTCCAATCATCAGCCCGGGTCTTGCGCTGGCGGATCCAGTAGAGCCTGCCGTAGCCGTGCAGCAGGAACTGGACCTTTAACCCCCAAAACTAAAGAGGGCATGCCGGATTTTAATACTGCCGATGGAGATTGAAATCCTGAGAAAATAACGCAACTTACCCCCAAAAGAGAGAACAAGGAGAAGAGGAGACGCATGACCCACCGTAGGCGACGACTGGAACCCACCTACAGCATATGAGGAGGACAAATAAATGAGACAAACATGAAACACTGCAAAACCATGGGCAGGAACAGGCAGGACCCTGCGGCCACATGAAGAAGTGGACATGGAAATCCCCGACACCACCACCAGTGGTTGCAGCTTGGGCACTTATGCAGGGCACTTATGCACTTTTATAGGGCGCCCTCACGGAGGGCAGTACATGAGACGCAAAGCAAGAGCCCTCACAGAGAGTGGCACACTTGTAATAACCTATAGCATGGGCCATTCGATTAGAATTTGCATGGGCCACATTTCGAAACCGTGAAATAAGATAACTGACGGCCGTAACTAACGTGTGGTAAAGACTGCTTGAGTACTTGTGAGTTGTAAAGTAGCACCCGATTGCAGTGTATATTGTTACAGCTGGGGCCACTTGAGCATGAGTGAGTAACGCACCAGCGAGGCGCAGGCTCCATTATGAGGAGCAATCACACGAATGCGCCACGCGGGGGCAGGAAAAGACTAAACGCACAGACGAACGGAGCAGAGAGAAATTGACGGACAAGGCAGACGGACGCTCTCACGAAGAGCAGTGCGTGATACTCTTAATCGGCGCAGCGTGCGCGTGCCTACGAAGGAAGCAGTGATTGTGCCTCGCGGGAGCAGTGAAATAGTAGGTAAACATACGTTCGAAACAGAAGGAAAATAATGGACAAAGGGAGACAGACGCTCTCGCGGAGAGCAGTGCGTGATGAGCGCTAATCGGCGCAGCGTGTGCGTGCCTAGGAATGAGCATTGACTGTGCCTCACGTGGGCAGTGAAATAGTAGGTAAACATGCATACGAAACAGAAGGAAAATAACGGACGATGGCGGAGAGACGCCCTCACGGAGAGCAGAGCGTGATGAACACTAATCGGCGCAGCGTGCGCGTGCCTACGAGGGAAGCAGTGATTGCGCCTCACGGGGGCAGTGAACACGAAACAGAAGGAAAATAAGGGACGAAGGCAGACAGACGTTCTCACGGAGAGCAGTGTGTGGTGAGCACTAATCGGCGCAGCGTGCGCGTGTGAATGGTTACCAGAATGAGAGCCAACACCAACGCGTGTGAGGGAGGTTACCTTATCGACTGACCTAGCATATGAATCATGAGCGCCCTCTCGCAGAAGGTGACGGAATTGCACAGAGGCCCTCCCGGGGGCAGCCAACGTGGCAGAGAGGGGAGCGTACCAATGTTCCCACGCCCCATTGGTCCCACAGCCCATTGGTCCCACGGCCCACTGGTCCCACAGCCCATTGGTCCCACAACCCATTGGTCCCACAGCCCATTGGTCCCACGTCACTAAGACTTTTTTTCATTATTTAGGCCCATTGGTCCCACAGCATTGGTCCCACAGTCCATTGTTCCCACAGCCCATTGGTCCCACATTGCTTTTTTATTTGAATTTTTAGGCCCATTGGTCCCACGGGACTCACTAGTTCGACGCCCTTTCTGTACTTACCGCTTACGTCATACGACCCTAACCCTAACCCTGACCCTAAACCTAACCCTAACCTTAACCCTAAACCTAACACTAACCTTAAATCGCTGGTAAATTGATTACCATGTGAAGTACAGAGAGGGCGTCAAACTAGTGGGTCCCTTGGTCCCACAGCCCATTGAACTGTTTGTGATGTGGGACCAATGGACTGTGGGACCAATGGACTGTGGGACCAACGGACCTAAAATTAAATTAAAAAATCTTAGTGATGTGGGACCAATGGGCTGTGGGACCATTGGGCCTAATTTTGAAAAAACACAAAAGTCTTAGCAATGTGGGACCAATGGGCTGTGGGACCAATGGGCCGTGGGAACATTGGGCTGACCCCGCAGAGAGCAGCACGATAGCAGTGAGAGGGCTGCACGATAGCAATGAGCGCAAGACATTATAAATTATAATATAAAACAGTTAACAGATAAGGACCAACAGGCAGACGGAACAGATGATGGGCAAGTGAAGCCTTGTTGAAGCTCCGAACCATTTAGGCACATCGCTTCAAAATTGGGTTAGTACTTAAAGCTTGAGTAACAGGGCCCCCTCCTGGTGAAAAGCCATGTTTGCAAATAAACGGGCTCAATTCGATAAGTTGAGATGTTGTGCCCTCATCATCTGCGACATGACCCCCATTATTGGACTGAGCTCATACTTTTGCATGCTAACTTTCAGACGTTTGACATTTAGGCTACTGATGAGGCAGTTGAGGTAGACGACGTTGCAAAGGCTACGATGCCTCATTTATTTATTTATTCATTTAATTAGGCTATTTTTGGACGATCAGAATAAAGCGTTGCTGAACATAAATGTCTTCTTGTAGTGTTCATAACTTATGATGATGATGTCGAGGCCTACTTGTCTTATCGAGTGGGACTTACAGGCCTAATGACAGTCATTAAAATATCTATTCTCTCCACTGCAACCTGGTAGACGGCTCTGCAACAGGCCAAACACTTTTGTGCGCGCCTGCTGTTCGTGTGGCAGAACGCTGCTTTCGGAAAACTGAACCAGTTTACTGATTCATACGAAATATATCGCGTGGTTCTTCCGTACTGAAGCGAATTTCGGAACAGTGGATTAATGGTTTTCGCTGTTGATGGTTTGGAACGCGTTCCGGCGCGCTTGAGCTGGACTGCCATCACTAGGACAGACGGACGGACGGACAGACAGACAGATAAACAAGAGGTGACGGACAGACATGAGCAAGCAGACGCTCACACGGGGAGCAGTACGAGAGAGGCGTGAAACGACGCAACGTGCGAGTGAACAGTTAACGGGGTGGGGACCAACGCCAATGTTTACGTGTGAGGAAGATTACCTTATTTACCGTCACGGAGTGAAGCTTAAGCTTTGGGACATCAGCAGGGTGAAAACGGGCGACCGCAGAGCGTTACGATGAGCGTGTGCAAGATGTCGAGGGTGATTCGTGAGGGTATCGTGAGTCGGGCGCGTTGGGCATGGATTTGGCTATGTCTTAAGATGAGTTGAATGGAGGTGCAGAGACCAAACTATGGGAGACCTTGATCCCAGCCGCGTGCATGAAATTGAAAGCCAAACGTCGTACGAATTGGAGGCGTATTGAAATTTCAGGTCTTGGAGTTAAAGACCGGAAACATGCACCTGTCGATGGGTGGTGAGGACTGAGAAGTGTTGGGTCGAGGAGAAAGGTAGTGCAGTATAAAGCATGAGGGCCGAAAGAGGCGTAGTGATGTGCAATAGTAACCATGACGCCAGTCCCGAGAGTATCGGACTTAGATGTTCGAGAAATGTACGGAGAGGCCTAGTAGGGAGGGCCATTCAGAATAGCCAGACGAAGACGGGAATTAACTGAAGTGCAGGAACTGTAAAGTGCTAAAAGGAAGACGAGTTCAAAGAGAAAGCCGAGAGAACAATGGATAAACGGGACGCCTGGGTATGGACTTCACAGTAGGTATACCCTATGGGAGGAGAATAGAGATGAGTGAAAATTAGTTAGGGTAACCAGAGTCACTGTGCATGAAACCAAATGACATCCTGTAGGCCTTCTGAGGACATATTAAGGGAGCACCAGGCCTTTGAACCTGTGATAAATGAAGGAAATACATGACGGTAGGAAACGCACATGGGCAGCTATGGGCCCCAATGTGTGGACAGCATGACCATCTGAGCACCTGGGAAGGAAAGATAGAGTTTACAGTCAGCAACAATGACAGTTTGCCATAGCTAGGCAAGCATTCCTTTTCCTTGCCACGACTAGGCAAGCGTTGTGGTTTGCTAACAGAACTGGCATGCAGCATATACACAGAAAGGAGAACGAGACAGCCACGAGATAACAAAGAACGGGTGAAATTAGCAGTGAGAACAAATTGCAACGGTTGATTCATGGTGCGGTAGAGGGCCTGGCGTGCCTACGAGAGCAGAGAGGTTAACGGGAACTTGTGCATGGTTCGAGGGTTGGATACTCGTATCGAAGTTCGTCAATTTGTAACGAGGCCTCCTACTTCAGGTGGATGTCGCACCGTACAACAAGTAGTAACGGTCCTGCTTTGCACGTGAAAGAAAAAGCGATCATAAGTTATGCAATTGTAATAATTTGAAATGAAATGCACTTAGATAGGTGCGCCCCTAAAATGTAGACGAGCGTGTAGCTAGTTAAACTTTGTACCGCATCTTGATCCCCCCAAAAGAATCCCGGGTCCATTTGCATGACAACAACTAAAAGTGAGCCACGGAAAACCATGCACGAAGCAGTGAAAAGCCGAGTCACACAGGTCTCCAGGCAGCGGCACAGTGTTGATTGAATTAACCTATGAGACGGCGGAAAGAGAGGGACAAATACTATACTATGCATCGGAGGTGGAAAGGGCTCCAGCTGCGAACGTGGATGCGATAATCCCGACAGCCGTGTACTTGGAACATGCAGCGTGCATTCGCCAGTAGTTAACCTAGAACGAAAGAACATGGCAATTATCAACGTATCGTTTTGATGTGTGGTTATTCACACTGAGTCCCGGCAATGGACAAAGCTAATTAGCATGCCAAACAGAGTGAGAGAAACGTTGGTGCTAGCATGCGAAATCACGGCACAAAGTCTCTGAATCATGAGCGAAAAGCGGTGCGTGCTAGCCTAGAAATCTAGACGCCCCTAGCGACCGCAAATTGAATTTGCTCCCGGGGGCAGTCTAGCGGACCCCGGTCGTTTTGCGAGGCTGAAAGTTATCCGATGACAGGGCCAATCAAATCGCGAGGGGGGCCGGGCTACCTAGTAAACAGGAACTTTCTAAGAAGAAGCATGGTGTCCGTCCGTGCTACGTACAGCACGAAAGTGTTTACTTAATTTAAAAAGCCTGGATGATAATACATTTCGTGGCTGACATGGATTGATGTAATAATACACCATGAACTTATGGGGCACAAATAGATCTCAACACATTACCATTTGATCATTCGGTGTTTTAAACTAGCTCGGTAAGCTAAGTTGAGCATTTTACAAAACCAGATAGTCACACGTTATTATCAGACCACTACCGTAGGTGTAGAATGAAATTGCTGCTCCAATTTCTAACAAGACACATGCCATTAAAAACGAGACATTTGGGAGCTTTGGAAGTATTTGAGTAGCTTACTAAATAGATGGGAATGACACCGAGTCTACCAAGCTAGTGGCTAGCTAACCTGTCGTCAACAACACAGACCTAGGTATCCATGTTAGGCTTAGAAAAAAACTAGGGTTAGAAACAAAAAACGAACATCAAAAAGATAACTAGCTCCGTTATATGGCGTTGGGATCGGTCTGGCTAGTGGGAGCGAGCTGACCGGGGAGCGTCCTGCATTGGGAGCGACAGTCCGGGAAAGTTATGGGTATACAGCTGGCTAGCTAACGCCGAACATGCCATGTTGACAACAATCATAAATATAACAATTTAACAAGCCCCAAATTGCTCGACATTTTGCTGATTGATCAGGGAGGGTCATGTGGTTGAAAACGAGGCATTTTTGAACTGTATAAGTGAAAACACGATTTATTAGGAAACTTGTTTGTGGCTGTGGTCATCACACGAATTCACTGCTACGACGGCTGGAAGTTGCCGCTACACCTACAAAGAGGCCCTCGCTAGTGGCTAGCTAACCTGTCGTCAATAGCAGAGCTAGGTATCCAGCCTTGTATTATATGCCTGCCCCAAATTCTAATAAGATCCATGTCATTAAAAACGAGACATTTGGGAGCTTTGGAAGTCTGTAAGTCGCTTACTAAATAGATGGGAATGACACCTGGTCTACCGAGCTAGCGGCTAGCCATGTATTAGTTATGGGTATACAGCTAGCTAGCTAACACCGAACATGCCATGTTGACAACAATCATAAATATAACCATTTAACAAGCCCCAAATTGCTCGATATTTCGCTGATTGATCAAGGAGGGCCATGTGGTTGAAAACGATGCATTTTTGAACTGTATAAGTGAAAACACGATTTATTAGGAAACTTGTTTGTGGCTGTGGTCATCACACGAATTCACTGCTACGACGGCTCGAAATTGCCGCTTCAACTACAAAGGGGCGTGTCGCGTGCACGAGACAGCTGTGACGTTACACAGAAATGTGTGGGGATTGGTTGTTTGCCATCCAATTGCGTGACGTTGAGTGCTGAAGCAACCGTTTATCCCGCCCACACTGCTGCCCAGCTCTCCTAGACCCTGGTACAGCTTTTTGCTGTACGGGTCTGGCTGCGCTAGGCTAGGTGCGTGCTACATTCACAACTACGAATATTTTAAGTCATTTACCTAGAAACCAGAGTACCCACATCAATAACCGCATAAATCCAGACCTCAAGTTATGCCAAAGTATTTTCAAGCATGAAACAACGAAGGCAGTTGACCAAGGCGGCAACGGCAAGGCCTAAATAGAAGGACTGAGGGCCATGTAGGCCTAACAACCGCGGTACAAAAGCAACAGTAAAACAAGAAAGCACAAACATTAATATGAAATACGGTATAGCCAAACTAAAAGGTCAATGAATCAAAGTCAAGACAATAAATAGCCTAGAAATAACAAAGAGCCGGTTGGTTCACATCATTAATCAGGTAGGCTTAATGCCACTGCGCCAGCGAAGAACTCCACCAGCACTACTCCAAAAAACCCTGCACGTACGCGAGTGCGAAGCCAAATGATGCACAGCATGGGCAACGTCACCGGAAACAGATAATTAAACGGATTATGCAAAATGTAGCAGGTCGACAATTGAGCCACTCCCATAGAGATGACGAACCGATCCTTAGGAACGAGAACCTCGTGGGAGAATTGCATGACTAAAGTAGAGGCGAGAGCCGACTGTAGTAGGCTACACATAACACGCCGTAAAGCACAACACATTGCCACCACGCCACGAAGGCTACAGACGAATGCACGAACGATCAGTCAATGGACAACCAGATGAACCAGTTAGGTTCATTCACATTTTAAACGACGATGAGAGGCACGCCTCGCTGACTTACGGCACATGTGATCACAAAAAGCACGCGCTGCCAACCTTACTGTCCCTGCGGGCGTCCGAATTAGATGTCGATGTGATAGTAGGACTAGAGCACACGGTGAAAGAGAGAAAAACGTAGCACCAGAGAAACCCCGACATGTAATGAAGACGCCGAAGCCAGCTTCCTAGACATGGCGAGATCCTAAAACTGACTTGAAATAAAAAATAGCCTCGAGAAGAAGCGAAACGGCACGACAGCCTTCGATTAACAGCGTGAATGGAGTGATGAGAGATAATAATCATTGATGCTCCTGAAACGACGATAAAGGAAACATTTAACTGCAATAAACAACGTTTTGGCACGCGCAGATTTCGGACCGGCCATGCCTAAAGCCAGCAAGAAGGGAGAGTTAGACATGTCGCTATAAAGGAGATGGCAGCCGCTGATTGGCTCTGCGAAATGCACAGGTGATCTGAGTCTTCCTGGCAGAACTAACGCAGGCTACATAGAGCATCGTTTTGAGTTGCATTGTGTGAAGCGGAAACAGGGGTGAAAGTAGTTTTCATATCTTACCGGTGCTACCCCCCGCAAAAAAAGCCTGAAAGCAAAACAATACAGAAAACAAAGTATATAGATAAACAGTATATAGTGATTTGCCAAGACTTATTGGGCACTTCAGTGTTCATGTTTCAGTGTGAATGATGTATTAATTACGCACTGAAACATAGTGCACAAGTGCACTATCTGAGACACAGCTTTAGTTTCTATTCTATAATTTGTGACTTTCTCTGACCAGCTTCTAAAGATCAGTCTCCCTTTTTTTCACAGACGTGAGCTCAGTCACTTTTGGCCGCGAGAGACTTTGTTTGGAAGGCTATTTGCGCCACGGCTTGCATTTTTGTTTAAGATTTGTAACGTAGAAACTGAAGACTTGATTTCTTCTATGTGGATATTTTTTTTTTCGTTTGGTTTAATTAAGGACAGTGCAAAGAACTGATTTTTGTGACACATTTTTGTAACCACGCCCTGATGAAGGCCAGACGGCTGAAACCGGTCGGCGTTTTTAACATGTTTACCCCGATGTAAAATAAAGGGTTTTTAATACTTCAACTACCTTGACTCAAAGGAGAGTGCTTTGGATACAGTTCATAAGTCTGTCAAGCCCTAAAAGGAATAACCAGATGCACCCCTTCAACCTGGAGAAAAGACTATAGAGCGCTCGCTATTCTTTCCTTTTGCAATTGATTTTTGTGACATTCGGACATTTTTTTGTAAAGGAATATAGGCTAAGCGAAATAGTCCTGCTGCCGCGTGGGTTATTGTTTTGTGGCGTGCATGTGGATGAACTTCATTAAAGTTGCGTGCAATACTGAACAGTGAACTGAAATTGAAAATAGGCTGTCATTTTTTACAACATTTTCTCGGGTGCTGCTATGAATTAGGAGGAAAAGTTTGACTCTTCTCACAGTGACCACACTATTGGCTAGAGTACCACAATATCAGCACCATGGACAGACCTTGGCTAGGCAGGCCATAGGCGGAGATGAAAGTGTTGTCAACAGAAACATTAAGCACCACGACCATGGACAGCTCCCCACAAGTGTCGGAATGGTGATACCAAAATGTCGGAATGACGGGATGTCGCAATGGCGTCATGTCTGAATGGTGCTATGTCGGAATGACGAGTGCCCCCCACGCTGGACAGCATTTTCTAGCGATTGCTCACCCATCGTGCTGTAGATGGAAGGCCACAGTAAAAAAAAGTATTGGACTCTTTATGATACGTCGGCGGAATTTACATGTTTTCAAAGGATGACGGTGGGAGTCCTACAGTCAGCAGACGCACATCTTTTTTTTTTTTTTTGAATGTTAAGTGGCCATCGAATTTCGAATAGTGTTTTTGCCCGAAATGCACATCCCTAGTGGAGAGGTGTTTTATCAGCGGACAATCACTGTTCTTACAGTCTTGTCAGGCAAAGATTTTTTAAAATGAGCTGCCTTGAAGCTTGCACTTTGCAACTTCCAGACGTGTCTTGCAGAATGGCCAAGGGGATGTCTCAAATAGCATTAGACTGCACCCCATGTAAATGCACCCCATCTTATTTAAATTGATTTGTCTGGGTACTACAAGGTTTTGGACTGTCTCATGAGGTAAGAAATAGAGAGTGACAATCTGCACTCACTCTGTCCAACATCTGCAGTTGTTTCACACCCTCGCCTTGACATCAATGCTGTTGACAGACATTCAGAGCGTTCTTCATCTCTTCTCTTTGCATGCAGATGACTCTTCCTGTCAAGGTATCTGTAATGTAAAAGGTGCATTGCGTATTCATCACTATTAGAGTTTGTGTGTTAGACAGACGAGATCTGAAACACGTAAGCAGCATGATATAGGCCTATGCGAGTTGTTAATAAAGAAGACAAGTCGAATTCAGTAAGCTGTGTCGGCCAACAGTTTATTTGACATGGTGTCAGAAGTGCTCTAGGAGAGAATACACGCACAGAAATGGCAAAGTTCAAGCCACCAGAAAATTTCAACTTTGAGAAACCGGGAGAATGGCCGTCGTGGAGACAGAGATTCACGCGATTCAGGTCAGCTTCAAAGCTAAGCCTCGAGGATGCAGACGCCCAGGTTAGCACGCTAATTCACGCAATGGGCAACGAAGTCGAAAATATTTTCAAGACTTTTACCTTCACGGAGGAAGAAGATGAAAATGATTATGAGACTGTCGTGGAAAAGTTTGATGAGTATTTCATACCAAAACGGAATACAATACATGAAAGGGCATGCTTTTACCAAAGGCAACAGAAACCAGGGGAAATGGCGGAGGCATTTATCCGAGCCCTGCACGAACTGAGTGGGAACTGTGAGTTTGGTGATAAGAAAAATGAACACCAAACACCAAATTGGTCGTCGGGATAAGGGATAAAGACCTGTCAAGAAAACTGCAATTAACTTCTGATTTAACCCTCGAAAAGGCAGTGCTTATGGTGAGGCAAGCTGAAGAGGTAGCACAACAGATAACCCAGCAAGAGCAGCAGGCTCCACTGGCGGTGCAAGAAGAAAGGAGGGAAACCGCAGGGAGACAGGAACGGAGGACAGTAGCACGGCTACCAAGGGGAGAGCAAGTGCAATCGTTGCGGTAAAGAAAGGCACCAAAATGCAGCCAAATGCCCAGCAACAGATTCCGAATGCAGGAAGTGCGGGAAGGAGAGGCATTGGGAAAGAAAATGCTTGACAAAGACTGTGAGGGAAGTTAACCAAGGACATGACGAGGACGCTTCTACCTTGGTGCAGTGAGTAAACAAAAACAAAGCAGTGCAGAGCAATGGGCTGAGCAAATTCACATAGGGTACACACCAGTGAGATTTAGAATAGATACAGGTGCTGACGTCACTGTAACGAACATGGAAACATTCAAGGCACTGAAACCAGAAAGAGCGCTGGAGCCACACCATGGCCCATTAGACAGTCCAGGCGGAACATTAGACATCATGGGACAATTTACAACTAGCACATTACACAAACAGAGAAAGCACATATTCAGTATATATGTAGCTAGAGGGCCTACAGTTAATAACTTACTGGGCAGAGACACAGCAGTGGAGATGGGTCTGGTTAAGCGAGTACAGCAGGTGAAGGCAGCAGCCGTCCACCAGGGCATGATGACCGACCTGGTGAAGATACACCTTCGGGATGACGCTGTACCACATGCCGTACACACAGCCAGGAGAGTCCCACTGCCACTCCTATCTAAAGTCCAAGCCGAGCTACAGTGCATGGAGGAACATGGCGTGATTGTCAAAGTGACACAAGCGACAGAATGGTGCCAGTCCTGAAGCCGTCAGGCGCCGTCAGAATCTGCGTTGGGCTCCAGAAGCTGAATGAGAACCTGAAGAAAGAAACTTATCAGCTACCTACCACAGATGAGACGCTGCCCAAGCTGGTGGGCTCCACCGTGTTCAGCTCCCTCGACGCTGCCTCAGGCTTTTGGCAGATACCGCTTCACGAAGAAAGCAGAATCCTAACCACATTCATCACACCTTTCGGGAGATACTGTTTTACCCGCCTTCCGTTTGGGATTAACATAGCCCCAGAGATATTCCAGCGCAAAATGCATGAGCTGCTAGATGGTCTGGAAGGAGTCGTAGGGTACATGGATGACGTGATTGTGCATGGAAAGGACAAGGCCGCACATGACAGACACTTGCAAAGCACCCTCGAAAGGATGAAGCAAGTAGGCCTTAGGCTGAATGAAGAAAAATGTGTTTATGCACAACCACAGCTACACTTCCTGGACCACATTGTGGACGCCAACGGGAAAAGAAAAGGTGACCGCCGTCAGAGAGTTGGATGCGCCCACCAATGTACATGAACTGAAACGTGCATTAGGCATGATAAACTACATGAGCAAATACATACCAGACATGGCAAACGTCGCAGGCCAATTGTACGATCTCCTAAAGGGGACCAGCCACATCAGCGAACGTTTCAGCGCTGGAAAGAAGCCCTCGTCACCTCGCCTGTACTGGGCCACTATGATCCACAGCAGAGACCGACCGCAGTGTCAGCGGATGCGAGTAGCTATGGGATGGGAGGAGTCCTGCTCCAGCTGCACGGAGAGAGCTGGAAGCCTGTAGCGTACTGCTCCAGAAGATTAACGGACGCGGAATCCAGGTACGCTCAAATCGAGAAGGAATGCTTGGCGGGAGTATGGGCCTGTGAGCGGTTCCAGAAGTACCTGGTAGGCATGGACAAATTTAGACTCATAACAGATCACAAGCCGCTGGTGCCGCTGATAAACAGCAAAGACCTAGACGCGGTGCCTGTTAGGTGTCAGAGACTTTTGATGAGGCTCATGCGCTTCAATGCAAAGGTCGAGTATGCACCGGGCAAAACGTTGGTCATATCCGACAAACTGTCACGCAGTCAGGGTTCCCACACGTCCTGGAAAACCTGGAAATTTAGAGATGTGTTTTCAAGTCCTTGAAAGTCCTGGAAATTCACCAAATGTCCTGGAAAAAAATATTTGTCCTGGATTTTTTTTCCTTCAACTTTTTCCCGATTTTGTTTGTGGTATAATTTTTACTCTTGTCCGAGTCTAGACATGACGATTCAATTTATATCCACCTATTGAATACATTATTGTCCACACACACACACACACACACAGTTTGGTCAGGTTGCCATCTTTGATTACACGTATACACAGTCATATTCTTTGACTCAGTGTTGCCAAAAGTCACTAGAAGTCGCTAGCTGATATCATGGCATTATATATCTCTCGAAAACCTGCTTACGGTCATAATAGGCCTACAAATAGGCAGTACTAGCACTTCCTTACAAACAATTGTACTGCTATCTTTTGTGGAGATCAGAGCTTTCAGTCTCACTAGCCACTTTGAAAGCTAGTTTGATCTTTGGTGTGACAAATCACAGTAGTCGCATCAATTGTTTGTATGCAAGAATATTCCAGAGAAAAAGAAACTGGCAACAAAACTGGCTTGCAGAAACACAGAAACCACTGACCACAATGGTTGGTGAGCAAAAAAGTCAAAGTCAAGTCTTGTGGAGAATGCATTTAAATCCAAGTAGGCCTACACTAATTTTTGCGATAAGAGAGAGACTATTAAGGTATTAATTTCTGAGATAATGTGACATTAATGTGAGTTTACATTGCACTTTCATTTAATTCCAAATAAACGTTTTGTGGATCAGAAAGCATTTCAATTGAACAGAGGCTGCACGTGCTGGGCTTGCGAAATTTGACATAGGGTGTGGTCGCCAAGCTCCAGCAGATTCCTACTAGCGGGACAGCTGGTGATCTTCAACCGTAACCCAGGCCAATACCTTTGGACAAAGAACATAGAATGGATAAGAACGCTTATTCGCAGGAAATCGCATTGGCCACGGTGTAGTATGGGGGCGTAGCCCGGGGACACCATGCGCAGTGGATGCAAGGCCATGATCGATAAAAATTGTGACACTGGAAACTCCGCAATTTGATTTGCATTGTGGGTGCGAGGAGCTGCTGCTAGTTCCGGCCCCGTCAAAATAGGATGGCCTGTCGTCAATGTTCAGTTTGTGGTTAAATTACAGCTGTCATTCAGCCTTAATTACAGTTGACACAAATTCACTATGTCCTATGACCTGTTCCACACTCCGGCCCTGGCGGTAGTGGCTTTGCATTTTACCTTGCCGCCAGTACTAAGCAAATAACGTACATTGGATAAGAAGTATCACTCAATGGAAAATGCATTGGGTTAGGTGTAGTCCGAGGACATTGCTTAAAGACACTGTGCTCATGGTCAGTGGGTGCAACGCCATAATGGATAAAATCTGAACTCTGTAACTTTGCAAAATTGGTCAAGAGAGGAGATCCAGTTGTCAGTGTTTAATGTAATCCCTCCTATCACTAGTCTCCTTAGTACTAACTGCAGAAGAAGAAAGTGACTCCCCTTGCGGCCATGCCATACTATGCTCTTATGACGTCTTTGGACGTACCCTCTTCCCTAACACACTGTACTCATTCATTACAACTCATTTCAACCTTAAAGTCACATTGTCTCTAAAATGCATTGTGTGTCGCTGTGTATGTCCAAATTGTGGGTCCGACGGATTAAATATCTGTCCTGAATTATCCAAAAATAGTCCTGGAAATGTCCTGGAAATATCCTGGAAAATGATTTTTGAAAAAGAGTGGGAACCCTGCGCAGTCCGCTGAAGGAGAGTTGTGGTAACTTTTTTATTAACCCACATTGCTAATTAAGATTATTAGCTGGGCCAATAAAATAGTCCATAACCCAATTTAATTAGTAAGACTTAATCTGGGCTATTGCCTGTTCACAATGGATAAAACATCCTACCCGCTATCTGACTCGTGAATGTTTACCATTTACCAATTAATACCTAATAATATAGAAGTACTTCCATTATTGTTATCACTACTACATACTTAGTTATTATTTAGTTAATTGGGCTCAATCAGCCATAAGCATACATTACCCATCTTTGTGCAGGAGAACAGTGAAGGAAGCAGCCATAAAGTCACTCAGGAGAAGGAGTCCATTTGCCAAGAGATTACCAATTTATTGTACATTGCAAGTGAGAGAGCATAGTAACTACGTTATTACAGTTACCCATAGCATAACCCAAGTTCCTAACCATGGTGGCCAAATGCCCCATGTGTCCCAATAGCATAGCATAGCGACCTGCTAGCACTAAGGCAAAAGGCCCCAGTGTGCCAGCAAGCACCCTATCCCCAAGGCTCTCTCCCCAGCTCTCTGTTGAGCTGCATCTGAGAACAGTATTTAAACCCCACAAGTGTATTACATCATGTAACAAACATGGTCAAAACATCAGTGCAGCAAGAACAAGAATGCATCAGTCAAATAAGGAAATGGTCACTCCAGAGTGTTACCTTCCCTGTGGCCAGTTGGCCTGAGCTACTCAGCCAGTGGGCTGTGATAACCGACACCCAGGTTTACGACAGGGCAGCTGTCTTCTGGACTCAGCTAGGCCCCAGCAGTCTATTGCTGGCAGAGAAGCACATTTGAGAGCAAAACATCTCTAAAATGAAGCTAGTTTACATACAAGATATTATCTGTTAATTTCCAATAAATAATTGTAAATATTAATGAAAAAATGTTGTCTCAAAACTTCGACAGAGTTACAGCACCATGGAAGCAGTCATTGCGAGCCATGTGAACGCAGCGACACACAGCTGGCCTGTCTCACAAAGCAAGCTGGACCGGATCAGGGCAGCCACGCAGGCGGACCCACAGCTCCAGCACGTGAGAAAGCTGATCAGGGATGGATGGCCCAAACGAGTGAGTAGCACTTCACACAGTGTTAGAGACTTCTACGACATGAGAGACTCACTGTCTGAGTGTGAGGGCCTGATCACGCTGGGCTGTCGATGTAATTCCACAGGCCTTGAGACAGGAGGTGATAGACCGCCTACACGGACATCAGAGCCTGTCCAAGTGTAGAGAACGTTCACAAGAGATTGTGTAGTGGCCTAAGATGTCAGGGGACATTAAAAGAAAAATTGACAAGTGCAACTTTTGTCTGACAAACAGACGCACTCAGCGCAGAGAGCAGTTGCTGTCGACACCCCTGCCTGAGAGACCTTGGCAAAAGATAGCCACAGACATTTGTGAATACAAAGGAAAACAATACTTAGTAATATGAGATTATTACTCACGGTATCTGGAGATACTATACTTACCATCCACAACTACAGAACAGGTAGTGAGGTCCATGAAGGCAACATTCGCCAGGTTCGGAATCCCTGAGCTTATAGTTAGCGATAATGGGCCGCAGTACACCAGTGATGCTTGGAAAGAGTTTTGCAGGCTGTATGACATTGAACATTCCACATCGAGCCCGCACACGGCAGGGTTCGAATTATAACCTTGACCCTATGGGGGTCTCAGATCCGTTTTTGTACGGGGGGTTTGGGGGGACTCCCCCAAAAAGTTTGTGTTTCTTAGATGCAATTTCATGTATTTTAATGCATTTTTGTCCGGCGTAATGCTGTGCCAAGCCGGACAAGAAATAGGCCGTAGGGTGACAGCCCTTTTCGTTCAACCTCGCTCCACAGCTTCCGAACAGCAGGTCCCTTAGATGATGAAACGACCAAAGCTATGTTCAACTTACCGTGAAATGTCCGCTTCATGTAATCGTGCACGTAGGTTAAAACGGTGACATTTTAGTAAGAAATCTTACCCTCTGTAGGGAATGACGATTTTTACGTCACTGGACACCATGTGACCGTTTTAAACCAATCACGTAGCCGATTTACGGCGAAAAAGTGGCAAGCCGTTTGAAAAACTGAAAATAATGACAAGCCGTCTGTCTGACCTACCTATAAGAATCTCCCAAAATACCCTTTTGAAGAGGGTATATAATAGCAATTATCAAAAATAATACTCGTGCCTACATTTCTGGATTGGGACAAATTCTAAATAAATAATAAATAATGCTTTATTTACTGAACAAAGCATAATTATGCTATTGACATTTCATACTGTGGATTTGAGCAATTAATGGAAACAATTGCAATAAGTAGGCTATAGATAACCCAGACTATTGATAACCCTCTAAGTGATTGTAACTCCAAACAGTGCTTTGTTTATAGCACCAACAACTATTGTGCAAGTGGATGATAAGGTTACCTTTTCATGTTCACATATAATAACAATTATCAAAAATAATACTCATGCATATATCTCTGGATTGGGATAAGTTCTAAATAAATCATAAACAGTGCTTTATTTACAGCACAAGGCACAATTTTGCAATTGACATTTCATACTGTGGTTTTGAGCAATTAATGGAAACAATTACAATAAGTAGGCTATAGATAACCCAGGCTATTGATAACCCTCTAAGTGATTGTAACAGTGCTTTGTTTATAGCACCAACAACTATTATGCAAGTGGATGATAAGGTTACCTTTTCATATTCACATTAATAAATGGAAATAATCTAATGATCAATGATAAGGACCATTCAGGTATTCATGTATTCATTTATTCACTAATAACTAAACAACAAATAAAAAAATCAAAACAAGTGGCATACACATGAACCGGCATTTTCATGAACTGTGTGAAAGCATCCAGGTACACATCTTTTGCGCATGCCACAGCAAATGACTTCAGTGAGATTGAAGTTTACTGCAGTTGGGGGCCATGGGCATGACATGCCAGGACTGTGACTAAGCAGCCTCTTCAAAAGCAAAGCTGCTGTGTAAAGTGTCCGTGTCTCCTCTGCTGTGGTTGGTTGCTTTGACTTCCTCCTTTCTGTGTCGCTGTCTGTCTGGCTCATTTCGCTGGACTGAGTCGTCTCCGCACCTGATGGTAACAAGTTCAAGACTGCATTCGTCGACAAGTTCTCAGCAAAAACCAGTTCAGATGTGTTGCGTTTGGCGGGGGTGTGGAACACTAGCTGAGGAAAATCACGACTGAGCCTCTTCTTCAATATATCCTGTCTGTAAACACAAATCAACAAAAAAAGAGGCATATCAGTACAAGCATAGTGGGGCTTCATGTAGTCGCTGATATGCAATAGCCACCCTCACACATTAACTCGGAGTGAATAAATAATATTGGTGGAGTTTACTTGCTATGCAACAGATATAATACCAAGTATTCCCAAGGGAAGCACATACTGTAACGAACATCACACTATTACTGCCATCCTCCTTATTTCAAAATATTACAAGTACAGTATGTGCAGATGACAAGCAGAGTGTTAGAGAATAATTTCAGTCTATTTCAACATGCAGTTGTAATGCTCACACTACCCTGGACGTGTCAGTACTAGAGATTTTTTTTTCTTCTTCTTCAGCCTTTTCCGAGATTCTGGTCATTGTAATGAGGGCAGCGCTTTGTTTACATTTCAAAAAACATTTTTATTTATTCCCAAAAACATCCAAAAGGTTATACAACATCAGCCGACAACTAGCAAACAGCGACACCCTTTAAATATTTGGAGTAGGCCTATGTTGTAAACAATGTAAACAAATGCTGCCCCCATTAGAATAGCTCATATCTCGGAAAGGGCTGAGCCGAAAAATGTGCCATCACCGGGTACTGACAAGTTAAGGGTATGAGCAATACAACAGCATATTGAAATTGACTGAAGTGGTCCTTTAAGTCACATGCGTGAACTTTCCCTTGGATTTGACAAATTCGTAATACACTGACTTGCAATTACCTGTAGGTTGAAGCATCAACACCTTCACTTGACTGCACAAGGGCAATAAAGGCCTTCCTCAGTTGGCTCATCCTCAGCACCTCTTGGTTGATCAGTAGCCTTTAGCGGATTACCCTCTCGCAGAATAACTTGTAGCTCAGATCAAATGTTGGCCCAATCCTTACAAAAATATAGAAGAAGATGTGTGTTGTGAGAGCTTTCTTTGTGAGATCCATGTTGTGAGAACAAACTGTCTCAATCATAGGACACACATTGTACTGTGTTTCTATATAGAATTAAGATGGACTTACTGTTCTTTCTCTGTTCTGAGCCACACAGTCTCTGTCCTTGATGTGAATGAGGATGCTCTTGGCTTCCTTTACTTCAGCTGCTTCCTGCAACTTGCCTTGTACAAAAGAAAAGAAAAAAGAATGAATAAATAGACAGGCAAACAATTAGACATTTTTCCTGGTGGAGTGGTATTGTAAAAAAAAAAAAATGGCGATGGGTGTTGCACCCCCCAAAAAAGCATTCCGTAGCCTCTTACTGCAGTGCAGATGGGGTTGCCAGCGGGCTTATTCACTATTTGCTGAAAACTACATCATAACAACATTGCTATGACAGTGCAGAGTAACAGATTAAGACATACATATTAAAATTTTGGTGACAGTAAGGTTATAACATAGGTGCTGTGCTAAGGGGTTAAGCACACAGATGTACAGCACAGCCAGGACACACCTCTTGAGCCTGGTCACTGAGGCTGCCCAGGGACAGAAGCGGAAAAATCCCAAGTGTACAAGTGAGAGAGGGGGGCAGTGGGGGGTAGGGGAATGGCACGGGGGATGGGATGGCAGAAGCAGTGCCTTAACCAGACAGGCCATCAGGCTGAGGAGCCACATTTCTGAACAGATATTCAGAGTCATATCAACATCAGGCATGCTTTGACATCCATATAAACATACCCTATCCTATTTAAGACAAAGTGTGATTCATTTAAACATCTAAAACCTAAAACACTGGGGGTACTATAGGCATGGGGATGTTTTGCAGGCTATTGGAATGTAATTTCACACCCACACACATAACACATTATGCTAATTCACACGTGCATTCATATTAGAATTAGACAAAAAAACAATGATTGTGCAGCAGTGTGGGCTAGATAGTCAGTCAACTTCTACTAACATCTGTGTGTGTGTGTGTGTGTGTGTGTGTGTGTGTGTGTGTTTTGGGGGATGGGATGCATTCGCATAGACTGTGTGGTGGGGGTGAGAGTAATCTTACCTGCGGTTAAAGTCTGTGTTTTCGTTCTCTTTGACGTCTGCCACTCGCGACGATAAATTTGCTGTCTTTCTTGCAAATCATGCAGACAGCAGGAAGAACGGGACCAGAGCTCGTGATGGCCAAGCTTGATCTGGATCGCAGTTTCCTGGTCGGAGTGGTGGTCACAGCCGATAAAGCGGAGGTAGCCTGGCTAGTTCGGGGGTCTTGTTGGCCATCTCCCCTCTCTGCCTCTCGCAAGACACGCCGTGTGACTCGTTCAATTTCCCGCTTGTCAATAAACCTCCGGTAGCATGTGGGATGGAGAGCCGCATCCTCGGGAATTTCGTCAAACTCCAACTCAATACATGTTCTGCTACGTCTCTGCACTCACCCTTCAATTCTAGCCGCTGCCGAAAATGTCGATATGTATTCCACCGTATATTGGTGAAATGCTGTGTTTCTTCATGCTTGACCGAAGATATATGCATGTAACACAACTTGCGTTTCGAAGATGTCTTTTTTTGTACATTTTCGGTCGAGATTTCGTCTTCCTCGGTAGCCATGCTACTTCCGTTTACTCCTCATCTCAGCTGACATAGCAGTTAGCTGATTCGTTCCTTCTGATGACGCTTCAACCGTGGCACCTCTCGAGGCGAAAAGTATTATTACGCCGGCCGAATATCTACATACGCCTCGGAGACAGTAGTTCGTCATTACAAGTTGCGAATTTGAATAGCCTTGCAGTGCGGACTATTCCGAACAGAGGTTTTAAATCCTCTATATAAGTCTTTCTTTTTTATGAACTGAATGTCTGTTTGTTCGGAGGCTGTGGAGCAAAGTTCGGTTTCTGAAGCACTTTTCGAGGGTCACCTTCCGGCCTAAAAAGACAAACGGTCCGTCCTAAATACAGACGTCTGGCCACCCTAGGCTATACACAACACGAGTGGAGATTGAAATGATTGTTTTAGCATTTGTAGGCTAGACCTATCTTGCATCTTGTTTCACCTTTTTACTGTGCATTAAAGATGTAATTCCGTTTGAAGTGATGATCGACTGTGGTGTCATGTCTGAAATTTTAAAACGTTATCCAGAGGGAGAAAGGAATGTGATTCTCTTACCATGATAGGGAGACAAACGGACCACGCGCTACTCTTTTTAGCTGTTAGATCATTCCAGGAAGATGCTGATGTCCTTGTAGTTTTTTTCTATCCAATCCATCAAACAAGGCAGTGAGGCGCCGGGGGCGTAGTTTGTTTATCTTAGTTGGATCGTCTGTGTCATTGCAACCCACAAAGTCCCTTTCCCATTCCACAAACGTCAGCAAAGCAGCGCTGCTTGCGATGATAGTTTTTATTTAGTTTTTGGTTTTAGGTTTTAGTTTTTAACATGGGCCATTTCAATTAGTTGTTTGCGCAAGACTGCCATGAACAGATATTAATTATCTTTCATAACTTTGAGTTTGAATTTGAGTCGTTCCCATAGCCTACTGTCCCATTCACCCAAGCATCCGAAGTAGTGCTCAGTGGAGCTAGTTGTCTGGTTAGTGGACGCTGGCTAGGACTGTTCTCTGCAAAGTCCGACACAGATTTTTTCATGGTGAATCCGAACAGTGCGAGATTAATGGATGATCTCTGGTGGGGTGGCCTTTTCGCTGACATGGTGGAACAGAAGACGATGGTGGCATGCATTTTAAAAATATATAGCCTATATTTTAATTGATTTCAACGAAACGGAAGGTTACCAGGCTAGGCAACTTTTTTAGATTCAGCAGAAGCAGGCGGCGTTATCTTCTGGTTTTGTGTGGTGGTGGTGGTATGGTGGTGTGGTGGTGAAATGCAGGCGATACAAAGTTGTGGTTGTAGGGGGATTGGAAATGAGTTTTATTGATGATTATATTAGCCAATTTATTATTGTGTTGTATGTCTCTTATTTAAAGATTACTACAGATATTAGGCCTACTGTAGCCTATGGTGAGAATGTCGTGAGAGACCGTCTCAGATAATTGATGATGCAAACTGCAAAGCGCATACTCAAGCAGGACGACCCCCTATTGGCTTTAATGAGCTACCGCGCCACCCCAACCACATCCACGGGAGTGAGCCCGGCAAAAATGCTCATGGGGTGTAAGATTCACACCACACTGCTATCCCTAAAGATAAACCTCATTCTAAAGCAGCCGAACCGTGACCTCATCTGTCGCCGTGATGAAGAAGCCAAACAACAACAGGCATTCTACTACAACCGGAGACACGGAGTGAGGGACTTACCACCCTTGCACACAGGTGACCACGTCCTGTCCAAGCTGGACGGGGAGAAGGTGTGGAAAGGTCAAGCATCGGTGCAGCAGGAGTGCTGCACGCCGCGTTCTTACCAGGTGAAGTCGCCAGGAGGAGGAGAGATGAGGAGAAACAGGCGTCATCTTCAGCAGGTGCCGCCACCGATGGAAGAGGAGAACATATTCATCATTATATATAGGAAGTAACGCAAGAGTTTGTGTGTTAGACAGACGAGATCTGAAACATGTAAGCAGCATGATATATGTGAGTTGTTAATAAAGAAGACAAGTCGAATTCAGTAAGCTGCGTCGGCCAACAGTTTATTTGACACTTCCTACATTATCTTTATGTGTTTATGATCTCATCTCACCTCTATTTGATCTCTACTTTCTCACAGTAATATGTTTGGTAAATGATGGTAAATTTTATGGTAAATGACAAGAGATGGCAATGCAATCAAGTTTTGATCTCAACCTATTCAGAAACATTTCCATGCATTTCAATGGTAATTTGCACCATACATTATTTCAAATTGGACTTTAAGGTTTCTTTCATCTAATTACTGCCAATGTTGGTGTTTATTTAGGTAGCACATACAACTTTCAGCTGTTCGATGTCTTCAAATGTCTGATATCATGCAGTGATAAAGCTGTAAAAGAAAAAAAACAGTGTGCGGAATATGCACATTTATGTAAATAATACTGTATGCTATATTCAAATTCCATTACAGACAAATATTTGTGTAGTCCAAATATTTGGAAAATATGGAAAAATAGATGCTTTCCATGACATACTATGCTTGGATCACTCGCATCAAAATGAATGATGCAAAGAGTTCAGATTTTCTGATGACGACTTTGACATGGGACAAATCTATAGGCCTAGATACTTTTGATAAACAAAATGATCAATTAGTTTTAAATTTCTCTTTATCTTCATCAGTTTTGGATTATGTGCCTAATTTGCATATTCCCGAAGATAAGACCTTATTTGCATATGTAAAAAAAAAAAAAAATCAGACAACTTGTAATACAAAAGTGTTTCTCTTAATGCAAGTAAGAAACTGTTAAAGTGTTATGGTGATATGTACAAGTAAAAAACAAATAGCCTAAATGTATCCCCAAAAATGCCTACAGGGTTAGAGAACTTTGAAAGTAGGGACCTGGCTACAGAGTGTATAATAAAGTGTATATATCGACCATCTGAGCAGACAACACTAGCCTGATTATCATATGCAATCGCAATTACACACACACACACACACACACACACACACACACACACACACACACACACACACACACACACACACACACACACACACACACACACACACACACACCCTTGTCTTTCTCTATCCCTTACAAATCACTTCAGGTCATTGAAGAAGGTTGCCATCTGTGGGCCTGTGGGCATGCTACTGTGTATGTGTGTGTGTGTGTGTGTGTGTTTACGTGCATGTGTGTGTGTGCACCTGTGTCTGTGTGTGTGTGTTTGCGTGTGTGTGTGTGTGTGTGTTTGCGTCCGTGTATGTGCGTGTGTGTGTGTATGCGTAGTGTACTTGTGTCTGTGTGTGTTTGCGTGCGTGTGTCTGTGCGTGCGTGCGTGCGCGTGTGTGTGTGTGTGTAGTGGAATGCTGACAGCTAACTGGGCCAAGCAGACCACTCAACTCTCAGCTGCACGCCAGATGATACAACACACACACACACACACACACACACACACACACACACACACACACACACACACACACACTTATTTCACTCTTTCTTTCTCCCTCTCTCCCTCTCTCACACTTTCATTCTCTCTCTCTCTCTCTCTCTCTCTCTCTCTCTCTCTCTCTCTCTCTCTCTCTCACTCACTTTCCCTCTCAGTGTTTTTAACACTCCTAACCACATCCCGTGTCTTTGTAGAGAGTAACACCCTGTTCTACCATTACCCAACCACTGCAACACCAAGCCACTAACAACACACACAGCCCTCATTAGAACACATCCCAATAACACATTATAACGCATCACAATCACAACACATTATAACATCACAATAACACATTATAACACATCACAATACAACACATTATAACACATCACAATACAACACATTATAACACATTATAGCACATCACAATGCAACACATTATAACACATCACAATACAACACATTATAACACATCACATTGCAACACATTATAACACATCACAATAAGACATTATAACACATCACAATACAACACATTATAACACATCACAACATCTCCAGACTCAGGCCTTCACTCTCTAAGACAGTTACGGAGACGCTCACTCACTCCTTCATCTCCTCCCGTCTGGACTATTGCAATTGCCTGCTTGGTCTACCCAACAAGGCCCTAGACAGACTGCAATATGTCCAGAACTCTGCTGCCAGGATCATAACAGGCACTAGATCCTGGCAGCACATCACCCCCATACTCAAGCAGCTTCACTGGTTCCCCATCAAGTCACACATTACCTACAAAGTCCTCCTCCTAACCTTCAAGTCCCTCCAGGTTTGGTAAACGGTACCCCATAAAATCACAACCTCCTTCACCCCTATCATTTTCAAAACACTCAATCTCTTCCATTAGATGGCCAGTGATCGTCCCTTGTACAGTGTTAAAAACCAGTGACAAAAATAGCCTTCTATGGGGACATATGTACTCATTTCTAATTTAGGAAAATCTGCAACTGACCTCAATCCAGAGTTGGGACGAGACAATAAATCACTGGCCATGTTTAAGCTAAAACACCAAAAGACAACACTTAACATTAAATGCATTAAACGATGAATAGTTTTATATAAAAAACAGTGTTCACTTCCTATGCTTCACACACATGATTCACACAGCTTAAATGGTGGTGTATTCTTGTCACGCTTTCCAACAATGTTTTCCTTTCTGTAGCGTGCTTACAGTGTTTTGGAAAGGCGCTATGATAAAACCGACCATTTTATCATTATTATTATTAACACATTATGATGGAGCATCACAACTTTAAGACATAGTAGAACACATCGCAATTTGACCTTACATGTAGCAGTGGAGGATCGAAGATCTCCTTCAAAATTTTAAGCAATTTCATGTTTTTAAAAGGTGATTTATACGCATTCACACTTAAGTGATTTAACTCTACAGATGAGTTAAACATCTTAACCAATTTCACTACTGCAGGTTCTAGATGACATGGAGGCTGACTTTTGAAGCTAGCACTAACACAATCGTTTTATTTTCACTGTAGCACAGGATGCTTCAGTCTCTATTATTGTCAAAAAAGCAGGCACTTCTACACTTCTGCTGACTTCATATACAGCAAACAGAGACATTAACTCTATTGAAGTCAATACTGGGTACATATCGTGAAACTTCAAGTGACGGCTCAGTGCTTAGGAGAATGTAGTAGGACCCCTAGTACATAATTTACTGAGTGTGTTAACATTCTTAATATGGTCAATTTTCAATAGCAAAATAACACTGCAATCAATTAGAGTGAACTGTACACACAAAACATAATATTCAAAATAAGTCACAGCAACCTATACAATGATTCACATTAAGAGGAAAATATGTCTTATCAAATCACTCATCGTGGTAACCATCAAAGGGAATTCAAAAATGTATGTAAGTTTACACGATATGCTACATTATTCAACCTTTGCATCTTTAGTCCCCAATCACTCATCCCTGTATGATCTTATACCTGGACACCTTTATTGTTCGTCAGTACAGATTCCGTATGGCTGAAATGACTTCTTTGTTGTTTTTCGCACTGCGCAAAGGAACTAAATTTCAACTGCCACTACTAAAGAACTCTTTTGGTGACGTAAAAGGCAAAATAACAAATTAGCAAACATGAGTACATAAGTCCCCCCACCCCAGCCAATTGACAATAATTTTTTCTCAACGTTTAACACAAGACAGACTGGGTTACTATTCTCCATCTAATGAATCAGATTGAATGTGTTTGAAAATGACAGGCACAGAGTGAGATTTTAATTCAGAAATTACCAAACGTCCAACTTCAATCGGAGCACTGGACCGGTTTGTACAAAGTCCTACGGTTGACCCTTGCTTCACCATGCAATGCTGCAGTGAAACTACATCACAGACCTCCTTCACCCCTATGTACAAACATAATGCTATCGCCAGGTGCACACAGGTGATCGCCTTTACCTTAGGCTCAAGGCCCGGTTAGAGCCTACATGCTGCTGCTCCTCCATTCTTTGGAACAATTTCAGCTGACCACATCCAGAATGCGCTCTTCACTGGCCATGTTGGGTCCAACACCCTTAAGACATCATCTTCCTGGAAGCTTATGGCTGCTAGTTCCACAAGCACTTTCCCCAATGCGCCACACACACGCTCACACACTAACGCTCACACACACTCACACTTTCCAACACAACACTCTGTGAAGCGTCCTTGGGTGTTTTGAAAGGCGCTATATAAAACGAAAGTATTATCATTATTATTATTAACACATTATAACATCACAATAAGACATTAGAACACGTCGCAATACAACATATTAGAACACATCACAATACAACGCACTATAACATCACAATAACATATTAGAACATCACAATACAACACATTATGTGAAGAGCTCATTTAAATTCGGTGTACACATCTCTGCTGATCTCTCCTGGTCGACTAACACCTCGGCTCTGGTAAAAAAGGCCCAGCAGCGATTGCACTTCTGAGAGTACTAAAGAAAGAACAGTTTGACTCAAGCTTGCTGGTGACCTTTTACTGTTCCACCATAGAGAGCCTGCTGTCCTACGCAGTGTCCGTGTGGCACTCAAGCTGCACTGAGGCTGACAGGAAGAGACTGCAGAGGGTGACCAAAACAGCGCAAAAAATCATAGGCTGCCCCCTGCCTCTCATACCCACCATTTACAACTCCCGCTGCCTATTAGAGCCAGGAGTATCATTAAAGATCCCTCACATCCTGGCTTCTATCTCTTCACACTGTTGTCCTCTGGCAGGCGCTACAAGGCATTACCAGCCAGAACCAATAGGATGAAGAACAGCTTCTTTCCCAAAGCTGTTATGACAATGAATTCACACTTACTGGACTATGTTCATCTGTTAAGGACTGTGCACCTTGTAGGGAAGCTCAAATCTCAGTATACTTTGTATAATGACAATAAAGGCTTTCTATTCTATTCTATTCTATTCTATTCTATTCTATTCTATTCTATTCTATTAAAAGACATCACAAAGAACACATTATAACATGACAATACAACACATTAGAACACATCACAATACCACACACAGCCCTCATTATAACATCACAACAACAGACACATCACAATTCCAACACACATACTGTATCCCTTATCAGAGACGATCTAAATGCATCATATCACATCACATAGGCTAATGCAATACAATACATATGTCCCTCATCACAATACTACACATATGTCCCACATCACATCACATCACAATCACATCCCACATCACAATACAGTGCAGCTGGACTGCTCATAAAGACCAGAGTGAGAGAGTACATATCCCCTGTCTTGGCAACCTTACATTGGCTGCCTATACCCTACACTACAGAATCGATTTTAAAGTTCTTTTAACAGTGTTCAAGGCTCCTCCATACATTTCTGACATGGTATTTTTTTACACCTCTACCCGCCCCCTCGGATCAACTGATTCCAAGTTCCTGACAATTCCATTCCCATCACCAAAAAAGATTGGTGAAGCCGCATTTGAGTTCTACGCTCCCAAAAAATTTAATTCCTGAGAATGGTATCTTCCTGCCACACTCCACCCTTGCACAGTTGAGGTATAAATGCAGATTAATTTTGTGCTGTGGAGTGCTGTGTCACAATGGCAATGAGAGTTTTCCTGGTAAGCTTTCATATTTCATACCTATGTTAGTTCCCTGGACAGTGACGTGTCAGGTTTGATGGTAGCGTGGCGTGTTGTGTTTGATGTTAGCAGTGTTAATGTTGTAGTGGTGCACTTACTGTAGGTTAATTTGAAATTCAGATGCTTTGAATTCACTTGCAGCTGGTATGGGGTACTGTTTTGGAAAGTGACCCATGCTGACAAAACTGTAAACATTTTCGTTAGCCTACAGTGGCTTCAAAAAGTCTACACACCCCTCTTCAAATGTCAGGTTTTTGTGATGTAAAAAAATGACCGAAAGACAAATAAATTCACAGCTTTTTCCACCTTCA
>NC_085858.1:2112334-2129834 GCF_034702125.1 Engraulis encrasicolus
GTGTGCAGAGGCAGCTTTTAGCTTGTATGCAGCCAAGTGCTGGAACCAGCTTCCTGATGATATAAAAAGGCACCCACCAGAGAAAGTTTTAAACAAAGTTATTCAAGGATGCCTTCCAACAGACCTCATTTATATGTCTAATCTTTTTTGATTTGTTATTTAATGTTTGCATCCAAATGTTTTAATTTCCAGTGACTGTAATGAAATGTTTTAATCTTGATGTGTTTTCATCTTTCTCTTATTCTGATAATATAATGTTCTATTTTAATGTTTTAATTTTCTCTAACTTTTTTCCTTTCTTTTACCTTTATTTTTATGTGAATCACATTGATTTGCACCTGTGTATGAAATGCGCTATGAAAACTAAATTTGACTTGACTTGACTGAGTATAATGAACAAGTAGCCAATACCGATACTTTGTCAAAACATACAGGGGTTGTACAAAATAATAGAAACACCTGACATTTTGCATCCATAGCCATTTTGCATCTATCATTTTGCATCCACAGTTAATCCTGTTGGATGTGGTTCATCCTTCTTGGTGGTATGCAGACATTACCTTGGATACCGTAGAGACTTGGCTCGGTCAAAGATGCAACAGTTACATGCGCACCAAGAATTTCTCCTTTTTGAACTCTGATATGTCACCCATAATGTTGTGTGCATTGCAAGATTTTGAGCAAAACTGTGCTCTTACCCTAATTGAATCTTCATACTTCACCTTATTGATGCAATGTGCAATTAATGAAGATTGGCCAACAGGCTGGGCCTCATTTCCGAAAGGGCCTTAAGTAGGCCTACTACTTAACGCTACGTGCTACTTAAGTTCACACGTAACACCATCGTAGAGCTCACGGAGCGTTTCCCAAAGCCAACTTAGCAAAGAACCATCGCAGGTTGACACGTAACTCTAAGAGAAATCCACGAGTGATCTGGAGTAGTCTTAACGCGCTAAGATTGATCGTAACGGCATGGCACAGTGGAGACACCCACAGGATATGAAGGGAAAAGAAGAAACTTGCGCATAAGATTGCTGTTTTAAGACGCGAGTGGCATGGCACAGTGGAGACACCCACAGGAAAAGAGGAAACTTGCGCTTCAAGTTGATGTTTAACGTAAGACGGGAGTGTAAATATCATGGCACCACAGTTGACACTGTAACGAAAATAAGAAGGTAACATTAATTGTGTAAGTGTATAAAATAAAAGCAATGTGTTTGGAACATATTTTACAGGCAGTAAAATAGTTCAGCTGTGTTTGATAAATCAGGGCATTATTAAACTGTGATCAATCATAATATGTGTGGGTGCTTCGTGAACAAGAACAAGGCATCCACACGCAAAATAAATAGGGGGCTTCGGCGACCAGAGAAAAGAGTGGTGATGTCGGAAGGTCACTACCGAAACATTAAAAAAAAAGAAAAACGTCAGCGAGTCGTTGCGCCCTCTTTCATTTTCAAGTAGGCCTATCCTAAGAAAGGGAAGGCGACGCAGAAAAGACACGATAGTTGTAGGCTAAAGGGTAAACTATGACATAAAAAAGGCAGCGATGGGGATTCGTGTAGATTTTTTATTTTAATAACAGCAGACTGCCGTGCAAAATGTTCCTCACAGTTAAAGCCTTGAGTGCTCCCCAAATGCGCATTCCAATTTGGAACTACTAGGCCTACTTGTCTTCTTAAATATTAAGCACGGTAGCCAACTGCACGCGCTTTGCCTGGTTTAACGGCGTAGCTCGTGGTTTTGCATGATTTCATTGTGTGTGTGTGCATTTTATTTCATTTGCCAACAATAACTCCTGTCGATAGTTGCAAACTGCTACAAATGTAGTCCTACCCTTATAGAAAACAACTTTTGATACTGACACACGCCTTACATTTTGTAAATGGTTTAGCAGCATGACGGCGCAGTTCACTCTGAGGACACTTCAGCACCACATATGTGGACAGCGATCCTTAAGAGCGACGCTACGAATGATCTTAGAGGCTGTGCACGCGCGTTCATGTACGAGTGTCTTTGGGAAACAGTCGTAGGAAATCTAAGAACATTCGTAGGATCACTGGTTAACGACACATGTAAGGCTAAGAACCATCGTTATCGGGAAACGAGGCCCACCTGGTCGACTTGGGCCATGAAACTTCACACTCTAAAATGACAGGTGTTTCCATTATTTTGTCCATCCCCTGTAGATAGATAGATAGATAGATAGATAGATAGATAGATAGATAGATAGATCGATAGATCGATAGATCGATAGATCGATAGATAGATAGATAGATAGATAGATAGATAGATAGATAGATAGATAGAGGCTTCCTAATTCTACATTAGCCTACTTGCACAATAATGCCTTACAATTCCAGAGATGGGGGAAAATCTGTCAAACAGGGAAGTGTTATGGTACAAACCTTTTTATTAGCCACAAAAAAGACCATTACAGCACATTCACGTACAGTATTCAGTATGAATGCTATAGAACAATACTAATACAACATTTATGGTCTACATCTCTCTCTCTCTCTCTCTCTCTCTCTCTCTCTCTCTCTCTCTCTCTCTCTCTCTCTCTCTCTCTCTCTGCATCTTTCAATTGTTACTCATGCAAAATTAAATGTATGCTACTCTAAAGGCATCAATGAAACATTCAAGACCATGTTTGACATGACAAATGACAAAAGTTACATTTGTGAGATCAAAATGAAATACATACAAGAATTGTTCAGAATCATAATTCATTTAGCAAGGCATCTACCAATATAGGGCCCTCAAATAAGAAATTGCAACACAAGAAAGGAGCATTGTGAAGCTTGGTGTGGATAGGAACTGTCAGTTTCAAGGCATAGCTATCAACATTCCTCCTGCTTTCTCCCAGGTTTAAGACCCAGCTCCCGCCCTCCCGCCTGGTATTTCTCATAGTCTATGCTAATTCTCTCATCATTTCTCACCCTCATGCCCCAATGCCCATCACAATATACCATAATTTACGTACAATCAAAATTTGCCGGGACCCAAAATAATCCCAGAGTTGTATCCTCAGATGTTGATAGCTATTTCAAGGTCAGTGTGTGGGCAGCAGCAAAAGGTTACAATAGATGGGGCCTATATATATATATTTGGCAAAAGGTTCAGAGTGTCTTTGGCCAGGAAAGCAATTAACAAGAAATCCTTCATTCCCATTGCTACAGTATAGACATATAGAAATATTCATTTCTCAAATGACTCACACACATGACAAACGCACGCACGCACGCACACACACACTCTCTCACACACACACACACACACACACACACACACACACACACACACACACACACACACACACACACACACACACACACACACACACACACACACACACACACACACACACACACACACACACACAGAGAAACACATTTCAAGACTTTCACCAAAAGACAATTTTCTAATATGGCAACATACAGTAAACATAAAGCTTTTTGAATCTTTTGAATCTTGAATCTACACACAGTAGGTCCTGTAGATCAGTGATTCTAAACCTGGGGGTCAGAACCCCACAAGTTGGTCGCTAAAACCCCCACAGGGAGTTGTGAAGCCCTCTTGAATTTAAGGGCAGTGGTGTAGTATACTTTTTTGTGGTGGGTATACTGTATATTTGAGCAATTTTTGAAGTGGGCATACTGTATATATTTGTGCTATTCTAAATAATGGATCAATCAATTTTAAGTGGGTATACTGAAACCCCTGAAATTTTGAAGTGGGTATATTCCGTATACCCGCGTTCTACGTAGACTACACCACTGTTTAATGGGTATATGTCAAACCATAGAGGTATATGTCAACGCCATAACCTTAAAATTATGTCAATGGCCGGATAGGACAACCTCACAAGCTGTATATGGCCCTAGGTTCCCCACCTATACTAATATAAACAAGTTTGTCAGTTATGAGGAATTGCGAGTGTGATGTGAGAGCCTTTCAAGCAGCACGCCATGGGGGAGGTCGGCAAAGTTGTAAAAAATATAGTAAAAAAAAACGGGTCCCTTCAGAACCAAAGAATAAGTTACTTGCCAAAGTGGCTAGTGAGACTGAGATTGTTATGAGCCACAGGCAAGTTTTACCAGCATTTGGTCAGTTGCAGGACAAGCCCTGGTCAGCAGCAATATGGAAACAACGGGGCCTCATGTACGTGCCACATGTAGTCATTATAACGTGGAATAATATAAAAGGAGCATAAGACTTCAGCCTGGCACTGAGAACAGATATGTGGCCTTCACATAATACTGTGGAGCCAAGCACAGCAGGCAGAAGGACACTGGCATGGTTCTCATAACTAACGTAGCATTACCTAATGTAACATTAACTGATTACTGTACCTGACATGGTTCTCATAACTAATGTGCATTAATTAATGTAACATTATCTGATTACTGGGTAACTGCGATGATTGTGTGAAATCTGTATGATCTACAACTGTATTTAGCTTAAATATATTACCTGAGTCAACTGAGATGACAAACACACTTGGTCATAAGGTCATTACTGACGTAGGTACACACGCACGTATGCAGACACATACACGCATAAAACCCCCTGAAATGCTGACACAATGACTGCTTGGGAGGAAGCAGGTAAAGCAAGGAAGTGAGCCAGACATCATGTCCTCACATTAGTCAACCACAGATGATGTAGTGACCGAGAAAAACATATATTACAGTGTATACTGTATAATAATAGTTATTATATGACTATTATGTAATCTTTATGTGTAATAATCATGTACATATCTAATGTAAAAAAAATCTTTCTTTTTTAAAGTTAGACAAAATAATGCCCTTTAACAACCAAATGCCCAAATCTTCTTTGAATGGTGTAATGCATATGTGTTTTTCACTGGTGATTACCATTTAACAAATGAATCACAGTAGCACACTCGCATCTCTCAGACAGAGCTGTGTATGCTAATAGTTCTCTTCGAACTTGGTGGGCTACATGGAAAAACAGTTGGACATGTAGAGGATTAACAGAAATGCCAATGTTTTAGAACACCATGCCTTTAGGTGTAAATTAGACCTTCAGTTCAGAACAGTGTACTGTATAAAATACCAATAGGTCTACAAAATCATCGGATTGAAAGAGCTACACGAGGCCATGTTGTATAAATTTTGATTAATACTGTATGTTTAGCATGTGACATCCATCAGATGTTGGTGGCATTCACTGTAGCCAAAAGCTAGTATAGTCACCTATACGTTCAGCTCCTAAACCTAAATGGACTTGTTACTGTAAGTGCTTAGCATTTCTTTAATGGTCATATAGCCGCTGACACACGGCTGCACGATCAGGGAGGCTGATCTGGCCACACTGCCGCCTGCTGGTGAGGAGGGATTGTCGCATGCTGCTGATTGGACACCATCATCATCATCATCATTGTTGGCGTCTTCACAGGCTGAGCTGGGCAGCATTAGTTCAACTGGTGCCAAGGGCATACAAGTGGGGTTGTGGATGACACTGGCCATTCCCTGCCCTTGGAGGCACATGATGATGGAGGTTTGCTCGTTCCCCTGGCACCTCCACCCATCCTTCTGCTCGTTCACTTCCCCCTTTACTTTTTCTTCCTCCTGCTCCTCCTCCTCCACCATCCCCTCTTCCTCCATCGCCAGTGATGACGGCACCCCATCACTCACCTCAATCTCCACACCAGAGTCTGGACTCAGAGGAACCCCCTGGTGGCTAAAGGGAGACGGTGTGCTCTCCAGAGAGTAGAAGCGGTGCAGCCTCTCTAGACGCTCGTACGAGGAGGCAGCTGTGGACGACCTTCCGGAGAACCCAGATGTTCCGGAGAACCCAGACGTTCCAGAAGTGTCCACCGCTATGACGGGCGAGCTCTCCTCCTCCGCGCCACCAAAGGGGTAGGTGAAGTAGATGGGGCAGGCCTCGATGGCCAGCTGACCCGGCCGGTGCTCGGAGAAGAAGTAGCCCATGTTGGAGTAGCAGGAGGAGAGGCCTCCGCCGCTGTCACTGCTGCTGGACCACACGCCTCCACTCCCGCCCTGCAGGTGGTGCTGTAGCGCCTCACCAGGGGCCCTTTTGCAGAGCTCCGGGTCCAGGAGAGGGGAGACTTCCATGGGAGATATGAGGTCGGAGGGCAGGGGGTCGGCAAACGGGGCCGGGGCCTTGGTGGACGAGGGGCTCAGCCAACTCTGCAGAGGAATTAGATTAGATTAGATTAGATTACATTACATTACATTACATTACATTCTTTATTGTCCCATAGGGATTTTAAAGGTGCACCATGTAATATTTTTAGTAGTTAATTTCCAGAATTCATGCTGCCCATTCACAAATGTCACCAATACTTAGCAGCGCCATCAAATTCTAAGTATTCATTATAACTGAGAAAATTGCACTTTTCAACATGCAAAGGTGGATCTTCTCCATGTCCGCCATTTAAAAAAAAGTACTTCCTGTATTTTGGTCCTACTAAATATTAGTTGATTATTTAGAAAATATTCATGAAAATATCAAATTTGGCAATATATATAATAGGCTGCACAGTTTCAATGAGCACCATAGTTGTAATACCTACTCTGGCCACAATTCTACACAGTGCCCCTTTAAGCCATAGGGGTTGTAGTGACACTGTGTGGATGCACCATAATATACAGATTATGGCCTAATTGTCCATCAGTCCATCGTTTCTGGACATTTTATTTTATTTTGTTTTATTTTATTACCTTTATTGACAGAAGAGTGCAATGAACGACAAGAGAAAAATGAGTGGGGGGTTCAAGATTCAAGATTCTTGAAGATTTCTTTCATTACATGTCATTACAGGTTTATAATGGAGTAAAATTCTTTGTGTTTCGTCACCTCAAAAGATAAATAAATGAAAGCTTCAAACTGGTGGTCCTTCTGCCTTTAATTCCTTTGTTTTGGACACATTCAGAGACAAATTGTGAGAGTGATGTGGTGTTTAGGAAACGAACCAAGGCAGAGGCAAGTTCGGGCTGATGGTAAGCTATATTCTCAATTTGTCCAGCCATCATAGATATTTTAGGTTTTTTTTGAATGTGTGTATGTCTGTGTGGCTTAGTTTGCATGCTTTATCTGTTGAGTGTTTGAGTGTGTGTGTGTGTGTGTGTGTGTGTGTGTGTGTGTGTGTGTGTGTGCGTGCGTGTTTGTGTGTGTGTGTGTGTGTATGTGTGTGTGTGTGTGTGTGTGTGTGTGTGTGTGTGTGTGTGTGTGTGCGTGCGTGTTTGTGTGTGTGTACGTTTGTATGAGTTTGTGTGTGTGTGTGTGTGTGTGTGTGTGTGTGTGTGTGTGTGTGTGTGGGTAGGTGACTGAGAAAGTGAGTAAATGTGTCTTACATCCGTTACTATGTAAAGTTGGAAGAAAGAAACCACACAGCTTTCATTTCCCAGCAAGCACTATCTGTGGTCGTGCACACACATACACACACACACACACCTCACACGCACACCCACACATAAACACACAACAAGCCCACACACTGACATACATGTACATACGCAGATGCATGCACAGGGACAGCACCCCTGTCCCAGCCCCCCAACAGAAGAGGACAGAAGGTGCACACACTATGCACACACATATGCACACACAGCATAGGCCAGGAAGTCATTTTCCGTCTATGCTTGCAGTTGCATGGCCCTCACTGATGGTCACAGGTGTCGTGCGCAAGCTTTACTTTATTATATAGTAATACATCATGCTGCTATTACAGTAAATACACTCGAAGAAACCACACCACACCACAAGGTTTTTTTTAACCAGAGATCAAGCAAGTGCCACACATTACTTCATTTCTTCTCTTCCTGATACAAGGTTGAATAAAGGATACATCCATATTCACACTACTGTTTCACAATACTATATTTATATTTATATTATATTATATGATATGATATGATATTATATTATATTATATTATATTATATTATATTATATTATATTATATTATATTATATTATATTAGTATACATTTATACTTTATTTTTTAACATAACATTAATTCCTGTCCAGGGACTAAAGATGAAAATTAGCCTTGTGTCTACAAGCTGTCTTAATTTATGTTGAGCATTGTCCCTGCCAAATAAACATTAAACTAAGCTGACCTAAACTAAACTAAACAACAACCACTCAAAGCCATTTTTATTTCATGCTAGTGCATTCCGCATTTTGGTGAAATGACTTTGCATGTTAAGTCGTACTCTACAACACCGTAGAAAAGCATTTTTGTCATGTGACAGGCTTGCGTGAGGCAAGTACTTGTCCCTCGACTGCGGCGCATTTCTGTTGATAAACGTGAAACTGCTCAACTGTGCCCTGACCAAAACTATCCCTAACCTGTTAGTAAAGCAACGTTTATGCCGCTTTACTTTTACCAACAACAGCGAAACATGCAAGGACTACACAGTCTCACCCCAAGTAGTCAATATCTGAGTACCTTTGACCAGACTGCAATTTTTGACGTCTTGGGTATTCCTTTCACGTCACATTTTGACTATGTCCTCAAAGGCGCCCCCTTGTGGCAGCATAACGTCATTGAGGTTAGGTTTAGGAATAGGTTTAGGGTTAGGCCACATAGTCAAAATGTGACGTGGAAGGAATACCCAAGACGTCAAAAATTGCAGTCTGGTCCAAGGTAGTCAGAAATCGACTACTTGGGATGAGACTGCGTTGTGCAAGGAACATGGCAAAATTGTGCCCAGACCACAACCACCCCTAACTCTAATCTGTCACATGCAAAGTCATGGTGCACAAACGTGATAGACAGTTCAAGTCAGCGTCTTATCCAAACTCAGTCGCATAATGCCATGTTGCATTTACAGTATGTGTAATTCCACATGCCCTACCTGGAAGTCTCCTCCGTGAGCCGTGTGGAGAGGCTGGAAGAACCTGGATGGGTCTGGCACATGCTGGCCCTTCATCTGGAGACAGCAGCAGCTACAGAGACAAGACAAGGTCACGTACCACAAGGTTACACACATTAGCACTTTACAGAGACAAGACAAGGTCACGTACCACAAGGTTTACACATATTACCACTTTACAGAGACCAGACAAGGTCACTTAATACAAGGTCACTTACCACAAGGTTACACACATTAACACTTTACAGAGACAAGACAAGGTCACTTAATACAAGGTCACTTACCACAAGGTTACACACATTAACACTTTACAGAGACAAGACAAGGTCACTTAATACAAGGTCACTTACCACAAGGTTACACATATTAGCACAGAGACAGAGACAAGTTGGGGTCAGAGACATTAGAACTTTACAAGAAGTTACACATACTAGGACTGTACATAAACAAGACAAGGTCAGACACATAAGGACTTAACTGTCAGCGTTATTAGAACTTTTCAAGACAAGCTTAGAGATTATACATTTACAACAAGGTTACACATATTAGAGTTTACAGAGACAAGACCAGCTCAGATACATTAGAACTTTAAAACAAGGTAAAATACATTTGGACTTCAGAGAGAGAGTCAGGATTTACAGAGACAAGAATGGCGTACAACAATGTCACAGACACATTAGGACTTTGCTGAGACAAGATGAGGTCAAGCACATGTTTTACCCATGTTGAGAAAACGAGATAGTAAAACAAATAAATCACTTACTGGCTACCGCTTTGGGCTTTTCTGACGAGGCACACCAACACCACCATGGCCAAACACACACACAGTACTGATCCAACCAGTATGCCGATTTCCATATCTAACAAAACGACACCTAAAACATAAAAAAATAAGGGCTACAGATCGTTAGGTTGGTCGTTAAGACATGGTGTAATAAACTCCAGAATGGCAATGACCAAGTCATAATTCATTACTAAAGGCCCTGTGTTCTGTCATAGAAGTGTAGTACTACGGTAGTTAACTTTCCAATGGCTATCACAGCATTCCACTGGTGGAACAACGTGCATTATAGGACTACGCTTGGCTGAGAATGTTGGTTGGTTAGCTGGAGGAGATGAGGTGATAAAACCAGGCTAGGTGTAGTGTGTATATAACCAGGGCATGGGGGAGATGGGATGTGGTTTTGGGCAGAGGTGTCAACAGTAAAAGTAAAAAAAAAAGAACACTTCCAACACAAGTATCGTACGTATCTGAGTAAACAGTAAACAAGTACATGTGTACTTGTTTTTATAATCATCTGACTCTGTGCTGGTTGGATCAAATATTTGGTGGATTCTTGTTAGGTTTTAAGTGTTTTTTAAGTGTTCTTCAGTAATACCACTATGTGCCTATGTTTATCTACCTCATTAGGTATAATGGAGTAAATGTTGTAACAGCTGTGTAATATCATGTCACACCATGATTTTTTAAAAACTTTTGACACCTCTGGGGTGTGTTCCTCGAAAGCGTAGTTGTTAGCCAGTTAGCAACTTGGTAGTTGCCAATGGTAAATTACATTGCAGACCACAAAGTAGCTAACGTAGTAAGCAACTATGGTTTAGAGAAATGCACCCCTTGGTTTGATGGATCGTCTGGCCATACCTGGGGGAGGTGTGGGGGTGGGAGGCGGGTCTCCAACGTCAGACGTCCAGGTGAGCACGGGACTCCAGTCACTCCACGTCCATTTGAAGGCATCTCCAGCATTGTCGTCCTTGTTGTGCGGCCGCACCCTCACCCTCACCTGATACTTGGCACCAAGCTGCACAGGTGACTTAGCTGCACTGGGAAGGCAAGGATAGGCAATTTTATTTGTATAGCGCATTTCATACAGAAATGCAATTCAATGTGCTTTACAAGAAAATAAAAAATAAATAATTAAAAATAAAAGCACAAGGTGTAAATAGAATAGTTCTATATTTTCAAAAATGGCTTGAAGTGAAATATAAAAAACAAGACACAAGGAGAGAAGATAAATAAAAAAATAGCAACAGAGTCAATAATCTGAATTTCTAAGAGAAGACATCTGAGAAAAGGTTTGTCCTGAGTCTAGTCTTAAAACTATCAACAGTAGGGGCATTAGTTTTACTTTGTCTGGAAGCTGGTTCCAAAGCTTTGCAGCATAGCAACTAAAGGCTGCCTCACCTGGTGATGTCCAGAAGGCCTTGAGGACCCAGCTGCCCATGGACATCTATGGAAGGGGCACCCTGGCATGGGGGGGGGGGGGGGGGGTAAGATGCATTGGATGATAATAATGATAACCTCCTTTGTTACTTTGCACAATGCTACTACTGTTTCTGTACATACCATGTGCTTTAAATATTCCATTGCACTTTTCTATGTCTCCAATGTTTTGTATGCCATTCCCTGTTTATTTATTTGTGTACCCCCCCTCCCCAGTTTTGTGTCTTTTGTTTGTGTTGTTGTGTGAGCACACCAAGCAACATTCCTAACAACTGTATTTTTATACTGTTGATATGGCTAAATAAACTTGAAACTTGAAACTTGAACTTGATAATAATGATAATGATGATGATGATGATGATGAGAATTTCAATTATTATGAATGTGTTTTTAAGACTTAACAACATGGTCACAGAGAGAGAGAGAGAAAGAGAGAGAGAGAGAGAGAGAGAGAGAGAGAGAGAGAGAGAGAGAGAGAGAGATCTGCTGACACACCTCCCATGGGTCATCTGCGTTCTTGAGCTGCCATTGAAAGCGAAACTCCTGCATGCGATCTGGCTTGTGGTCTCCAAGGCTCCAGGATAGGTTGCCCCTGGCAACCACTGGGATGGCGGGAGTCCGCAACTTAACTGTAAATTTGTGAGAATAGACGAAAACCTCATTGGCTAATTTTCTGAAGTATATTTGTGTATTCATTGTATGCTTGTTTGTGCAGAGAGAGAGAGAGAGAGAGAGAGAGAGAGAGAGAGAGAGAGAGAGAGAGAGAGAGAGAGAGAGAGAGAGAGAGAGAGCATACAAACCAAGTATACTCACTGTTATTTGAAAAATAATATTTTGGAATTGATGACACATTGTTGTCTTTACACTTCACCTCCAGAGCTGCTGTACTAAAGTAGCCAAAATCCTGTTAGATTACAAATATGTTAGAATACAAACACTATGCTGATGCTAAATGGTAAATTCAGAACTTGTTGCAGGAACAGTCCACCGTGTTTCAAGTAAAGTGTGTTCTTCTCTGACCTGAGATGAGCTCCTCCCGACCTGCCTCATCTTTGGACGTGCCCCCAGTCATTCACTCCTAGTCTCCCCCCCCCCCTCCCCTTCCTGCGAGAGGACTAGGAGTGAAGGTATCAATACGTCGAAGTCGAAGTACTCCGAATGTGTTACTATGCTTGTCATTACAGTGCCATTTCTTCATCTAGGTAGGAAATTGCCACGTTTTATTTCATGCAACAACTTTTGGATTGGTTTACTAGTCATGCAGGGATGTTTAAATGGGGAACACGTGGAACAATTTAGTCACTTCTAACTTGAGGCACCCCATGCTGTCTGTAGGCAAAGCGGAGCCAAGCTAATGCTAACGTTTGGGCCGCGCGCGTTGCTGACTGGGGGCACGTCCAAAGACGAGGCAGGATGGGAGGAGCCCATCTCAGGTCAGAGAAGAACACATTTTATTATTGAAACACGGTGGACTGTTCCTATAAATTACCCATCCACCATGTGAGAGTAAGACAACTTGCCACATTCTGGAACTGGACGTGGCAGCCCTTGTAGCAGTGATCCTGGCCCAGAGACTTCATCTCACAGGTGGCAGTCCTGATGAAGATGGTTTAAGAGTTAGGTAATGAGCATGTCTTGCCTTGCCAAATATGTCAGTCAATGAAATGTCAGTGAAGACGATTAAAGAAAAATAACACGTGTCCAACATGTTCCAAACATGTTCGCTCTCTCAGGTGTGCCCGTGGGTGGTCTGTGTGTGGCTCACTGTGAGTGATTAAAATATGGATAGGTGGTCATGAATCCATAGCTAAATATGTTTTAAAGATATGTAATTGATAATAACTCTGTCTTGATCAATTGTTCAATACTCAGCCTTACTCGTCGTCTTCTCTGGCCCAGAGGGTACATTGCTCATGGCGGTAGTATGGTTGGCCTGTGCAGTTCCACTCACAGGTCACCACCTCCATGTAGTCATTCACACAAGACAGATCTGAATGAAATGAGCAGAAGAACATAGTGTTGAGAGAGGGAGAGAGAGGGAGAGGGGTGTGCATGTGTGTATTATTAAAGGGGAGAGAGAGAGGGGTAGAAGGAGCGAGAGATGTACTGTAGATAGAACAGAACAGAACATAATAGAACACAATAGAATAGATCTAATAGAATAGAATAGAATAGAATAGAATAGAATAGACTAGAATAGAACATTATACAGTAGAATAGAATAGAATGCCATTTATCCTCACTACACCTATTGAATGTGCACTATCAAATGAAAGCAACTCTTTCTCTAGTTTTGATAGGTACTGGAAAATGTTCATGGCATATACTAAAATAAGTAGTAGTGCCAAAGAAAATAAAACCTAATAAAGAGGTCAAAGAGCATACAGCTGTAGATGATAAATCCATCAGGTCTGACTAACAGAGACACATCTGTTTTCAGGTGGGCTTCTTTCTTGGAGTGACATGTTCTGTGATAATATTTGTGCTCACGTCACTTGACACAAATCAAGTATGACAGATAGAATAAAATAGAGAAGAAAATGAATATTCGCAATATTATGTCATCTGAATTCTCACCCTTTTGTTGTGATGTTGTCACGGCGATGAAGAGATGGAGGAAGAAGAGCAGTAATAGAAGAGACTCTCCCATCTCGACACTCCTCCACGGTCACCACACCTCCTGAAGAACATTACATTACACTTAGCTGACACTTTAATCCAAAGCAACTTACAGATAGAGAAAGCCCACCTGAGAAACGTCACAGCACTCCAGAGCACACAGGTGCACACTGCATACAATGAAATTGCATTTATGCCTCACCCGTGCAAGGGGGCAGCCCCCAATGGTACCCCAAGGGAGCAGAGCGCACTGGTTAATTACTCCCCCCACCAACCTGTCGGGTCGGGAGTCGAACCGGCAACCTTTGCGCTTAAAGTCTGACACCCTAACCGCTTACCCATGACTGCCCGCTTACTACTTACAGTCCATGGAGAAATGTGGGGATATGTGCCTCACTTCAGCCATGGATGGAGGTGTAGGGAGAGGTTTGAACCGACAAGCCTCTGATCTTAAGACAACCTCTCTAAAACTTAGGCCTCGGCTGCCTAAACATGGCACTGCTATCATAGTGAAACACAGTGCGTGTAGACCATTTTGTATAAATATACAGCATTTTGTATAAATTGTGTTGTATCCTCCACATACAGTCTGTATGTACATTTGTGTGTGTGTGTGTGTGTGTGTGTGTGTGTGTGTGTGTGTGTGTGTGTGTGTGTGTGTGTGTGTGTGTGTGTGTGTGTGTGTGTGTGTGTGTGTGTGTGTGTGTGTGTGTGTGTGTGTGTGTGAATTCAGTCCAATCCTTCGTATGAGTTTAATAAGCAGATTGCTTGAGGAAAGAAACTTCATTCTCAATCTCTCTGTCTTTGCCCTATTTAAAATATTTAGACTGGTACTAAATTCTCCTTAAGTTATGACTGACAAGAAGACAAATGCAGATTACTTAATGACAACAAGACAAAAGCAACAACACTCACTGGCCACTTGCTGCAGTCGCGTAAGCTACCTGCGTCTATGAATGAAGAGAGCGGCGGAGCGGAAAGCTTCTCTGCCCCGTAGGACCCTCTTGATGTGTGATGTGGACAGCAATGTAAAACTGACAGAGAGCACTGTTCCTGTCAAACAACTCAACTCACCACAACCACTCCCCTCCTTACCACCTGACACCCTCCTCCTCCTCCTCCCATCCTCACCGCTGGACCACCCATCACACCCACCCCTCACACCCCACCACCAGACCCCTCCCCTTCTCTGGTCTGAGCTGGGTCAGCCACAGTCGCCATGGAGACAAGAGAGGCAGTGATGACCTCAAACGCTCACCTGTGGCTCCTTAGCGTGAGTCGCGCTCGCGAGCGAACAGGAAAACACTTCAACCTGCTGCACCAGCCGCACGAGGGGCCCAGCACTGAGAAAGCTCTCTCTCTACACACACCGTCTTTATTTTCTTCCCTCCCTGCCTATTACCTGTATTACATGTGTCTTCAAATGTCCATGTGGACATTATGTGTATTTATGTAAGCTACTTGACACCTTAATTTCCCCCCCCGGGATCAATAAAGTTACTCTACTAGTCTACTACACACCTCTCAATACAAAGACCTCTACACACATCTCTACCACACACCTCTCATTACACACACCTCTACACGCACCTCTCATTACACACACCTCTCATTACACACACCTCTCATTACACACACCTCTACACGCACCTCTCATTACACACACCTCTACACGCACCTCTCATTACACACACCTCTCAATACAAAGACCTCTACACACACCTCTACACACACCTCTCATTACACACACCTCTCATTACACACACCTCTCATTACACACACCTCTCATTACACACACCTCTCATTACACACACCTCTCATTACACACACCTCTACACACACCTCTACACACACCTCTCATTACACGCACCTCTCATTACACACACCTCTACACGCACCTCTCATTACACACACCTCTACACGCACCTCTCAATGTCTCTCAACACATAGCTCTCAATGTCGTTCCTGCCAATATGCTTTCAATCCATAAGCCTATGTATTACGTTCATTATGTCTAACTGTTTAACTCAACACTTAAGATTTTCTTTTGCCTTAAGGCATGTACAAGTTTTATCTTTTACCTGACATGTTTCGACGGTACATGAACAGGGATGAGGGGGCATACATGCTCTCACACACCTGGACCACCATCCAAAGAGGACAACTCTAACAGCAGGAGGTGTGACCAACCTGTCATTATTGGCAGGGAGGTCACACCTCCACAACAACATCAGCTGATTTAAAGGACGTCACACATCAACATCCCAGTGACCCTCTGATGAAGACGGAAGTAATATCGTCGAAACATGTCAGGTAAAAGATACAACTTTTACATGTCTTATGTGGAAATTCCGACTGGCTTACTACTAGTGGTGTCAACAATGATCGATTCGGCGATGCAATCCAATGCGGGGCATGGACGATCCAGAATCGATCCGGCAAGTTCCAGAATCGATCCGGCAATTTTTATAAGTTTCAATTACTTCCATGGATATTTCGGGAGCAAATTAATGTTAAATTAAATAAAAGCACTTCAAAACATTGCAAGACTGATACAGACTGATACAGAAAACAGCCAATAAATTGTTGCTCAGTATCTGACTACTTGTATTGCCTCATCAAGAATAAACATTTGCTTTGCTTTAAGTAGAAATGTTATGCATTGCAATGCATTGTAGAATTGAATCGGATCGGATCGCATAGAATCGAATCGAATCGAATCGAATCAAATCGCTACCTCCCTAATCGTGATCGAATCGGATCGTGAGGGCAGAGCCAATCCACACCACTACTTACTACAGACAGAGGCTATATATTTGATCTTGGCATTATTGTCACATGCTTTGCTTCGTGAAGCATTTGTACATTATCATGTCAACATAGAGCACAGTACATTTGTGACAAAAACTTTTGCCATTTTCTGTCCCCATCTGTGTACACCTATGGCGACAGAGTATGCAGAATGCAGTATGCAGAAGACAAGCATTCCAACATTCTGATTAGCTATGGTGGCTGTCTCTGAAACGCATCATACTGTAGTAGATACCATAATATTTGTTCATTACCGAACTGTCGCTTGTGTCGCTCAAATCGCCTCTTGTCACCCAAATTGCTTTTGTCTCTTTTGTCGCCAGCTCCTCTGTGCAAAGTCAATTACTTCCATCGTTGTGGTGTGTTCGGTGTGTTTTGCATGGGGAGGTCACTTCCATACTGAAACGCCATGCAGTAATTATACACCTGCTGCACCTGCAAAGCCATGTCATCTGCAAATACTCCCTCTTGATATGCTGGTCAGTTAGGTCTGCAAAAGACAGTACAACTCTTGAATTAGATACTGCTAGTGTTTAAGTGTTAAAGGACCTGCCATCAGTGTAGTCAGAGTAGTCATAGCTGCCAACTTCAACCTACTTCAGAGAGAGAGAGAGAGAGAGAGAGAGAGAGAGAGAGAGAGAGAGAGAGAGAGAGAGAGAGAGAGAGAGAGAGAGAGAGAGAGAGAGAGAGAGAGAATGGATGGGTGAAACTGAGAAATGGAGGGGGGGGTCTGAGTTTGTGTGTGTGTGTGGGGGGGGGGTCTGAGAAATGCAGGGGGTATTTGAGTGACTTGCTTGCTTGTATTCTTTCATACGTGATCTGTGGAACATGGTGGCGCAACAATGCAGGCAGAACAGTCAGCACACACACACACACACACACACACACACACACACACACACACACACACACACACACACACACACACACACACACACACACACACACACACACACAGTGACAACGATCCTCT